>NC_141377.1:4437379-4753494 GCF_017979445.1 Akebia trifoliata
CTACAATAAGTCATCAAGATGAAACATAACCATACCCTTTTCTCAATATTAGGGTTTTAATGAACATTACCATACCCGTCATTAGCACTAGAATTTGAAGATTGGGGTTTTAATCTATAGAAAAAGATAGAGAGATAGACAGTGGAGAAATAGATTAGGGTTTTTAATGGATCTCATCTTACTCAAACAGCAAACATCGCCGTTGTTTAAGGATTCCACGTGGCTCGTTTGCAGTATAAAAAAAAAACGATAGAAGTTTAGGGTTCAGGAAAAACTAAAAACAATACAAGGTTAGGGTCTTCAATGGGATCTCACATTGCCTCCATCGCCACTGTAGGATCCGATAATTCTCCATGACTCCGTCTTCGCCATTGCAGAAACCCTCCTCATTTTCGCATTTCTGTTTCACTCTCATTTTGCAGTAAAAAAAACGATAGAAGTTTAGGGTTCAGGAAAAACTAAAAACAATAGAAGGTTAGGGTCTTCAATGGGATCTCACATTGCCTCCATCGCCACTGTATGGTCCGATAATTCTCCATGACTCCGTCTTCGCCATTGCAGAAACCCTCCTCATTTTCGCATTTCTCTTTCACTCTCTCTCCCTCCATCGCCACTGTGTGTGATTTCTTTAAGGCTCGTTTGCAGACACCCTCCCTCCTCCTCCTCCTCCTCTCTCCCTGTCTCTCTCTCTCTCTCCCCTCTTTTTGAAAATGAGGTCGAACGAGAGGGGGATGTTTAATTTATATGCTCTGAATTGTCCAACGGTCATACTATGTTCCAATACGTTGTCTAACGGTCTTATTTTTAGAGCGTCCGATCTCTTTCAATCCAACGGTTAGAACTATTTTTCAATTTTGAATGTGAGAGAATGAAGTTTGATGGTAGTGGAGTGCTGATTGTATCCCAGAAAAAGTACACGTCAAACTTCCACGTTTTGATATATATATATAGGGAAATGTTCAGCACCCTAAGTTTTACCACACACTTTGACAAACGTTTTTTGTCCTACATGGGTTAGAAGTTTTGGAATGGGCTGATTTTTGGTGAGGATGATCTCTATGATTAGAAGATCATCCTCGCCAAAAATCAGCCCATTCCAAAATGTTTAGCCCCATGTTTACAAGTTGAAAAATCGTGGATCGTCCATTTTTTGTAAATCATTTTTGATGGGGTTAGAAATTTTGGAATGTGCTGATTTTTGGTGAGGATGATCTCCTCACCATAGAGATCATCCTCACCAAAAATCAGCCCATTCCGAAACTTCTAACCCATGTAGGACAAAACGCGTTTGTCAAAGTGTGTGGTAAAACTTAGGGTGCTGAACGGGACCCATATAGGAAATGTTCAGCACCCTAAGTTTTACCACACACTTTAACAAACGTTTTTTGTCCTACATGGGTTAGAAGTTTTGGAATGGGCTGATTTTTGTGAGGATGATCTCTATGATTAGAAGATCATCCTCCCCAAAAATCAGCCCATTCCGAAATATTTAGCCGCATGTTTACACGTTGAAAAATCGTGGACCGTCCATTTTTTGTAAACCATTTTTGATGGGGTTAGAAGTTTTGGAATGAGCTGATTTTTGGTGATGATGATCTCCTCACTATAGAGATCATCCTCACCAAAAATCAGTCCATTCCAAAACTTTTAACCATGTAAGACAAAACATGTTTGTTAAAATGTGTGGTAAAGCTTAGGGTGCTGAACGGGACCATATATATATATTTCTCATGCCCTTTGCATTTTTTAATTTATAATATTACCCCTCTGAGTTTTATCAATATTTGAGATTCATCCTTATTTGTTTGGCACGCGTAACGGGCGCCTAGCAATGTAATTTAGTTAGGGTAACCACATCATGGCAACAAAAAAAAATTGTCCTATGGGTTAGAAGATCCAGAATGAACTTATTTGTTTTTTAGTGACGATGATCTCTACGATAAGAAGATTATTCTCACAAAAAATTAATTCATACTAAAATTTTTAACCCATCAAAAATGGTTTTATAAAAAATTAAAGTTTTCACGATTCTTCAACTTATTTTGAGGGGTTTAGAAGTTTCTTCTCACAAAAATTCAACCCATTATGTCATGTATGACAAAAACAATGGTATATGTTGTGGGTGTCCTTACTAAGAACTGGGGTGCCTATAAAAATGCCTTATGTGTTTTCAAATTTATGACTTATGACCTCTTGACTTGAGTCTTGTCTTATAAATTAATGAAACGTGACCTCAATGCCCTCAAAATCATCATTAGTATCACTACCATGAACGTCACAACATCTAAATTTTATTCAACATGTTGAAAACAAGTGACATTTTAGAAAGAAAAAGAGAGGAGAGTGTTACATCATTTTATTGATCCTCAAGAGAAGACAAAGGTCAAAAGGCATGTCACCAATTTAGAAACATTGAAGTATTTAAATTGTGATGGGATTACTCTATTTTTTTTCAAAAAAAATATAAAATTCTCTAACTTAAGGAATAGTCAACGAATTAATTGGTGATCCATGGATTAATTATGGATATGATTACATTTTCTCCTTCACCCTTGAAATTTTATTTCCTTCAACAGTCAAATGTCAAGAATATAGAGTTATTAGAAAGTTGAAGATGGTGTAAAAACAAACCGGCAAAAAAATCATTTATATGGTACAAATCCTTTTGTTATTGTCATCCTCCCAAAAGAAATATTTACTTCTGACCAAAATGAAGGCAGAGGGGATTATAATGAGCTAAATATTAATAATCAAAAAATGATCCAGTCCATGAGTGTAAACAGGGTCAGAGCTAAGATTTTGCCCACGTGCTGGCAACTAAGAGTGGAAAAACAAATTGTGGGGGCAACAAAGGATGAAAAAATAAATCTGTGGGGGAAACTATGAGTGAAAAAATAAATTGTAGGGGCAAAAGTGGTTTTAAAAAAAATTATCCACCACCGATATTTGTTGCAATACCTCATTATTCCATATACTTTGAAAATTCTTGTGGGGACAAATGCCCCCACTATAAATCCACCCCTACGTGTCAATTCAGTCCCTAAGGCACTTAGAACCATATCCATTATATTTTCTTTGGTTTTGATTTTTATTGGTTTCGATTCCGATTTCAAAATAAATAAAACTGAAACCTTCAAAAAACACTGGTACCCACAATTTTGATTCACAATAACCGAATGAGAAAAATAGTATTTCAAGTTATTATACAAGTTTTTCCCCTTTTCAATAAACTAACATATATTATATACAAATTTGTTAACTTAGTTATAATTTGTTATACTAAAGATATAAATTTATGATTTTTTTAAAATAAAAAACTCTCTCTTTTAAAAGTAATAAAAGCTCCAATCCATAGTTTGTAGATAATTTGAAGATCTTTATATAACATGCATTAATTTTGAAATAAAATAATAGCTTAAATCATCTATGCTAGACTTACTTTATGAGTGACCCAATCGGCCTGCACATTTCAAACGTTTTAACCAAGTTGTATTCTAATTTAAGAGATGTCAATATTAAGGAACTCATAAGTCGTTAGATTTAGAAATAATCCTCATTAAGTTTTATTAGAAAATCTTGATAGTAAGGAATCCTAGTAAAAGAGGAACTCCAGGCCTTCTACTCTTCATATAAGAATGGATCGACACCCTTATTAGATTAATGATTAATTATCAATTAATACAATCTTCAAAGAGTAAAAATCGTGGAAACACATTATAACTTTTTGGGATTGAAATCCATCAAGAATGGAAAACTTTGGTAGATCCAAACATTAGAGAAAAGAGGAGAAAGTGAGTCTAGAATAGAAGAATCACAAGAGGAAGATTGTTTGCTTGCATAACAAGTCACATATTTTACCTTTTAATTGCAAGGTACACATTCTAACTCTTTTAAATATTATGAACATGACTATGATAACTAATCTTGAGATATATGTCAGATTCAAAGATCAGAGAATTTTGTATGTTCATGGATGTATATTATAAATGCTTAAATATATTAAAAATCCATACCAACATTATCGGATTTGTTAAAAAGGAATTGAACTGCGAGGACATTTATGATCACCCAATTTTGGTGTCAAACCACTTCAACTCCGCCTTCTCTCATTATGATAGTACATAAATTTAGTAATTATACAAGTTGCATTATTTTAACAACAAGAATGACTCATACTCGTGATTAAGAGACAAAAAACGCATCATAGTATTTGAGTCCATTTGCAACTGTATAGCTGCAAAAACATGTAAAAACGAGCGAAGTGGAACCGAAATGTGATGGTTGGGACCTAAGAGAAGTGAATTAGAACTTATCGAATGCTCTCATACCACGTGCTATTGGGTTGAGTACATCAGTGTTCAATGGGACTAGGATGTCGAGCTATCATATCTAGCTTGGTTGATAATCCATTGAGGGCCAAAGGACCCTCTCCCCAACCCATTTGCCACAACCTTGACACAATGTTGGCTCACAAATGAGTCAAGGTAGGGTGTCTGCCCAATTGTATGAGCTAAGGCCAAGCACGTACCAAGGTTTAATACATAATTAAAGAAAAATTCTATTGTCACATCAACTTTTACTTACTTCGCACCAATCCATATGAAATTAGGGTGAATCTCTATTTCGTGTGTCGAATATGATGAAATTTTGTCACTTCTATCATTTAGGAATTCGTTGGTAAAATACTAACGATTTTGCCATATCAACGATCTCTCTGATAGTTTATCAGTGAATTTATTGATCATAAAAGTAACAAATTCACTGGAAAAACACATGTTTATTGAAATGAACAGTGTACTAGAACCGGAATTTTGGCATAAGTTGCACACGTTTTGGGAAATATTTCTTCAAATTAAGCAGTTATTTAGTGTGTTATATAAGTAGAAGTTGGTGTGCTAATAGCAGCTCTCCAATTAAATATTATAATCAATAAAGATTGAAAAAAAATAAAAAAAACCTTGAAATTAAAGGGGGAAAAAGGATTGAAAGTTGAGAAGGATTCCAAAATTCCATTAAAGCTCACATAAACTGAAATTTTAACATAAAAATACAATCCAAACTAAACAGAGATCGATCTAGCTGTGAAAAACCCTAAAAATTCCAACAAAATGAGGCAAAAAAAAAAAAAAAAACCCTAAAATCTATTTCTCATTCTCCGAAACATCTTCTCCAAAAGAGGGAGATTTCGGATCTTTGATGAGCTCCTCGTCAGGATCGTGAGTTGGATCGGACTTATCGATCGCGTCACGAGCTTTGTCCAGAAAGGGCTTGAAAGCAATCTCTAGGGTTAGCCATCCAAAAGCTATGGCTCCAAACACCACAATCGCCGATTTTATCGAGTTCATCTTCTCCGATTTCTCCATTTCGTTCTTCCTTGCGAGCTAAGTAACCGTTTAAAGCTCAAAATAAGAATTTTTGGAAGTTTGAAGAGGGAGCGATTTTTAATAGTGAAGGGTAGGGTCCAAAATGAATGTTATTGGACCAGTCAGGGCTGATGGGCTTTAACCCGGTTAAAAAAGGTCCGGTCCAGTTGAAATGTGTGTATCGTCTCCAATGGTCTTGCATGTATGACACGTTGAGCTTCGCTCATCATCTGTTCCTCCATTTTTAGGTTTTTGGGGCCTCAAATTTCACGTAATTTTACTCCGTATTTGAATCGCTACGGTGGCAATCGATTAAGGTGAGCTTGTTCGAATCACCATTTTTTCTAATTTTCCAGTTTAACTTAACTCCATGTCTTAGTTTGGGTTTTTGATCAAAATTCTGAAGAAGTGCGGAATTAGTCTTTGATGATTTTCGAAATTCAAGCTATAAAGGAAACAAAGTTCGTTAATTTGATTGATGAGTATCCTTAACTTTCAATCAATTTCTTGGAAACTACTTGAATTTGGTTGAATATGTGGTTTTGTTGTTGTTTTTGTGGGTATTTATGAATTTTAGATTAATAAATTATCTTCTAGTTGTTTAAAGGGTTCGATTTTTAGTTGCTTGATGGGTTCTTTTGGATTATTTATTTGTGTTTAGAGATAATCTGGATTGGGTTAGTTGCCAGTCTAGCTCATTTGGTTATAATTCCTGATTCCACCCTATTTCAATTGTTTATAAACTTTTTCTTATTAATGCTGCTTTGATGGGTTTCATTTAATTTGTTAAAAAAATGGGTTTCATTTAGAGCTTTTTAGCATCATTTGCAACAATCCATAGCTATGAAACATTGACCCCCCAAAACATTCAATGTTTTGAAAATGTATCTAAATGTTTCACAATGTATTGGAATGTTTCAGTCTGGAGAATATCGATTTTTCACTTGATCGAAACATTGTCTCGGGACAAAAAATTTAGATTTTGACCCTTAGTTTGGGGTTTAGTTTGAAAGCATGAATTCTGATTCGAAGTAGGTCATGTTCATTCCAATTGCTGATAGTTCTTGTTCAGTCTTTTGGTTTTAAATAAGGTTTTCCCATCAACTGGAAAACCATTCATAAGTGATTTTCCTATTGTCATTACATTTTTTTTGCTGTATTTTGTATCAATTAAATCTTGTTAACGCTCTTCTTATAAAGTTATAAATGTTGAATCTTGAATGACGTCGTAATTTTGGTGCACTGGAACAATTATGGAAGTTTGGTACATTTTACAGGTTAGATTGAAGAACTTGTTTGTTTCAGTGTATGATTAAACATGTCATGAATCCATCCTTCAACTTCTTGGATAGGACGAACAATTGTATGTTGGCTTCATCAGCTATTTTTAGGAGACAACATTTCCTGATAAGGTCTTTGGGAGGTTACAACAATCCAATTCACACGGAAAGAATGCAGCAACCCAAATTTACAAGTGGAACCACTTTAGAAGCTGATTCTGAAAGTGTTTTGAGAAGCCTTACTCCAACCCTTGATCCAAGTCGATATAAAGGCCAGGCAGGTGAGCGGTCAATTTTATTATTAGTAATGATTCTACTAATTTATTCTTTAAGGAAGAAAGTCTAATCAGTTTAGAATACTATCTGATTAGCTATTATGATGATTCACTCCCAACTAGAGGCCACCAAAGTTAAATGAGAGAGGGAAGCAAAGTTTTAATCCAATTTTCCAATAGAGGAGAGAACCTAACCTACTCTACTCTGCTCAACTCTACAAGATTTTCCCTTTTTTGGCTACTATAACCATCATTGGACAATGAGGTTGATGTATAAATACTACAAAACCTTATTTCTGTGTGTCTAATCTTGACCCTTGGGATTTCCATACAAGATCTCAACTACCCACTTCGAGAAAATACTGAAAGCATTCCCATTCAAAGAAAATCCCATTTATTACATAAATCACACTTTTGTGGGATCACTTGTAGCCAAAACAAGTTAGCTTTGCCAGTTCAATTTAGCTGCTGCACAGAAGTGTCACCAAAATGACTTTCGTGAACACATCACTCGCCTTCTTCTTTCACATCCATTTAGAAAATTTGAACAATGTATGGAATAAACTTATTATGTTTCATATGCACAGTAAACAGTTTTAGAAACAACTATTTGACTAAAGACTTCCATAGTAGAAGTATCAAGGATGTTATTTTAGTTAATTTAAATTGGCTTGTTAGATAAAATGAAATATTAATTTAAGAAACTTTGGAGGGGCTCGTTTATACTAAGGGAATAAACAAGAATAAATGGTCAATTTATACTAAATTTGCTTAGAATTTTAGAATCATAATTAGAGCAAAAGTTCCTATGGTAAAAACTACTCTGATATCTGCCATATGGGTCGTAGACGAAAGAAAACAGGCAAGCATGAAACTGAACAGGAGAGCTTTAAACTGATTCGCCCTCCATGCCATGATTGGGGCCAGTAGCAAGAGTGGAGGGAGAAGGGGATGTCACCTAGGGGAACCATCACATCATTTTTGGTGCTTTTTGGCGCCGTTTCACCTTAGTCCATTGTATGAGGGCACCATCCTTATGGCTAAGCTATTGGCTAACAGTGTTGTTGCATGCTTCTTACCGCCTAAGAGTGTCGTTGTGACCAAGTAGTCGCCAAGGGTGCTGTGACAGCCTAGAATCATCACTCTTCCTTACTATTGTTAAAGGGATATAATGTCCATGACTTTGTCAAGAAGGGCCTGTTGCCTCCAAAGGCACTCCTGTGATGGGAGTCATATGCCAATTCCCCCCTGAAGACCTCACTGGTCTTATAGATATAAACTACATTCAGGAATTTCTCATAGTCCTCCTATGAGCTGTTACAACTCAATGTGCTCTTTTTCAATGTTGTCAACAATAAGGTTTACACCAAGCTTCCGTACTTGTTGTTGGCACCTATGCATACAAAATGCCATTTTTTTGTCGCACACGTGGTTGAAAAAGGACCACAAGACTGCAGTGCTTGTCACTGAGAAAGAGTGGGCATGCACAGTTCATGACTTGCAGAGACTGTGCTCTTGATGGTTCAATAATAACACATGTTGTCAGCAAAAAAGGGATTGGGGTATTCTGTCCCCTCTGACATGCACACGGTCGTATGCATTATAGAAGGCGCCACCTGGTAGTGTCAGTGGCAACATAACAAACAGGGGAATCGCAAGAGCTCAAGAGGAACCTTTCATAATAGTACTTCTCCCTCTCTTCCAAGATACCAATGGAAATAAAAAAGCTGAGTATGGTAATTGAGCACAAGGAATGCAACCAAGTCCTTGTCTTCTCTTCTGATCCCATCCCCTCGTCTTCTCCAAACGAGTTCTTCTCCTTCAACTCAGCTCCTTAGGCCTCGTCCTCCCCTCTTCCCCTCATATATCCGGTCCCTTGATTCCATATAACCTGAACATATACATGTTCCCATTTGGCCCAACACTTGGACCATTTGGCCACGTAAGTCTTTTTCTGCATATGTGGAGTAAAGAACTTTTGTTTTGCTTGCCTTTGATTGAACCATAAAACGTTAAATTGTGTTATTCAGGGAAGGTAGCTGTTATTGGTGGGTGCCGTGAATACACAGGTGCTCCATATTTTGCAGCCATATCAGCATTAAAAATTGTTAGTCCTCTGCCCTCTTTTTTTTCCCCTTCATTTTCATTTCTTGTATGTAGCTGTAGCTATGCATAAGTGTGGCTTAACTATCTCTTCTATTATAAATTCTTAGTTTGTTTCATATTAGCCTTATTTGTGAATGGAATCTATCATGTATCACACAGGGTGCAGACTTGTCCCATGTTTTCTGTACAAAAGATGCTGCTGGGGTTATAAAAAGCTACAGCCCTGAGTTAATTGTACACCCTATCCTAGAAGAATCCTATAGTGTAAGGTATTTTCCTTGACCAATGCCCTAATCCTTGAGCTTGGGAACTTGATTATCTAGTTGGGTGCTGATTTCTGTGAAAGAACTTATTCAGGGATGAAGATAAAGGATCTATCTCCAATAAGATTCTTGCTGAGGTTGCTAAGTGGATGGAAAGATTTGATTGCCTTGTCGTTGGACCAGGCCTTGGAAGGGACCCATTTCTTCTGGTATACTTCTATGACCTTTAGAAAGTTTCTAGTATTTTAGGATTCGGATGTAGAATTATTTGGTGACAAGAGGTTCAGATACGCTGTCTGTATTGTATTTGCTCTAGGATGGATGGCAACTTCACTT
The DNA here is from genome assembly GCF_017979445.1 of Akebia trifoliata. NCBI lineage: Eukaryota > Viridiplantae > Streptophyta > Magnoliopsida > Ranunculales > Lardizabalaceae > Akebia > Akebia trifoliata. The sequence goes on from NC_141377.1 coordinate 4,447,003, forward strand.
TTGTTTTGCTTTGTTTTTTTATCTTTCTTTAATAAATAAATTATGTAGGTTGATGATGCTGATACCATTAACCTTCAGACCTTTTAGTTGAAATTGCTTCCAAGAAAGCAACACAGTGATGATGAGATATATCCATATACCTATCCTACATTTTTTTTAAAAGAAAGTGCTATGAGATTGCCTTCTTTTCCACTCTACATGCCAGTTTTGATTTTCCCTTATATATATATACATTTGTTAATTAATTTTCACTTTTCTTGATATAGCACATCTTGATCCATAGTCTATCTTAAAAGATCATGTGACATTTATAATTTCTCCAGGACTGTGTGAGTGAAATCATGAAGCAAGCAAGGCGATCAAACGTCCCAATTGTTGTAGATGGGGTATGTCATTCTCAAGTTTACCAAAGAGTATTTTTATAGCTGGTCAAGAAAAGCAAGTGGTATTTCTCTCCTTTAATCTATCAGATCTTTATTTTGTAACAATGTTTGATATTTGCTTGATGATATATTTCACAGGATGGACTCTTTCTTGTTACCAACAATCTTGATCTGGTTAGTGGGTATCCCTTAGCTGTTCTAACTCCTAATGTGAATGAGTATAAGCGCCTTGTTCAGAAAGTCCTAGATTGTGACGTGAATGATCGAGATGGTCCTGAACAATTACTAACTCTTGCAAAACGGTAATTATTGCCTATTTGCATTAATGACTACTGTGTTGATGTTATTTATTGGTCACACCCAAAATCCAATATGTATAATCTGATATGATACATAAGAATATGCTATGCGCATATAGTGGGGCTGCTTATTATTGAAGTGGACTCGGTCAATTTGCTTGCATGGGCAAGAGGAAAATTTGTGAATCCCTTTTCGCTTGTCAACTCATTTGACCATATTAGGGATGCTTATTAGGTTTGATGTTTTGTATAACCACATGCTTAGGAGGACCTATGAACAAGTGGATGGACTTGCCAAAGATGGTTCTCTTATGCCTTTTTGTATAGTGGGGATGATGTCTCCTGATTTTCTCTTGTTTCTCTTTGTATAATATTAAAATTTTGTTTATTGTCAATTGATTGAAAAACAAAAAGAACTTAAAAATATAAATATATGATAAGTTATAATTACTTTGTTTTTTTTAACATAAATGCACAAAGGTAATTTTTTTTCAACTTATCAAAAAAAAAAGGTAATTTTTTTTCTGCTAATTTTTTATATTAGCCTTACTTAATTCCACCTTGGACCTATATCAATTCCCATATGTGTTTATCTGGGGCTCCAAGGCCCCATCAAAAGTGTGCTTTTTCATTACCCACCATTGATTTCCTGATTAGAAGAGGGTTCGTGATGCCTAATTTATGTTTCCTTTGTAAATCCAATGGGGAGTCTGTGGACCATCTATTATTGCATTGCTTGGTCTCTCTAGCCATTTGGTCTCACTTCTTAGCCCTCTTTGACTACAGTTGGGTGATGCCAAATTCTTTGTTGTCCTTATTGCAAAGTTGGGATCAAACTTGTTTCTGCAGTAGGAAGAGAATTTTTGTGGAGTTTCTTACCTTTCTCTTTGTGCTGGGGGATTTGGTTGGAAAGGAAGAGGAGAGTTTTTAAAGGAGTGGAGGCATTTTTTCAGGATCTAATTCTAAATATCCTTTGTTTGTTATTGTTTTGGTGCAACCTCTTTTTTGAGTTCATAGGTGTCTTTTTTGAAGAGTTTGTTTTTAAGTGGGTTTCTGTTTGCTTGAGGTAGTTTGTTCTTTGCTCTCTGTTTTCTTTATGCCAAGGTTGGTCACCTCGACCGCCTTTGGTATTTTCTTCTTTTTTATGGAATACAATTTATACTTATAAAAAAAAAAAACATAAATGCATTGTACTTATCAACAGATTAAATAAATTTTATCATAAATACATAGTACTTAATCAAAATATTAAATAAATACATGATAAATATTATAAAATTCACCCACACCCATAACAACAATGTTTTAGACATAATCGTAGAATATTGATACTATATGTTTAGGGCAGGAGGGATAGATTGCAGAAGCATATCAGTTCATCTTGTACCTTAAACATAGAACACTTGAAGGGAGTGCAATTAGCTGGTGCCCGTTGGGAGCAAATTATTGATTTTAAGCTATTTTGGGATCTCTTCGTAGAGATAGTCTTTAGAAGACGAGAATCTTGGAAAAGAGTACCCAAGGGAACATGCTTTGTTGGATCTCCCATTAATTACTTGTTATTGTTTATATTCCTAAATGTGTGATCAATAGGATAGAAAGAGATTAGAGACTTTCTATGAGGAAGAAAGGAGTACTCTTCCAAATACCCCACCTATGGAGCAAGTTTTTTGTCTTGCTAGGAAGATGGGAGTTATTGGCCAGAGTCAAAAGGAATTTCGTCCCCTCCTTGGTTCCTCTCTTAGTTGTTCACCCCTTCTTCTTCCTCGTTTTCTTCTCCTCTTTATTCCCTAGACCTTAATACCTAACCTAGAGCAGCTTCGTTAGACCTTCCCCCTTTCGAGGGCCTTTTGTTTCTTATTCCCTTTATCGCATGTTGCGATAGGGATTTGATCACATGCTGCGGTAGTTTTTCTGCACTATCTCTTACCCTACGATAGGGTTTTTGCCTTTGATAGGTTTTCTTAATGTTCTTTGTCTTCCGTTAGGATTTTTCTCCATCGTGTTTGTCTTTGGAGAGTTGTAGCAGCAACTACAGGGATTATAAGATCTTGGAACAGCAGCAGCAGCCACATATAGCTGCCCTGTGGGTCCACCTAAAAACCAATTGGCAATGAGTGGAGAGGCCCATGAGCTTATAAGAAGAGAGACAAGGCAATTTGTGTCCGATGTGGGACTAAACACAGACATGACAATGACATGAATTCGGTACTTCTTTGCCGCCCCCCCTTCCCCCTTCTTATCAGTGACTTCATGGAAGGGAAAATGCTTTTGTTCGAGAGTGCTGATTAAAGAGGGGAATATTGTATCTTGGAATTTGAATCTTCGGAGGAAAATTAATGATTGGGTATTGTTTCCATATATAATCTTGTAGAGTTGAAATTGCCTCTGAAGGGTAAGACAGAAAATTATGAAAATGGGATTTTAAGGGAAAGTTTCCAATTCACTCCTTTCATCAGTTTATCTCAAACTCAAGAAGATCCTCTATTGCAAATTACATTCAGCCGGTTACTCCCTTTCCATCCAAATTGGTGTGGGACAGCCCAGTTCATCCAAGAACTCCTTTGTTTGGGGTGCCTTGCTTGACAAATTTTTTATCATGGATCATTTAATAAGTAGAGATTGGCATGTTCCGGATGGATGTGTATTGTGTAAGATGAATGAGGAGATGGTGGACCACATCCTATGCATTGTACCACATCTAGAAAAGTTTGGGATTCCTTCTTCCAAGCATAGTCACCAAAGTCGCCAACTTTTTCAAAAAGTCATGTTTAAGTCACGGTTTTATAGGTTGTCGATTAAATCATGAATAAATAGCGATGTATTTGAAAAATCGTGTTTTAAACAAACTTCGCAATTTAATCGTCCAATTCTTGGAGGGTTTTTTCATAGTTAATTTAACATTACATGATTATTTTTACAATTTTTTAAACCCAAAAGGATGTTTTAATAATTTAATACAAAATTAAAGGGTAATGTTTTAATAAACGTAACATTCTTTAAAACTCAAAACTCAAAATCAGAACAGAACCCTAATTTTTTTTCTTTTATGATTTATTTGTATAGTTTAACATAGGATTTGATGATACGAATGTTAACACCAGTTAGTAGAAAAAAAATATATTGTTCTATAACTATTTCGATTTTTCTCGATTTTTCCAACTTTTTCCCTTGCCGACTTATTCCCGAAGCTGGACTTGGTGACTATGCTTCCAAGTCTTTGAGAATAATTGGGTGATGACCAAAAACGTCTATGTCCTTATGGAAAGTTGGGCTTCTGAAGCTTTCTTGTCCCAAGGCCACTTCGTTTGGAACTCAACATCAGTCATGATATATTGTGCCTTTGGAAAGAACACAACAGCATAATCTTTGAAGGCAAAAAGGGTAGTGTGGACAATACCATTCTCAAGGTGAAAGCCACATTGTTAAGTTGATCCCTACTTATTCAATACATGAGAGGAAGAGTTAGTGTTCAATGGGAAATATTTTGTATTCTATCCTTTCTTCGTAAGATTCTCTCTCTCTCTCTCTCCAACTTAGGTAGTTCTTTTAGATATGTTTTTTTTTGGGTAAGTTGGACTTGAACCCAGGACCTCAAAGTTATTTTGCAATGTGTCAAACCACCGGAGCTATGGGCTTAAGCTCATATTTTTTTATGGATAAACATCATTGATATGATGAAAGCCATATAAATAAGTCGTACTGTGTTTTTGACATGTATAGGGAACATCCATGTGTAAAGAATACTTCTATGTCTGGATGAACAGATGGTAGAAGTCTGTCAGTTCTTTCAGTGCAGTTCAATTGGAGTATATAGAAAAGGGTCCAGTCATATGGACATGTCATCTAATGAGGTAGATTTCCTGCCTAAAAGATTTTTTGGTAGGCAGACCCTGGTTGCTGCCATGTATACAGCGTAGGTTGTACTGAGGGACTTGTGCCTTCCTAATCCTTTAATATTTAAATATCCCTCAGTGACATGGGCCCAATTCTGTTTCTCATTGCAATACGGTAATCAGTTAGCTAGATGAATTTCTTTCTCTACATTATTAGAATTCTCTCTCTTTCATAAATTACAATGGACAGATTCTCTTTTTGGTCAGGATTGGTGGCACAACTATCCTTCGGAAGGGAAAATCTGATATCATCAGTGATGGCGAGACAGGTACCAAATCATTACCATGCTAATGATGTAATTCAACTCTCTCTGTAACTTTTGAAGGATCTTATGGTTGATGAAGCTATTTGTACTAATTTTTGAGTCATCAAACATGACTAGTTATCAAATAGATACTCCATGCCATATAGTATCTGGACAAGGAAAACTGACATACTTTTATGTCATTGTACAGTGTTTTGAAGGTGCCACCTTGGTGAGGTGGTAAAAGTCTGTGCATTGTAATACCATAGACCTGGGTTCAAAACTCAGCCTTCGCATTAAACCTATCCAAAAAAAGAATATGAAATCTTGGTGCCAGTGCTGTGGAGCACTCCTTGCAGGCATAGTCACCAAGTCGGAATACGGCTTAAAGGGAAATCTTCAGGAAAAAAAAGAAGAAGAAAGAAACTAGAAAAAAATAATATATATAAAATACATTAGACATTTATCTTACCGATTAAAAAAAATACAGTTATTAGAAGTTTTAAATATATTTTTGAGGACAAAAAATAGCATTGAATATTTATGCATGATAACATATTTCCATGTAAACTATTTTTGCTGATGCTAAAAGAAGTCTTTAACTTTCAATATGCTTTTTGAGCGAAATAACATATTATGGAAAAAATTGAAAAAGACCTTAACGTCAAGACATCGTTATTATCAAATCCCACATTAAACAACATTTATAAACCAAATCCCAAACAACCATAAGGCCTGACCTATAAAACAAATCTATTATTATTTGTTTTTGTTTGAAAAAAAGTGTTTAAAACATAAAACCGCATTTTTGTGTTGAAAAAGTTGTATTTTTTTATCATTATAATTGTTACTTAGAGGTATAAAATGTGTTTTACACGAGTCTTTTTCAAAAAAGGGAATTCGTTGTGAGTAAGCTTGCAAGAGGTCGTTGTCATCATTTTGGGTTTTCTTTTCTTATTACTAGTGCTTCAAGGAATTTAGGGGACAATTTTTTGAAGATTCCTTGTTTTGGTAGGAGTTTCTATATGAGGATAGAGATTATTATTATTATTATTATTTCTGTTTGTTTTTGTGAAGATCAACTCAACCTTTATTTTATTTTATTTTATTTTTATTCTTCTTCAATAAAATTTCTATAAAAAAAAAAGGGAAATCCGAGTTACTCTTTTGTGAAATCGCAAGACAGTCCACCAGTGGTATCACAATAAACGTGGTCTGCATGCAAATTGAAACTCAGTATTCGAGACACTAGGTTCACAACTTGATTGATAGGGTGGTCCTACTATCCAAATTTATCACCTTATTTTGTGTTGCCTAACAAATAAGTCTTATCAATCGAGAAGACTTGTAGATCAGAGGATTCAAGCATCTGTTTGGAATGATCCATTAGATGGTTATAATCATCTAATTCAATTCTCTTTATCGATAACAAATTTTTTTGTTAACCTATGAGGTCATTTAGGTGGGGCCTGCCAAGATCCCTCTCTTGTGTGTGCCCCATGTGCATGGCGACATTGTTAGTAAATTGTCCATATGGTCTAATAAAATACATGTAACTTAAATTTTTACCTCTCTCTCTAGAACCTATTCATCTTAAGCTACTTGTAAGTTTTACTTGTTTAATGATTTATGTAGTTAATATGGTGAGCATCTTTGGATCTCCGCGGCGGTGTGGTGGTCAGGGAGATATCCTTTCTGGAAGGTTTGTTACTACCAGATACTTATTACCGAGTTCTAGCTTGTATTCTATGACAAATTTCTGTGCTGATATTTCCAGCCTATATATCAATCAACTGTCTTCCTATGCTTTATCATAGAAATCCATTCCAGCATCTATAGGATTGCAATTTATTATTATTTATTTGTCTTTTTTTTTTTTTTGGGTATGTCCATGAGACATTGTAGGGTATTCTTCACATTCCATTATGCGATTTCCTAGTGGAGTTTGGATTTCTGTAGCATTACTTGAAATTTCAATTGCTTTATGGTTCTTCCAGCATTTGAGTCCTGAGTCCAGCTTCTTATTATACTTCTAAACCTACCTTCTGTAATTTCTTCCAATGTTCAGAGCTTAATAACTTAGTTAATTTTAATAGACATCATGTACTGTTACCATCTATGATAAAAATTCAGCCCTTCATAGACTGAAATGAAAGCATTTAAACAAACTAATGGCATTTTCTTGTTAAATTTCTCTGTTATTGTGGGAGTGCCAGTGTTGCTGTATTTTCATCTTGGGCACGACAACGTATGAAGACTACAGAAGAAGACTCAACTATAAGGTTTTGTCAGAATTGCTTAAATCTTTTCTATTTTCAATTCCCTTTTTTTGGTTAATAGTTGGTCATTTCTTTGGTTTGTGATTGTTGAAGTTCATCGAATCCAATGATGTTGGGATGCATTGCTGCTTCTGCCCTTCTGAGGAAAGCTGCTTCTGTTGCCTTTGAGAATAATAAAAGGGCAACCCTCACCACCGATATCATCGAGCACTTAGGGAGAAGGTCGTGACACGTGTTCTTTGAATAATTTCATTCTAGAAATGAAAAAAATTTCTTCTAATCTTTTTCTTTCTCTCTTTGACAGTTTGGAGGATATAAGCCCTGCCATCTGATGGTGCTGCACACACACACACAAAGATGTGCACACTTGTGTGATTGTCAATGATTGAAGTCTATTTACGCAGAACAAAGTTTTGATTCCCAGCATGCTTTTGTGCTTAGATTTTAACAGCAGATGCTCAAAGCTTTGTTTCAAGAATTGATCTTTCACCGCCTTTCTATATCAAAAGCTACAGAGTGCTGGATTATTATCTTTTTACCACAATGGTCAGGTAACCTCAGGTTTTTGTAAAAATTAGAGAATACTCCTGGGTTGTCAAACTAGTGGCATACGGCATACCCCTTGACTTGGGACTTACCTGGGAAACTTAACAGAAAATGACCAAAATGATGGGTTTTGGAAAGTAAAATGAATGGATTTTGGCAAGAGATTGAAGAATAAGACAATGGTTTTTTCCCAAAAAGAGAAAAAAAAAAAAAAAAAAAAGGGTAAATTATACTTTCACCCCTATGGTTGGGTATAAGTCCTTGTTGACACCCTAATGTTTGGATAATTGTACTTGTCTGTCAACAAACAATTAAAACTGATTTACGTTTTAAAAAGTTGATTTTACTTATTTTAAAATATTATTCTTTTTTATAAACTAAAATATCCTTGTAAAAAAATGGGTTTACTTGTGAATGTTTACATGGGTAAATTTTTATAGTTCTAATTTTTTTTTCTTTTTTAATGAAAAAAAAGATAAAATGAGAGGTAAAATAGTAAAATAACATCTGCACTTTACACCGTGTGTGAAAGGAGAGGTAAGTGCAATTGTTAGAATGTTAGGGGGTCAACATGGAGTTATGCCAAACCATAGGGGTTCAAAGTGTAATGTACCCAAAAAAAAAAATCAAGTGTTTTGGCTAAAGGTTGAAGACGAGGGTGTTTCAGTCATTTTTGTAGTCTCAAATGAAGGGTTAGGAAAAGCTAATGGGTTCTCATCAAAATTACCCATAACGTTGCACAAGTCAAATGGTTCTGAACTATGTAACCCAACTCGTTGCCACTGGTCCAAATAACAAACCGATTTGTGGTACGATTCGTACTGAATTTGTAAAATCAAGTGAACCATGAACCCACCGAATTTTGGTTGGGTTCAACAAGCCATATAATTTTTTAAGTTGTCTATTAACCAAATCAATTTATTATATTTTTTTTACATTGCTTATATTTAAAATTTGAATTATTTTAATAATTTATATCTATTTAACTTAGATTTTTTTACCATTGTAAATGTAGTTATAACTTGAATACTTGAATTATATATATGCACAAGTCAACCAAACTAACAAGCTGATCTAGGAAATCAAAGCGAACCAAGAAACAAATTATCTCTACCTACCCCTATGAACTGGGTTCATTCTAGAGTGATGAACCCTGAACCCGAATTTGAATCGAGCGAACCGATGAATCAGGTAACATTGGTTCAGAACTTCAGATCACAGTTTCTTTGCATTTTGACCATTACTAAATTTTTGCATTTTGACCATTACTGATATGGGTCTTGTAGTTCATGAAAAAAGGTGGGACCATCTGATCATGGGTCATAGTCTTGTAATACTTACATTGAAGTTTAATGGTCAACCAACAAACAACTAAATCTGGACCCATGAGCCTGTAGGGCAATAGAAGTGTGAGGGTCTTGTACTGAGTTACCCAAAGTCCTTATCTCCTTTGAAGGGGTCAAACCATCCATGGCCATTTTGGTTGACCTAGGGATGTACATTCGGGTAAATCCGAATCGGATCAAACTGAAATTTCGGATTTGGTCTGGGTATGGCTAAAATTGAGACCAACCCAAAAATCTCAAATTCACATTCGATTCGGGTTCAAGTTTCAAATGTCAAAACCGAACCCACACCAAACTAAATTTTTTGGATATTTTTAAGGTTGGGGTAGCATCTTACCAACTTGCCCAATGTTACTTTCTGATAAAATTAGCAAAAATAAACCTAATATAATAAATCGGTTCTTGGTTCAGGTTTTGATCTTTAGAATGGGTTCGGTTCTGTTTTAGAGGGGCAAACTGAGACTCAAACTGATATTTATTGGTTTCGGTTTGATCTTAACCCGAATGGGTTCGGTCTGTTTTTTCGGAACGTCGGAATCCAGGTAAAATGTACATCCTTAGCTAGACCTCTGCACCATTTTAAATGGAATAATGCTGCAGTGGCATCAAGATTGGACCTCACATCGCACATCTTTATGCGAAAGTGTACGAGTGAAATGGCTTCTATGGTTCCTATCCCCTTTAAGGAAAGATGTGTCATGTGAGGTCCGATCCTGAGGTCACTCTTCATCCTCTTGAGCAGTGGGCCATCACATTTATGCTGACTATTCCCAAACCATAAACCATAATATCTTGCATTGAAGTGTGGTGGTTAGATGATGCCCACCGTCCCATAAATAAATGGATACCATCTTTGAAAAATTATCTTTTGGTGGCAATCCTACATCATGTGATCAATCCTATGGTGAGGATCATACATATATGGAATAATTGGATTATAGCCAATCAAGAGGTAACTCATTGCTTACGACGATTTGGATTGATAAGAATGAGATGGCCCACCAATTGGATAGTACACGGTGACCGAATTGGAAATTTGCAAAATCAACGAAAAAATTTATGATTTCCTTTTACGAAACAAAATTTCAAAATTCTTTATTTTGGTTTAATTATTGAACATTGACGTTCACTGCAAACGAAAGTGGCCCTCCATTGGAACTTGATGACCATTGTTAGATTCATTTAGAAGTCTTGATTACAAAATCTAGAGCTTGTTTTCATGCATGAGATGTACTTTGAAGTCAACATACAATGGATGTTTGCATGGTGTAGTGTATGTGAATACCTTTGTGAAGCTCACTTAATAATTTGATCAAACATCTTTGCATATTTCACCAAACATTTTGTATGGCACACCTTCCAAGACTTGATTTGATAATGGCAATGAATGATAAATTCAATTAATAATAATACATGCAAAGAGGATAAATAACCACACAAAGAAAGAGTAAGAATACAATACTTACAACACGAGATCTTATGTGGTCCACCCTAAAGTTACTTTTACGGAGATATGAGCGTTGGGGTTCAATTTTACTATGAAAGAAATAGGGCAAATCGATATAAGGAGTAACTTGTATCCCTTAATTTCACATTCTTCTAGATCTCAATCTTCCCAAACCTTTCAACCTCTTGTATCTTAGAGTGTTTTTTTTCTTTCTTTACTCTCTTCTCTAGAAAAGATGTAGACATTTTAATAAATAAAAAAAACCCTCTTTTTAGAAGGGTCAGATAAGTGAGTCACTTACATAACTTACAAGTACAATCCAAAATTATCTTGGATAAACCCTAAAAAATACTTACATTTGGATCGGGCCTAACTGATTTTGAGTCATACTTTAACACCCGGATCAAGAAACCAGAGAGGTTGAAAATTTCAATATTTTAAACATTAGAAGTGTGTCCCAAGTTTGGGTTAATTTGTATATTATGTTTTACGGTTGTTTACAATATTGCAAGTTTAGTAAATTGTTTGATTTAAAATTGGGTTTAATTATATCATGGAGTACCACAACATTCAACCAACAAATGAAAGAGAAAGTTGGGGGTAAGTTGTTGAAGCAAGTTTATGAATTTAAAGCTCTATACCTAATGAATTACTATATATATAGCTGTTATTGTTTGTTAAGACTCATACTCAAAAACACAAACCCATTTCCCTTCTTACTCTCTTTCTCATTGTATCACTATTTATTTCTTTTTTCCTTGAAATTGAAATATCAATATATGGGTAAACTTGAGGTTGAAGTGGAGACCAAGTCCCCAGCAGACAAGATATGGGGTGCCATTGCAGACTCCACTACTCTCTTCCCTAAGATCTTTCCTGGCCAATACAAGAGTATTGAAATACTAGAAGGAGATGGAAAGACAACTGGCTCCATCAGGCTTGTGAAATATGCAGAAGGTGAGATGATGATCCAACTTATCCTTATTATCATCTAGAGAGCTGATATTGCCACACCAGCTTTTGCTAATGCCACACCAATTCCTATGTAAATCATGAAAAGAATTGCACACAATTGGTGTGGCATTAGAAAAAGATGGTGTGGCAAAAGTAACTCTCATCATTTAAGTTTAGAGAGAGAATTGAATGGAAATATATATATATATATGATTCATTCATGTTGTGATAGATGCCTTGAATATAGTTGGCTATTTATGATTATAAGTGTTATGATTTTAAGACAGCCCCCTCTGATACATGCCCCATCATAGAACCATAGATCAGTTGCCTTGGGATACGCATAATCATAAATATTTTTCCAGTGTATCCCAAGGTAACAGATCTATGGTTTTGTGATGGGGTCATGCGTCAGAGGGGGGTGTTGTGTTATCACGACTCTAACTAGAAATGTATTAATTATTATATCACTAGGGATGACTTGTTCAAGTCATCGTGGTATCTTTCGTCAACCCGATGATATGTCAAAATCGGGATTTAATTTCTTCTTATTCTTATTTGATGGATTCTGGTCCACAGATCTGAATTGGGCTTAAAGTTCATCTGAGATTGCCCAAGTCATCTCGGTATCATTTGTGAATGAGATAAGATACAAAACCGGGATTTAAAACCATAGTTGGGACTTGTGGACTCATAAAACACACAATTCCACCCTTAAAAACACGAAATCTAATGGTTCGTATTTATTTTAGAGATACATGATGTCTTCTCAAGATACATGTTTATCTTGAGCGTTGGATTTCATGTTTTAACAGTCGAGATTGCGTGCTTTTATAGGAGTCATTTTTCATGGGGTCTCCTGATTGTTACCTAACAGTGTCAAGACTTCAATGGGGGTGTTAGCAGCCCACAACCACATTCTTAGATGATACCTTTAAAAGACCTTGTTTTCTCTTTAATGATTTTGTCATCAATTGTTTAATGATAATTATATATAAATATCACAAACTCTCAAAATCTTATTTATAAAAGAATAATGATTTTGACACCCCCCTTTGACACAGTCGCCCATACACCCCATGATGTGGCATGTGCTAGAATCATAGATTCTTTTTCTCGAGATACACAACTGCCCATGTTTATGAGGATGCACAGTTGTGTACCCCGAGGAAAAATTTATGGTTCTAACCCACGTCACTTCAAAAGATGTATGGGGATGTGTGTTAGAGGGCGCATTAAAAAGTTACGACTCTTTATTAATAACTTTTTTTTTGTTAATTAAAAGATAATAAGAATATCTTTTTACGAGTATTTATAGAAAAAACAGGGAAATTAAGATTTCTAGGTTTGGAAGGCTAGAGAGAGGTATGGGAAGAAATAATTCGCTGAAATTTCTTTCTCGGAACTAGAATAGCTCTCATCTCATACACGGGCATTGCCAAATCACGAAAATTTGATTTTCAGTGTTTTGTGTGCGTTCTTTTATTTTTAATTACTTTATGGTTCGATATGCTATTTAGTGTTCACAATTCAGCCAATTTAAAATTGGATTTTGTAGGGATTCCTCTTGTTACGATTTCGAAGGAGAGGATTGAAGCTGCAGATGATGCAAATAAATTAGTGACTTATAGTTTGATTTAAAATTGGGTTTAATTATATCATGGAGTACCACAACATTCAACCAACAAATGAAAGAGAAAGTTGGGGGTTAGTTGTTGAAGCAAGTTTATGAATTTAAAGCTCTATACCTAATGAATTACTATATATATATAGCTGTTATTGTTTGTTAAGACTCATACTCAAAAACACAAACCCATTTCCCTTCTTACTCTCTTTCTCATTGTATCACTATTTATTTCTTTTTTCCTTGAAATTGAAATATCAATATATGGGTAAACTTGAGGTTGAAGTGGAGACCAAGTCCCCAGCAGACAAGATATGGGGTGCCATTGCAGACTCCACTACTCTCTTCCCTAAGATCTTTCCTGGCCAATACAAGAGTATTGAAATACTAGAAGGAGATGGAAAGACAACTGGCTCCATCAGGCTTGTGAAATATGCAGAAGGTGAGATGATGATCCAACTTATCCTTATTATCATCTAGAGAGCTGATATTGCCACACCAGCTTTTGCTAATGCCACACCAATTCCTATGTAAATCATGAAAAGAATTGCACACAATTGGTGTGGCATTAGAAAAAGATGGTGTGGCAAAAGTAACTCTCATCATTTAAGTTTAGAGAGAGAATTGAATGGAAATATATATATATATATGATTCATTCATGTTGTGATAGATGCCTTGAATATAGTTGGCTATTTATGATTATAAGTGTTATGATTTTAAGACAGCCCCCTCTGATACATGCCCCATCATAGAACCATAGATCAGTTGCCTTGGGATACGCATAATCATAAATATTTTTCCAGTGTATCCCAAGGTAACAGATCTATGGTTTTGTGACGGGGTCATGCGTCAGAGGGGGGTGTTGTATTATCACGACTCTAACTAGAAATGTATTAATTATTATATCACTAGGGATGACTTGTTCAAGTCATCGTGGTATCTTTCGTCAACCCGATGATATGTCAAAATCGGGATTTAATTTCTTCTTATTCTTATTTGATGGATTCTGGTCCACAGATCTGAATTGGGCTTAAAGTTCATCTGAGATTGCCCAAGTCATCTCGGTATCATTTGTGAATGAGATAAGATACAAAACCGGGATTTAAAACCATAGTTGGGACTTGTGGACTCATAAAACACACAATTCCACCCTTAAAAACACGAAATCTAATGGTTCGTATTTATTTTAGAGATACATGATGTCTTCTCAAGATACATGTTTATCTTGAGCGTTGGATTTCATGTTTTAACAGTCGAGATTGCGTGCTTTTATAGGAGTCATTTTTCATGGGGTCTCCTGATTGTTACCTAACAGTGTCAAGACTTCAATGGGGGTGTTAGCAGCCCACAACCACATTCTTAGATGATACCTTTAAAAGACCTTGTTTTCTCTTTAATGATTTTGTCATCAATTGTTTAATGATAATTATATATAAATATCACAAACTCTCAAAATCTTATTTATAAAAGAATAATGATTTTGACACCCCCCTTTGACACAGTCGCCCATACACCCCATGATGTGGCATGTGCTAGAATCATAGATTCTTTTTCTCGAGATACACAACTGCCCATGTTTATGAGGATGCACAGTTGTGTACCCCGAGGAAAAATTTATGGTTCTAACCCACGTCACTTCAAAAGATGTATGGGGATGTGTGTTAGAGGGCGCATTAGAAAGTTACGACTCTTTATTAATAACTTTTTTTTTGTTAATTAAAAGATTAATAAGAATATCTTTTTACGAGTATTTATAGAAAAAACAGGGAAATTAAGATTTCTAGGTTTGGAAGGCTAGAGAGAGGTATGGGAAGAAATAATTCGCTGAAATTTCTTTCTCGGAACTAGAATAGCTCTCATCTCATACACGGGCATTGCCAAATCACGTAAATTTGATTTTCAGTGTTTTGTGTGCGTTCTTTTATTTTTAATTACTTTATGGTTCGATATGCTATTTTGTGTTCACAATTCAGCCAATTTAAAATTGGATTTTGTAGGGATTCCGCTTGTTACGATTTCGAAGGAGAGGATTGAAGCTGCAGATGATGCAAATAAATTAGTGACTTATAGTGTCATAGAAGGAGAACTCTCAACATTTTACAAGAGTTTTAAGGCCAGTTTGAATATTGTTCCAAAAGGTGATGGAAGCATAGTGAAATGGTGTGTGGAGTTTGAGAAAGCAAGTGAAGAGGTCCCTGACCCTGACCACATCAAGGAATTTGCTATAAAGACCTTCCATGACTTGGATACTTACCTACAAAAGGCCTAGACCATAGTCCCATTTTGTATTTTGTCTTCTAATAAAAATAAAATAAAAGTGGAGTCTCTCCACCTTAAATAATAAATATTGTTGTAAGATTAATGATTTTCTAACGCCCCCATCATAGAACCTTAGATCATTTGTCGTGTATCTCAAGGCAGATTATCACGACTTTTATTGTAATAATAATTATTATCGTATAAACCATGCATTTATAATTATCTTGGTATTGTTTTTCGGAAACGAACTAGCCTCCAATGATGATTAAGACGGGATGATATTCCTAGAAATTTTCAAGAAAAAATGATCCTAAGAAACATGTATTGATCCCTATGAAATCTTCTATGCCACTTGTTTGACTTTGTTTGAAGGAAATCTTTTTGAAGGGAATATAAATTCTTTGGAAAAATAATTTCCATTGTTTGATTGTACTTAAGAAAACGTCAAAAGAAAGTTCGCTCTTACTTTTGAAAGTAGGTGAGATGGGAAAATATTTCCCCTCCCATGATGGAAATTGAATTCCAGGAAAAACACATAATCATACATCTGAAAGATACAATGTCAAATCCCACTAACGCCGAGTTATTGAACTCATTAAAAATAAGTTTATATAGATCAAATTACTAAAATAGTTATGTATTTTGTTGAAATTATCTAATTAGTCATAATTTTTTTATATATTTATGAGAATGGACATATACCCATTGTCGTAATTACATTTTTTTATAACAATGATTATTTAATGCCAGACTGTTGTATGGACAATTTGATGAATTTACCTTTATGCCCTTGAATGAAATGTAGGTTCACAGACAAGGCATAAATAGAAAATATGACCGCATGATATAACCGTTTTGATAAAAATAAATAATTATGAAATCGGGTATATGGCCATTGTTATTAATATTAAAAAGAAATGACTAATACAATAAAATTTGCAAAATACTCTGTCTTTTTCTCGTATAATGAGAAAATTACTAAAATAACTATGTATTTCATCGAAATTACTTTCCATGAGACAGTTATTTTCCTAGGGTGGGATGGCAAAACATTTTCTCTCCGAAGGAAGAAAATCTCTTTGGTGGAATTGAAATCTAGATAAAATATTTAACCATTCACCTAAATGTCACATTTTCGAAGGAAAATCATTTTTCCACCAATCTTCCATCCATGATCATAAAGACCCTTCATGTAATTTTGAACACAAAAAAAAAAAAAGAACCCTGGAATTTTTGTAAACATTCTACAAAGAAATAATAATAATTAGTCCAATCTCATATTAAGTCCCTCGATTAATTCATATGGAGATAATACTATTAGGATTTATTTCTCATTCTCATAATTAAAGCTCCACAATTTATTGAGGAATAATGATTTTCGGACGCCCCTGATGTGGCATGTGCCCGAATCATATATTTTTTATCTTGGGATACACAACTGCAATATTTATGAGGATGTATAATTATGTATCCCGAGGGTAAAAATCTATGATTCTAAGCCATGCCAAGTTAGAGGGCTTAAGAAAATCATGACTCTTTATTGAGACCATTAACACTATGTTAACATAGACATAGCAATCTATGCTTGGACAAGGTAGGCATCCAAATCTTGGAAGGTATTAATTGCAAGTTCTTTAATGATGCTTTGATCAGGAACCTCTCCACTGGCCTTCTCAAATTCACAAGACCATTTCACCAAGATCCCATTACCCTTTGGACAAACAATTAACTTGGCTTTAAACTTCTCGTAAAAACTTGCAAGTTCTCCACCGATGACACTAAACACTAAAGTCTTGTTCGCTTCGTCTACTGCCTCGATTGTTTCCTTTGAAGATGTTGCTACATGAAATCTATAAATAAACACACCTTAGATTTAGTACAAGTTCAAAGGAATGTGAAGTTGAAGGTTGTAAATAAGTAACAGGAAAATCAAGATATCAGTGTCTAATCCTAGATCAAATCACAAGATGATAAAAATAAAAGATAATTCATATACAACGCAATAAGATTTTATGTAGTTTGATAATACCTACATCAATGGGTACGATCAGAGAGATTCTCTATCTTCGAGAAAAAATTATATTTTGGGATGTCTTCCAATACATCTTTCCAACCTCATATTACTAAAATCCTAATTTTTCTGTTTGAATATGCCCCCCCCCCCCCCCCCCCCCTTTCAATTAACAAAAGACATGACATTAGATAGATTTGAAAATAATAATAAATAAATAAATAAGGATCCAACTAAGAATATGATTTTGCTCCCCCCCCTCCCTCCTCTTCCCCCAATAAATCAATAGATACCGCCTTGATAGGGTGATACTCTGACCAATTGAACTACAATCCCAAGGAAAGAAGCAAGGTGTGGTGGGAGTAAGAGGACTCAATTTTTTTGAGATAAATCTTTGATGAAGATGATTACTTTCTTTAGGAAAACACATGATCAAGATTCATCAAAAAATCTTTTCATTAGCAAACCAACGAGTGTTGGGTCTAGTGGCCACGGCCTCCCTTCAAAAAGGGAGACGTTTTGAGTTCAAAGTCCCCTCGTTGGCCACCTATAGGGATTTTTCCTGACTTTCCTGGAATATTTGATTTGTGGGGTATTGCACGCACCGGAGGATATTGGTGAGATATGGTACTTTAAGAGACCAGTTGCCTTGGCCTGCTTATTGGGCCTATGGGCTAGGATATCCCGTCATAAAAAATAAAAATAAAAAAATCTTACCATCAGCGAAGTTTATGAGCTTGATAGAGCCCACACACTTCCCATCTCCTTCCAATACTTCAATGCTTTTGCATTTCTCTGGGAAGATCTTGGGAAAGAGAGTACAATCTCTAATGCCCTCCCAAAACTTATCTGAAGGAGACTTCACCTCCATTTCTACTTCGACCTTACAAATGGAACCATGGCTTCATGATAATGGTTAAGGAAACAACTTGACATGTATACATATAGGTGTGTTTTGGGTTGCGGGGGCTTTAAATTCATTGAGCTTTAGTTCGAGTACCTTTATCTTTGTTAGCAATATGTCATTTTATTTGTCAAAAATTCACGAATTCTTTGTTTTTTGCAATAAAGGTATTATTCTTCTAAACTTTTTCTTCGGGATATAGAAGGAAAGGTCTATGGTTCTGCACATCTATGCACTAGCCACGTCAATCGAGTACAAATTGTGTATGTTTTTTCGAGTCATTTTATCATTAGTGTAACATAAAAGGCCAAAATATCCAAAACTTTAATATAGAGTCATGATAATTTGACTCCTTTTTTTATTTGCTCTCTTCACATAACCATAGATCCTTTTGTTACGGGATACTCAAGGACATATCTTTATGATTTTGTGAAGGCACCGTACAGAAAAAGAAAGTCAGATTATTAGGACTCTTTAATATATCCAAGACAATGTTCAAATTAGTTGTTTGTTCACCAAATAGGTGACAACCTTTCTAAATCCCCAAGAGCACTTCCTAAGCATTGCCACCCCCCTACGGTTTGGTATAATTCTATGTTGACCCCCTAATGTTTCAATAATTGCACACCCCCCCTATAGTTATCTAACGGATTTACTTACCCCGTTTTGTCCACTAGCCGTCAACCAAATAATTAAAAATGATTTTTACTTTTTCTAAAATTCATTTTACCCTTTTTAAAATACTTATTTTTTTTTTGTTATAAACAAAAATATCCTTGTGAAAAACTGGATTTATTTGTGAATGTCTAAATGGGTAAATTTTTATAGTTTTAAAATTTATTTATTTTTTATGAAAAAAGATCAAATGAGAGGTTAAATAGCAAAATACCATCTGAACTTTAACACTGTGTGTGAAAGGGGATATAAGTGCAATTGTCAGAATGTTAGGTGGTCAACATGGAATTATGCCAAATCATAGGGGTCAAAGTATAATTTACATAAAAAAAACAAGTGTTTTGACTAGAGGTTGAAGAGGAGGGTATTTCAGTCATTTTTGGTAGTCTCTCGTGGAAGATTAATTAGAAAATGTAATGGGTTTCTCAAAATTACCCATAATTTTTCCCAATTGGGATTCCATCAATGGTTCAGAATTCAGATCACACTTTATTTGCAATTTGACCATTATGGGTATGTGTCTTGTGATCCATGAAAAAAAAGTGGGACCCTCTTTTCATAGGTCATGGTCTTGTAATATCTGCATTGAAGTTTGATGGATCCAACCAACGTGCCTGTAGAGCAATATAAGGGTGTGAGGATCTTATACTGAGTTACCCAAAGTCACTATGTCCTTTGAAGGGTCAAACTATCCATGGCCATTTTCGTCAACACTCTTTTGGTAAACCTATGCACCATTTAAATGGTGTGTTGGTTACTTCATCCTTTCCATCAATGGGTCATCGCATTTATGCTGATTATTCCCAATCGATGAACCATAATATCTTGCATTGAAGCGTGGTGGTTGGATGATGCCCACCGTCCCATAAATAAATGGATACCATCTTGGTAATTTTATGTTTTGGTAGCAATCTACATTATGAGATCAATCCGATGGTGAGGATCATACGTATATAGAATAATTGGATTATAGAACTCATTACTTACTATGATTTGGATTAATGAGATGGCCCACCAATTGGATGGTACATGGGGTGATCGGTGATCGTAGATTGCATCTTAAAGCTTCAAAACTCTTTATTTTGGTTTAATTATTGGACATTGATGTTCACTTCAAAAGAATGTGGCCCTCCATTGGAACTTGATGGACCATTGTGAGATCGATTAGAGGTCTCGATTAAAAAATTCAGAGCTTGTTTACATGCACGAAACGTACTTTGAAGTCCACAAATTTACAAATTTTTAAGCATTTCAAGTGTGTCCAAGTTTAGGTAAATCTTTTAAGCATTACAAGTTTACAATTCTTTATAATAGTGTAAGTTTAAGGTTTGTTTATTACAATTTTTTTCGACGGCTTTTTGAGCTTTGAGTCGAACAAGTCGGAAAAGCAAATTTGTTGGTAACAACTTCTGCTTTAACAGTTTTTGCAAGAAGTATAGAACTGTATTTTTGGAAAGCCTTCCAAGGATTGTTTTTGCGCGCGAGCCACTATGAGAAGCCAACACCAAAAAACTTATAGGGCTGAAATGACAATTTCACCCCTCATACTTATTAACTTATCGATCAAACATAATTAATTCAACCTTTCTCTTCTACTTCTTTTACTAATTTTTTGTCAGCTTTTATAACAAACAAGATTCTCCTAAATACAACTTCCCAGATTCTAAGTTTCTACGTCTCCTATACACAAAATCTTGAAGCAGAAGCTTAAATCTATAACAAATAGACACCTGGTAAATTGTTTGATTTACAAGTGGGCTTAATTGTATGATAAAGTAATCCAGAACATTTAACCAACAATGAAAGAGAAAGTTGGGGGTTAGTTGTTGAAGCAAGTTTATGAATTTAAAGCTCTATACCTAATGAATTACTATATATACAACTGTTATTGTTTCTTAAGGCTCTTATACTCAAAAACACAAACCCCTGGTTTTGATCACATTTGGAACGTCGACCTCGTTTGGATTGAATATGGATCATGGATCGATTTGGTTGGATTGTGGACCCGGTTTGGGTCGAATATGGATTGTGGACATGGTTTGAGTCGAATTTGAATCGTGGAACCGATTCAGGTTGAATTTGGATCGTGGACTTGATTGAGGTCAATTGAAGGGTAATGACTTTGATTGATGAAGATTGATTTAAAGAATCATCATTGATAGTTGAAGAAATGTGGTGGATTCGAATCGTATAGAATGATGAACGGGCTCGATTGAGGCCCATTAATGGAAAATTGTTGATGAATTTTAAGTTTAGGTTTCATAAGACATAAGCACTTGAACGTTTTGAAACTTCTTTCTTTTTTGAAATTCATTTTGAAACGTCGAATGAAAACAAGGGTTTCATCACTTAATTGGAGAGCCGCAAATCGATGAGCTTAAGGATTAAATAATTTGACACATTTCAACTTGTTAACTTTTAAATCCAAGAAATAAACAAGAAAAAAAACAATCACTATTATTAAAGGTAAAAAAATGATACAAGAAGCAATTTTTAAAATCCGTATTTCAAGAATGGATTGGCATATTTTATACTGATCCGTACTTGAAATACAGACCAATAAGAAAAAAAATATGGATTGGGGTATTTTGTGCAATGGGCTATGAATCACAAGTACACTTCCATTTTTTTTTTTTTTTTTTTTGGTGTCAATCCCTTACAACTTGTATACATTCAATCTCACAAAAAGAAAAATAAAGAAAGGAAATAACTATTTCAACACTCTCACAAAATAAATGAAACATAGAAACAAGAAGATGGTTAAAAAGCAAGAATTTTTTTTTTTTTTTGTTCTTTTGAAAATGGGCTGAACTTATTTCCCTAGTGGAGTCGTCAGTTGTAGATATGTGATTTTTAAATTCGAAGTTCACCTTTACGTGGATTTGGAGTTATTACCATTCTTTTTTATAAAGGAGTGTGAATGGTCACCCGAAAAGTATTTTTAGAAAAAAATGTCATTTTGGCATTTTAACGACTCTTGTAGGGATTAAGACATCAATCCACCTAGGATCTAGGTAGTTGTTTGATTAGAGAGAGGGGAAGGTGTTAAGCACCACACTCTCTTTATCAAATGATGGTAACCTTAACAATGTGGTCATTTTAGAGAAATAAAAGAAATAAAAAAAATTTGATTAAGCGACAGTTTTGTACCCTCGGACATGAGAGATTTTTGATGTCGACTTAAACTAGGAGGGTCATCTCATCGAGAGAAGAGACCCCACTATATTTTTGCCTTAAACTCACATAATTTTAGGAAAAGTATGGGTTTTGTGATTATGAGCCCATTCTCATGGAAAGAGAATGGCCAAACTATTGATAGCCTCTACACGTTTTGTGGTGTGTCCAACTTGTGATTAGGGATTAAAGATGATATACTTTTATTTTGAAAAATGAGCTTCAACTCCTACACTTTCGACCGAACTGAGGTCCAATCTATTAGAGATAGAAGAGGGTTAGAATTACATCCTATGGTTATTCTAAATCAAAAATAAAATAAGAAAAGTGGGGAGGATAAAAGAGAGAAGGGATATTTTTCACATCCCTTTTGTCCTTACTCTACCTTGTCTTTGACTTGACTTTTTTTTACTCTTATTCTTTGTATTTTTGGAGTGTTTTCTTTCGATTTGACTTGAGTAGCTTGTAGTGTAGAACTTGAAGGCTGATGGAATCCTTGTGTTGAGAGTTGAGTAGGTTAAAAAGTTCATTTTTTGAAATTGAGAGAGATGAAAGTTGAGAGTTGAGTGATAAGAGAATTGAGAGAAATGACTTGAGGGATGGGGGGTGTTCAAACATGGGTTTTTTAGAGGGATAGAGGGTTTTTATAGATTTTGAAGATTGACTTTTGGGGTAGAAATGTCAAAGGTGGAGGGTTAAGACTTATGGCACGAGGTGTAGGCATTGGGAGGTTATTATTTTGATGTTGGAGGGGGTATTTGTGTAAGGTGTTGGGAATTGATCATTTTTTACTCAAATAGGTTGGATTTTTCAACCCATATGGGTTGAATATTAGGTGGGGTTAAGTGATATGGTATTTGGTTAAAAGAATGACTTATATAAAGGATTAGGTTATTTGATTTTGGGATATTGGAAGTCGTGGTGACAAGTGTCCCAAGGGTGTGAGTGTGTGTTAGGTGAGTTGATTAAGGAGAAGGGGTATAGGTTGATTGCTTTTTGATGGAATAATGGGGGTAGGTTATGCATGAGTGTGGGTTAATTTATTTTTTGAAAATGATGATGGGGTTGGGTAGAAGGATTTGAGGGGTGAAGAGTAGTGGTGATAAGTATCCTCCTTAATGATCAAGGATTCCATGAATATTGATTGTGTTGATCATGGGTATGGATATGACTATGGGTAAGGGTATGAACTTTAGGTTTGGGATTGATTGGATTGGGCTTATGTCTTGAAGAGGGTTCAGGTCTTAGGATTGACTTGGGTCTAGGGTTTGGGCTAGAGTTGGGTTGCATGGGATTAAGGTTAAGTTGGGTGGGTTAAGACATTGGTTAGGGTTAAGCTTGCCTTAGGGTGGGTTAAGACATTGGTTAGGGTTAAGCTTGCCTTAGGGTGAAGCTAAAATGAGATTTAGGGATTGAATCTTGGTGGACCTTAGGTGGACTTATCACATTTTTGACTTTGAGGTTAGAGGAGTGAGAGATGGAGAAGGTGAGGGGTTTGTGAAGCCTCATTGTAGGTCCATGGACCTTTGGGGGTTTTTGGGACCTTTGATTTGATCAAAATATCAAGTTTCAAGGGTTTGGGATTTTTAGGCGTTGATGAATTTTACTAGAAAAATGATTTTTTTGGATCATTTCGAGCGAGGGTCAGTTCAAATTGGGGTGTCTACATTAGGAAAATCATTTTCAAGCTTATTTTCCATCCACAATCATTTAAACACATAGAGTAACTTCCACAACAAAAAAAAAAAAACAACAAACCCTAGAATTTTTGTGAACATTCTACTAGGAAATAATGATAATTAGCTCAATCTCAAACTATGTTCCTTAATTAAAATAGAGCAAATACAACTAAGATTTATTTCTCATTTTCATAAATAAGAGAAACTCCATAATTTATTGAAACCATTAACACCAACTCAACATAGACATAGTGATCTATACTTTGATAAGGTAGTCATCCAAATCTTGGAAATTCTTAACTGCAAATTCTTTCATGATGCTTGGATCAGGAGCTTCTCCACTTGCCTTTTCAAATTCACTAGACCATTTCACCAAGGTCTGATCACCTTTTGAACTAACAATTAAATTGGCCTTGAAATTCTTGAAAAAATTTGCGAGTTCTCCGTCAATGACACTATATGCTAGTGTCTTGTTCGCTTCATCTACTGCCTCGATCTTTTCCTTCGAAAATGTTACAATAGGAATTCCTATAATAAAGAACATCTTAGATGCAATACAAATTCAAAGGAATGTGCAAGTTAAAGATTCTAAATAAGTTAAAGAAAAACTAAGATATTAGTGTCTAAGTCTAACCCTAGATTAAGCCACATTGCAATAAAAATAAAAGACAATTCTTGTAGAAAGCAATAAGATTTAGAATCGCAATAAATTAACTTGAAAAAAAGCCACTCGAAACTCAAGAGCCGGCGTGGTATGTGCACAAAATCATAGATATTTTTCTTTGGGATACACAAGGAAAAAGATCTATGGTTCCGTACACACATCCATATCAACGAGTGAATTTCGAGTGGCTTTTTCAGGTCAATTTATCTTTAGTCTAAGATTTATTGTAGTTTGATAGTACCTATGTCCATGGTTACGATATGAGAGAGATTCTCAATCTTTGAGAAAGACATTATAGTTTGAGATTTCTTCAAATACTTCTTTAAAACCTCAAATTTACTAAAACCCGAGTTTTCCTAGTTGATTAAAACTTGAATTGGTAAAAAAAAATCATGCAAATTGTTATATCATGTTGCTTAGTTCTCAAAAATAAAAATAAAAAATCCTTTTAGCTAATCTGAAACCAATCTGATCACATACCTTATTTTCAAATTATCAATGTTCAAAACAATTAAAAATGTAAAAAATGATATAAAATTTAAATAATAATAATAAAAAATCCACTTTTCAACTAAAAATAAAGAGGAAAACCTATGAGACTAAAACATGTTATCTATATGTATCTAATGAAATTATGAATTATACAAAAAATATTAAAATATATTCGGATCGGATCTTTTTCAAAGCGGATTGCGGTATATCCAAATCCAATTCGAAATCAGATATGAGATTTCAATCCTAATCCGATTTTTCATGTTTTTTCGGATCAGATCGGTTCGAACATCGCCGGCCCTCACTTTGGGTAGAAACTTAAAAAATAATTAAGGATCAAAATTGGGAATTAGATTTTGCTCTAACCCTCCCTCCCACCAATTTTCGGATCGAATCGGTTTGAACATCGCGAGACCTAGCTTTAGGTACAAACTTAAAAAAATAAAAATAAAATAAGGATCAAAGATGATTACTTATATAATAAAACACATGATCAAGAAATCATACCATCAGCAAATTTTATGAGGCGGATAGAGCCCACAGACTTCCCATCTCCTTCCAATACTTCAATGCTCTTGTATTGCTCTGGGAAGATCTTGGGAAAGAGAGTAATGGAGTCTCTAATGGCCTCCCAAAACTTATCTGAAGAGGACTTCAACTCCATTTCTACTTCAACCTTACCAATAGAACCCATGACTTTATGAGAATTATTAAAGCAAAGTATGAGAATGGTTAAGAAACCAACTTGACAAGTATACATATATATAGGTGTGTTTTGGGTTGGGTTGGAGGTGGGGTGGGAGGCTTTAAATTCATTGAGCTTTTATTAGTTCAACCACCTTTCTTGCTCTCCTCTTGTAAAATTGAACATTTTGTTGTGTGGGTGGTGAAGAAAAGATGATGTTATCTTCCCCTCATTTATAAGAACTACTTTGATTATTGATTATTTGAGGTGGACCATGTATTGAATGGTCAGGATTGTTGTGATGGTTCATTGATGTGATGGTGTACTGAACCTCGGTAGTGTATTGTTTTATCAAAGATTGAACCTTTTACAGAAGACCCATTCCCCTGCTGTAAGTTTAGTGTAGAATATCTAAGGTAGTGTTTGCAGGGTCACTTCTCCTGCTTCTAGCCTCCAAAAGCGCTTTTTTCAACATTATTGTTTGGTGATTGTTATTAAAATTGCTTCCTACTTAAGCTGTTGTGTGAAAGCTTAACAAGAGTACAGACGAAAATCAAAATGAACACAAAAGATTTATGTGATTTGACAAATTACTTACGTGCACAAAGGAGAGAGAGAAAAAAATCCACTGTCAACAATAAAAGGTACAGACTCTCTATTTACAGTCATAAGGAACCTTACAAAGCAAACAAAAAAGAAACCTTACTCAAAAATATAATATATACCCAAAAAAATTCATTTCAGAGACGCTACCTTCAAGCCCACTCCGCCTCGGGAAAGGTCCTTTTTGATACTACATTGCCTTTTGAAGTCCAAGTCCAATAAGAATATTAGACATCTCACAACAAAATCGAGAGGTCAAAGAGGTGTAGAGTCAGAAGACATTCAAACCTATTATGACTTTCGACTTTTGTATGAATTGCTTATTGTTAAATCGAGAAGCCAAAAATGGGGCAAAAGCGAGAAGGGGTTCAAACCAACTTTTGGTTTTCAGTTGCTATAGGAATATGATAAAACGTTACATTTTTTGTAAATGAAAATATCATTTCATATATGACAAACATTTATGCTAATGAAAGAACAAACAGAAAAATATCAAGACAAGTACGACTTTAAACTACAGAGATTTGACATTCAGTATAGTTCGAAAGTGTTTCTAAGGTATTAATTTAATGATCAAAATGTCCAAAACTTTTAACATATCTACCAAAATGTTCATAGAAGTTTTTTGTTCACCAAATGGTGACAATTTTCTAAATCCCCAAAAGCACTTCCTAAGCGTTCCCACCAAATGACTAATTTTGTAATAATAAAGCTTTTCAAAGAGAAGTGCTTCTTTAAAAGTCTTCCCAAATGAGGCCTAGATGAAATTTAAGCAAAATTACATTCAAATCCACCTGCATCTAATGAGTTCATAACTGTTAGAACGGTGAGTAGGTGAGTGATATGCCCTTTTTTAATGAGAGTAGATGCGAATTAATAGTCCCGTCCCGGTTGTTGCTTAGAAACCCTAAAGAAATTTACCACAATTTGTCAACTCCTCCAATTCTATCTATTCTAGGTCAAGTTGACAGTGTGGGGTCATGATGATGTTGAAGGTTCATTTGCATTTTTAATGTGGTTGATTTAAAATTATGAAACTTGTAAGGTATCAAATTAATTATCTTTACTACTATTACAAGAGCCGCAGAACTCGTTCTGATTTTGACACCAAAATTTGGATCTCACAAATGCTCCCACCTTTTCATTTAAAATTAATATAATTAGAGTTATTTTGATTAAAAATCAAGAAAATTGTAATCTCACGATCTATAATCACAATAATTACTTTTCAAATGATTATACTTTGTGGATTGTAATTTATCAAAATGATGCTAATTATAATAAGAGTCATGTTGGAGTGACCTCAGGCTAGAATCTCATATCACACTTCTTGACATGAAAGTGGATAAACGCCATAGAGACTTATTTAAGTGAAAAAGCATTTATAATGTTAAAGTGACCTCAGGCTAGAATCTCATATCGCACCTCTTGAGGTGAAAGTGGATAGGAACCATAGATGACTTTTTACTCAATGAAAAGCATTTATGGTTCCCATACACTTTCACCTCAGGAAGTTCAATATAAGGTTCCAACTTGAGGTTTTTAAAGATTATATAATAAAAAAGGGATATTTCTATAATTTTGAAAATCAAGCAACATCATTGTACTTTGTGGATTGTAATTTATCAAAACAAACCTAATTATAATAAATTTAAATACAAAAGTGGAGGCATTTATGGCAATACAAATTTTGGTGTTTGACCACTTCTACTCATTATAATGGGAAAGATGTTTGCTTTGCTCTATTTAATTTTGGTAAAATATTTTCATGGAGGATGACAATTTTAAGTGCTAATGGTTTGGAATTGTACGCCATCACATGTTTTTAGGTCATATAATTGAGTTGTGTTGGGGTGACACAGGATTTATTACAATTCTCACAATTTTGACGTGAGGTGCGCACATAGCCGTAGATGGTTTTTACTTGTATCACGAGAAAACACATCTACGATTATGTGTGCACCTCACATCAAAATTATGAGAATTGCAGTAAATTCTGTGTCACCCCAGCATTAGTGCATATAATTCAAACTTTAGGAATCACAAATTAATTCTCCAAGGGTGTGTGAGGCTATTTATAGGTTTTGGCAACTAGGCTGAGGAATCAAAACAGGCCTGGGCCATTAAATGCAAAATAAATAAATAAATCTGGATGGAAGGTATACTTTGTGATACCACTTCAACCTATCTCAACTCGACAATATTTCAATTTTCTCGTCGAGATAAGTATTTTTGAGATTGTGAGATTTACAAAATTGTTTTTGAACAATGACCACAAAATCTTACTTTTGTGTGTTAAAAGTAAAATAGGAAGCCTTTTCTCAAGTATTTATTGAAGAAAGGTGATTGTTGCAGATGCTAACATTTACATGAAGTCTTGG
Source organism: Akebia trifoliata (assembly GCF_017979445.1). Classification (NCBI taxonomy): domain Eukaryota; kingdom Viridiplantae; phylum Streptophyta; class Magnoliopsida; order Ranunculales; family Lardizabalaceae; genus Akebia; species Akebia trifoliata. Next base: position 4,475,550 of record NC_141377.1, read on the forward strand.
ACGTTAGTATTTTTTTTATATATTATACTATAAATAATAAAATGTATTAAATAAAAGATAAATTACCATTTTGTCCACTGAATATAATGAAATTTCAATTCCGGCTCATTGTTCATTTTAATTCCCAAAACATGAAGAGTGCGAGATTGTAGATATTTCAAAGTAACGAACTCGTTAATATAAGATAGTGAGATCGCTGATATTTATTTGAAAAGTGACAATCTAGCTATTTAATAAAATAAAATAAGAGCCATTTTTTAAGAAAAGGAGTTCTAACAAATGCTGACGTTCTCATGAAGTCTTGGACGCTAACAATTTTTACGTAGATCAATTATAGACTATGAAATGCATTAAATAAGCAGAAAGAACAACTTAAAAGCATAAACAGGTTTGGCCCACAAATTGGCTCAAATGCAATTTTGATGGGCTAAACTTGAGATGGGCCGGGCTTGGACATATAATTTTCATAGGGCTAGGCCCAATTGTAATTAGATGAGCTGGGTTAGACTGGGTTTTGTAGGCCTTTTCTTACCCTTATATAATCATGTACAGAAGTTGGCTCCATTGGAATATCCTATTAGAGTAATCTCAGGTTTGACAAATCCAAAAAATAGGATTCTTGGATTTGTTTTTATATTTTTAATAGTTTTAATATAAAATAAATATTTTTAAATTATAAATTACAGATTGTGCCATTATGTATCTTATGATATGAATTGTATACTTGTGGACAAAAGAATGCATATTTTTAATTGGCATTCAGCTAACAAGAAAATAGTATCAAAAAGGTTAGAACTCATAATCTATGATGAATGATAATTGTATTAAACGACGAGAACAAAGCACTTTAGACGAATACATCGAAGCTAGATTAAGTCAAATCCGTCCACCACTAAATAATGCAGATGAGGTGGGAGGTATCGAGTTCGACTTCATATGTCATTTGTGTCCAAAAAGTGATTTTTGAGGATTATTTTTTTATTTTTATAGTTATATTAAAAATTTTAAACTTTTTCATAACTGATTTCATATTTTACAAACTTTAGGTGGTATTTTAATTATTAATTAAAAAGATAAGGGCGTTTTGATTTGAAAAATATATGAACTCAACTTTTATCAAATTCCCGCAAATTTGTAGAAACCAATCTAGAATACATTTTGCTTCTTTTAATTTTGGATTTCTTTAAATCCCATAAACAATTTTTTATTTTTTTAACACCAAAAGTATAAATTCCCAAAATTATCAATGGAGATTTGAAACCTTATTTAGACCCATCAAAATTTTGATGAAGCACCCTCTAAAAAAAGCCATGCGGCACATTATTTTTGGTAAACTATCTCGAGAATATAGTCAATCTTGGATGGTACATTGTGAAAAATTATCTTGATTGGTGACTTCTAACCTTGACTTGATTGGAAATCTTCTATTTGTCTATTCATTAAGCCTGTAGTGAAAAAATTCAGACCTAATGACTTATAGGTACTCCATTAGACTATTCAGTCGTATACAAACACTAGAGTTCACCCATGCCTACACTATGGGTATCCTCTCTCAGGTTGAGGGTGTAAAAGACAACAAAAAAAAAAAGTTTGAGTGTGGTGGAAATTTTACCATGACCTATAAATACGACACGAAAAGGACATGAAATTAGTAAATTTGGGTCGAGCTTAATTTGGTTTGGGGTATTATTGAAAAAATTTATGATTAAAGAGGTAAAAAATGAAAAACAATAAAGTCGATTAAAGAGGTAAGAAAAACGTAAATATAGTAGAATTATGGGAGATGAAATGTAAAAGAAATAAAATGGATCCCATAAAATCATAGCTTGATGTGAAGGTTAAGGCATAAAAGTGAAAAAAAAAATAAAGTTGGAAGAGTTTTATTAAAGAATTTTCAGATAAGTGCTAATAATCTAACAGACTTTTGGTGGATGGACTTGACGCATGCTGACGTGGAAGCACATAACTTTTAAAAAAAAAAATAAAATTTCTCTTACCCGTTCTCTACCCACATTTATTTTTTTAGATTTCAAATTTTAAAGAGGATCGTTGGGCCCACATTGACAATCCAACAACACAAACATCTAGATTTCATGAAAATATTCATATTAAAATAAAATATAAAAAATAATTGTTTTTTGAGTTTGATCCATGGTGTATAAAATGGACGGCTACTAAGTACCTGCATTTAAAAATAAAATTCAATTGTGAAAAATAACTCTTTTTTATTTTTTTATTTTTAAACTTCATATAATTTTATCCTCGACAACCCCATTTCATCAAATCATGGTTTTGAATGTCACAAGGTGATTAGATCTGAAAGTTTCTTTTTTCACTATGGACAGGAGAGAGAAACTCTATTTTTCTACTTTTTATTTTTTTAATAAATTATGTGCTTCCACATCAGCCTGCGACAAGTCTATCCATAAAAAATCCGTCATATTATCATTACTCTTTTAAGATTAAAGAGATAAAAGATGAAAAATAATAAAATAGATTAAAAGGGATAAAAAGAAAATGTAATAAAATTAGATGAATGAAAATAAAGTTGAGAGGTAAAGAGAAAAACAATAAAGTGATTAAAGAGAGTCTCACTCAATAGTGTTTTGTTATATAAATATATTCCTTTATAGATCATTGGCATTATCATGCAAATTTATTTTGAATGTAAGAGATATTGACCATTAAATCAACAAAGCAAATCTAAAGCCTACTCTATTCTTGAGATTCTATTTGAGTATTCTCATTAATTTTCATGTTGAGGGTTAACTATCAATTTCACTTCAACAATTAAATCAATGTTTGAATGTTTAAGAAAGTAAGAAAGATCACAATCAAGCAGAAAATGATTTCCCTCCGAGTGAGAATATCAGTCCTAAAATATTATCTATACAATGTATTGGTCGGATTTTTACAAAATTATCCAATTAAGAAAAAATTGAGATACAAAAAATAATAACAAAGAAGATGATGATGACAACGACGATGATGATGAGATGGATTACACAAACAACGAAGTCAATACCATTGAAAATAAGTGCTTAGAACCAAGTCAAAAACTTTATAAGAAATATAAGAAGACCAAAAATGTGGACTGAGGTACTAAAAATTGATATTAAGATATACTTTCAACCAAGGATATAACATAGAGTTTGAATAATAAAATATATTGTTTGATGCCGACACCTCAATATTTGGAATAGGATTTAGATGATGATGGTAGCAGTGATGGGTATAAGTGAGACCATAGATGGTCAACATGAATAGGACACATGTTGGGGGTCAAGTCAAAAAATCAGCCCCCATGTAAAGACCAAGTTACATAGGGTTGAATGTCAAATTAGGATTTATGGTCAAATAAGCTTCATGACTAGACCTTTATGTTAGGTGTGCCACTCCATCTCCCAAACATCCTAATGATGTTTTTGGGAGCCTTACTCTTAAATATTGGAACCCTACCCTTAAAATGTTGGAAATCCATTTATAAAAAAAACATCATTTGTATTTATCTTAATTGTTAACGAGTCAAAATTTTGAAAGAACCCTCATCGTTACAAGACACATGGCATTTTGTATTTATTTTATGTCTCTACATTTTCGTCAATATTTAGAATAATTCCTTAGAAATGTCATGTGTAATTCAAAAGAGAGGGTTTCTTTAAAATTTTGAAGCGGGATGGCCGCTTCAAAGTTTTTTAACTTTATTAACAACTTTATTTTATACACATCTTGATTCTCTATAGAAACACAAATAATGATTGTAATGAAATAATTTTTTTTTTGGTTGATGGGGGGGTTCTGGACCTGTAGGCCAGACTAGCATGGGCGAGACAAATAGTCTCTTAGAACACCATATCTCACCAAGATTCTTTATAGAAATAAAAACAACGATTTAATGAAATACTTTATTTTTTGTTGACAAGGGTTCTGGACCTGTAGGCCAAACTAGCATGGGTGAGACAACTAATCTCTTAGAACACCATATCTCACCAAAATCTCTCAGGTACATACAATACCCCACAAACCACACCTACCAGGTAAGTAAAGATAAATTCTTATCGGTGGCCAACAAGTGAGTTTGAATTCAAGATCTTTTTTTTTTTTTTTTAAGGATGCCTTGGTCATTGTGCCTTAAATTTCCTAATTATTGAAATGAAATACTTGTGATTATAGAGGTTATTCTATTTACGAAGAAAGAAGTAAGTGATAAACAAGAAGTGAAGATAACGGTTAAATTGGTAGTCCCACACTAGTGGATGGATTTTCAATGACAATAATTATTTTGTTGAATATGATCATTGTATGATTGGAGTGTCGAACATGATTTCAATGGGTCCCATCTCATTAAGAATCCTAACATATGGTAAGTAATATTGCTACATACAATGTTAAAGGTGCTCCACGTTCTAAGATATTTTTAAATTTAACACTCTTGTCATACACACAAATTAGAAAGATTGTGACCCATCATCTAATTTGAGGCACATTCTTTTGCAAGCCAGACCACTTGAGCTATTAGATTTTTAAGAGATGTCTCTAATTTGTTCTAACCATGTGCCTCATGTGGGTAGAAATTCTATTTTTGGATACTAAAAGCTTATATTCCTTAATTTACAAAATATATTTTATTTTGAGAAAAATGTTAGATCCACAAGTTCTAATCCTGCCCTAATCATCCAAAACTAACATCGGCACTAAATTCTCTGTCTCTCTCTCTCTGTCTGTCTGTTAAATAATTTCTCAAAAATCTCCACCTCTCTCTACCCTGTTTGATCTCTTTACTCCCTCTTTCTTTTTTTTCTTTTTTTTTTCTCTCTCTCCCAAATCCCAATCTTGCACTTTATTTTCTTTCTTTTGTTGGGGTTTTGTTTTCTGTATTTCTTTTCAAACCTCACTTGGGTTTTTTTTCTTCAAAATTCCACTTTTGGGTTCTCTCTACCGCTTTCTAGGGTTCTTCCTTTCTTTCTCTCTTGTTGGGTTCTGAAATTTTGATTGATTCTTTTTCTCTTCAATCTGACATTTGGGTTTTTCTTATTTTTGTTCATCTTGAATTGGGTTCTCTCAAATTTCTCTTCTTGATTCACTAATTGTCTTTAATTTCCCAAATTCAACAGCAATGTCGGAAGGTTATGCAATCGAACTCTACTTCGATCCTGCCCTAGAAAACCAGGTCTTGAAGGCCTGGAACGTCCTTGCTCGCCGTCAGATCAGTACCCAACTCATCGAAATCGAATCTCGACCACACATCACTCTCCTCTCTAATCCATTTCTTGACCCTTCAAAGCTCCAAAACGTGATCAAAACCTTTGCTTCCAAGCAAGAACCTCTGTCTCTAACTTTCTCCACAATTGGTAGCTTTCCCAATGAAGGAAACGTTCTCTTTCTCTCCCCGACACCTTCTTTGTCTCTTCTTCAGTTTCAATCCCAATTGTGTGATTTACTCAAGAAGGAAAGCGTCGAAACTGGCGAAGAATACTGCCCGGATTCATGGGTTCCTCATTGTTCGGTTGCACAAGAAGTCCCGAGGAATCGAATGGCCGAGGCTTTCTGTATATTACGGGATTTGAAGTTGCCTGTTTCTGGGTATGCGATGGATATTGGTTTGGTGGAGTTCTCGCCTGTTCGTGAGCTCTTCTCGTTTTCTCTTGGAAATGTATCAGAAATATGAGGTATCAGACCCTTTTTTTTCCCCTTTAAATTCAGAATTTAGAAGTATTATATTTGTTGGTGCTGTAATCGTATACAAATGAAGACTAGTTTAACAATGGTATTGTACTATTTCAAGGATTAGTAATGGGTAGTGTTGTGTTCGTTTAAATGATTTTTTTTTACTAATATTTGTGTAAGAATTGCGATGTTATGGCTGTGAGAAATGTTGGACTAAGGATTAAGTTTCTTCGTGAAAACTTTTTTCGATAGACTAGTGAGATTCTCTACCAAGAAGTTGTTGCTCACAGATTGGAAATTCGAGCGGGTGAGAAGATCAGTTTGTGGACTTCAAATAATTTCAATGGGTTTAGTGTTGATGTATTTGTTAATTGTGAATAGAATAACATTAATTTTAAGGGGGTGACCTTTTTAATGGTTATTGAATTTCGATTACTATTTGTCAGAATGTTGACAATAGTTAACTAAGTAAAATTTTCTATAACATCAAAAGTTGTATTAATTGCTTATAATTTGTTCCAGACCATGCAGGGCCAGTTGCATTGAGTGTTTGTTTTGTTACATTGAAATTACCCTTAAAATTTGAGCTATTAGATATTATTATGGTCTTATTAGTGGAGTTGAAGATACTTATTTCGCAGGCTTTGTGTTATAGTCACACCATATCTTGATAACCTAAGACATCTCAATGTTCCCATAGACAAACCCAAAGTTGTGGAGGAGGAATCTCGTAGAAATATCACACCCATCAGGTTTGCATACCTCTTCTGTCATGCTCAAGTGTTGACTGATTCTCTTTCCTTGAAATTCTGCTCGTGGACTCCGAAAAAGGGAAAAATGATGGGTAGAGATCATGGGTCCTACGATGCTCATGTTTGTTATTGTGATGATAGGGGAGATCAAATTAAAGAAGAGTGATACATTACTTGGTGGAGAGGAGAGGGCGCGTTACTTATAGGATAATGTTGCTAAGATATTATTGATGACTTGAAATGTACAGAGTCTGGTTGATTGGATAACAATGATGTGGCAAAACTACTAGTATTGTCCAATAGGTAAATGGATTTGGTCATGCCGTTCATTGCTACTGGTTGGGTTTATTTGCCTAGCTTAGGGCCGGGAATATGGATGCCACTGTGGCAGTATAGTAGTAATTTTTATATTTTCGGTTTAAGAATGATGTTTATGCTTGCATCTTTTGTGCTAATCTGCACAACATGCTCTCGACCTCAGGTGTACTCACAAGGTTTGAAGGATATTGGGGGTGTACTCGGTTCATCAAGCACCACAGTCTAAGATTTGTGAAGAAATAGTACATATTAATCTCAGGTTTTACTCATAGTAATTGTGGATACTTGATAGATGCTCAGGATTAGGTTTTACTCATAGTAATTGTGTATACTCAGACGCATGAAGTTATTCGGATATATATTTGGTCATAGGTTCTTATTGAGGTTCGATTATGCTGTACTATACCCAAGTATGACCAAGGTCTTGATTTGTTTCTTGGTTCTCTATTTGAGAAACTGTTATCTTAAAACCACCAAAAGTACATGGAGAATTATACATATTTTATGAATGTGTTTCATTATTCACATAATTGTTTTAGAACTCTTTCTTGTAATGCAGCAATGTGAGGGTACTGCCAATGTAAATCCCTTCCTCTGCTCAAAGGTCATCGTTGATACTCCTGGGGATTTCTTTTAGGACTATCAATAAAGCACCACTCTTCTTGGGTTCTCCCTACCCAATGAATTAATTTTGTCAGCTTGAACTTGGGTTTTCTGTGGAAAACTATACTTTAATCCATGTAACAAAGACAACATTTCTAGGATTTTGTCCTGCCAGGCACATCCTGAACCATTTTAGCTAGAGTATTTTGAAACCCTAATTCACTATTATTAAATTCTGATGCAAGAGGATTAACAAACTTTTGCAACTTTGAGGAAGGTTGTGGGTTTTGCTGTGAAGATAGTTCGAAATAAGGCTTTTGCTTTTAATCCTTTAATTATAATAAAATAGGGTTTGTTCATTGGTGTACAGAAGCTCATAGTTTCCAAGTTTATATTAGGGGAGCTCTAAGTCTATCATGAGTGTTTCGTGCCATTTCAGGACGTTTCAGCACATTGACCATTAAACATTGAATGTTTTGGAATGTATCAGAATGTTTTTGGTCAAGACCGTCTCTTTTTCTCCTGATTGAAAAGCTGTATCAAAACGAGATTTTAAATTTTTATCACGAGGAATGTAAATTTGACTACTTTGAGGTATCTGGAGGTCACGGCCTCATGGGTTTGTGCTTTATGTTTTTGGCCATTTTTCATGCTAAATGAGCTTTGGCAGTTGTGTTTTACTAATTTTGGAGGACCAGACTCCTCATTTTAATATTCTCAGCGATGTTTAGTGTGTTCCATCGTTCTGGCTGGTTTCATTAGTTTGATATTTAGGGAGCTAAGTAACAAGGAAATGACACATCTAGGATTTCTTTTATTGTGTTGATACATATTTCTCACACGTGTTGACGATTCCCATGCATATTTTGACTTGTTCACAGTGGCACCGTTTATCTTAATAATTCTTTTCATAAAATGTGATTTCTAATAGAGGGTTAGTGTTTCCCATTATCCATCTACTATAGTTTCTAAACAAGATTTACAATCTTTTCTTCATGCAATGTCTCGGTCTGAAGAAAAACTGAGATGGTCTAGACCTAAACAATGAGAAACATTCCCAAATCATTCAAGTTTTGGGGTTAATGTTTCTTTCTAGTCTCATCTGAAACCGAAATGTGCTGCTGAAGCATTCCGAAACGGAGTGAAACATTGAACCATGTTTATACAAACAACTATAGTTTTTTGAAAGTCTGGTATGTGAAAATATTTTCTTCTACTTTTTATATAATCATTTTTATATTTACAACTAATTCTTATATATATGTAACTAAAATATTATAATATTAGCTTATAATACGTGTTTATGGATGTGTCTGTTTTTCTTGCTTCTCAAGGCTCAAGGGCATTGTCTTAGAGGTCTCTTATTTGCGTTGGATAGTAACATACGCATCATTATCACTATTATGTAGTCTAGGACCTTAGTTGGAGATCAACTGTATAAATGGTTTATTGTGATTTTGATTGGACATCACAATAACATGACCAAGCATCACATACAAACCCCAAGGGGTAGGCCTAGTGGCAAGCTGAACCTTGATAAGCTCCTCAGGAAGGGTAGGTCAAGTGTTCGAAACCCCACGAAGCAATGAATTCCTTGGGGGCACCCTCCATGGTCCGGTTGACCCTCGACTCAACCAGTTGCACATAAGACTTTCCAAGGGGGCGGTGTTTGTGACTGTGTGATTAGTCTCATCCGAAGGGTGGGGATACCCACTATGAGACAAAAACAAAATACTTTCTATCCCTCCTCTTTTATCTAATCAGCTACCACATTGTGTTGTTTTCTGGAATATTTGAAATAACCACAAACAAATTGATGAGATGTTAAGCACATGATCCTACGTGCTTTACAGTTCAGAGATTATGAAGGGGCTGACTTACTAGGATCTGCTTCCTTACCTTTCAACAGTAGAGTTGTGATCCGATGAGTTATTTTGAGGTGCCTTAGAAATATCTCATTCTCCCACCTGAGCATGAATTGGATTGGACGTCGATAGGCTAATGCCTTCTAGTTAGGAATGTAAATTCCTATTTCCCATTTGAAAATTAATTTGGATGGCCGTGGGGACACTACCAGGCCATTTATGATCAAAAGAAGGCAATTTGATCTTCTCTTACACTGGTTGATTTGCATATTGACAGAAATAGAGGTTAAAGGGCACGTAATAGCCTTGTTTTGAAGTCCATGCGCACTTCAAACAACAACAAAGCCTTATCCCAAAGTTTGGATTCAGCTAAACGAATCATGTTCCTTCACTTCCACTCTGTCCAAATTCAAGTCTTCTGTTATTTAGAGTGAGTTCATATCTGCTTTGACGTTTTCCACCCAAGTTCTTTTGGGTCTTCCTCTCGCTCATGTAGGACCTTCAACTTGAATATTTGTTCTAATTGGGAATGTAATCTTCCTTGGTTGAACACGCCCAAACCATCTCAGCCGGCTCTCTTAGTTTATCGCCTAGTGGAAGAGAATTTGTTTGGCTCTATGGCATTTGTATTTGAGATATACAACATGCAATGTGCATCATTTGCACTGTTACAAATGAGCATATTAAACATCCATTGCGAGGCAAATTTCAGAGATAAAACGGGGCCCATCTCTGAGGATTTTAATTTTTTCTATGGAAGGAGGAATTCTTTTTTATCTTGCGTGTTTCATAATAAGTCATTTTACTTCATAAACCACGAGGGAAAAAAGAATTGCCCTATCAATTAAGGTTTTGGTCATGCTCACACTATTTTTATTTTATTTTTTATGGGTAAGCTGGACTTGAACCCACGACGTCAAAGTTTGTCAAACCAACTGAGCTATGGGTCTAAGTTCGTGCACACACTCTCTACCCACTGCAAAGTTAACAGATATATGGCATATAGCACCAAAACTTAGTTTAGAAGAACATATTTCGACGAATTCCATGGTTGTTTCGAGAAGAGTTATGTAACAATTTAATATGATCTTGTCCTGGCTCTCTTTGGAATGGGTTGATGTTATAATTGTTTCTTGTCTATTGTTTGACCAAAAGATGTTTTGCAATGCTTGTCCTAGTGGCTGACTGGATTAAAGTCTTTAATGTGCAACAAAGGAGAGCTTGGACAGGTTAGGGTTGGAGATGTTTAAAAAAATTAGTATAAGGTGGGTTTTGCTTATATTGGACCTTGTAGATTACACTATTGAAGCTAAAATCCTATCAGTCGAGCTCAACTACTGCTGCTTTTGGATGGAGAGAATTTTCTTACTTCATGTTTGATAGCAAGAGGTGAACCTTTGTCTCTGGTGATTCTTGTTGGAAGTGATGTCCATATTCAATAGGTTAACCATTTAATGGATTCCTATTCCTCCATTATTATAGTTTGGCATATTTACCATGAATTTTTTATGTCTGTATGTTGACAAGGTTTAGGAAAATTTACATTGGAATTGTTTTTCATCTAAATTTTGCTCCATGTTTTTTGTTTAAATCTTAAGATTTGAATTGTGACTTGTTTTTTTAATTTTTTAATCTTTTAATCTAAAGATGATCAGATACAACATCCAAATCTATCGGGTGAAAATATGATATGAATCATCATTTTTTTAATTTTTATAATTATAGGTAAGCTTGATTTGAACCCACAACCTCAAAGTTGTTTTGCATTGTATCGGACCAACTAAGCTATGGGGGTCTAAGCCCCAGCAGCATTGCCAATTTGAGTATCTTACAAGAAAAGTTTTCATGTTGTTGCCTTCTCATATAGTTGATGCTTAAAATGATAAAACTGCAGGTTCAAGCCCAAACAAAGAAACTTATGAAATGCAGGGGTACTTGCTGGAATTTGGAAATATGGCTTTTTACTGAATCTCATGGACTGGTAGGGTGATCTTTCTACTCAAAAATCTATCTGACTTGGTATTTTAGGCCTTTTTTTCTTTGGTGTAAAATTTTAATAGTTTTTTTTCTTTTTGTTTTTCGAGTGAGGACTTCATTTTTCATGTAATAAACATTGTTCTTCTAAGCAGATCTTATGCACTAGAGGGTCTACATACATGATGTGTCATCGAACTCCTGTAAAACATTTGAACTTCTTGTCGCAGACCTAATCCCTCATTTTGTAGTGTCCATGTGCTGCCACCTGATCTAATCCCCATGACCCCAATATGTTCGAAAGATATGCGCACCTTTCAAGCTTATGTACAAATGATAACACATAGATTTGGGGTGTAGATCGAAATACACGGCCACGATACAATGGTTACGATAACAAGCTCAAATTCTCTATCATCATTTACATGTTAGAACTATCATACTATGAAGTATGAATAATGTGAGACACGTACACAACGTTCTAGACTCTTTTTAAGTAGTTCATGACGCTCTGAACACTCTCCAAACTTTTCTAGAAGACTTCAATTCCTCTATAACTTGTTCAAGAGGGAAAAAAAATCCAAGGTTATAAGGTAGATTCTTGACATTATACTGTAAGTCCTTTGAATCTTGTACATTTCTCATTCTGTAGAACAACCATTTATAATGCTTAACCAATATATATATACATGGATCAGGATCAAGGTACATATGAAAAAACATATGTAAAAACAATGTAACATGAATAAATTTTCAAAATATGGATTAGAAGTTTCGGATTGAGCTGATTTTTGTGAGGATGATCTCTATGATGGGAAGATCATCAAAAAAAAAAAAAAATCAGTCCAATCTGAAACTTCTAACCTCATTAAAAGTGATTTAGAATGTGGACCGTCGATCTTTTGCCAATTTTTGTCAGTAATTTGTAAATCTCTTTTGATGGATTTAGAAATTTCAGATTGAGTTGATTTTTTATGAGGATGATCTTCTCTTCAATCCAAAACCTCTAACCCATATTTTGAAAAACCATTGTTTTTACATATGTTTTTGCATATGTCCCTTGAACTGCCTCTATATATATATATGTATGTATATGTACATATCCATCAAAAGTGATTTACAAATTAAAAAATTAATATAATGTAAATTAGTATTTTTAGGATATTTTTTTGGTAAGAAGTGAAGAAAAAAATTGTCGAAGATGATTTGTTTTCCACAGTTGTCAAAATTTCAGATATTTTGCAATTGTGGCTGAAAATATATATATTTATATAAAAAGAAGGTAAGTAAAACACTTTCTTTGCTAAGTAAGATTTTAATTTTTAACTCTTACTAAGGGTGGTTTTGCTAAAATGGATTACCACATTAGCAATCCAAGACCTCAGCCCTCTGGATTTCATGAAAAAAACTTAGTTAAAAAAAAAAAAAAAAAAAATTCAAAGAAAAAAGAATTGGACTTGATCCAAGTTTTTGAAAATGGATGGCTACCAAACTTTCATAGAACTCCTAAATTTAAAATTTAAATTCAACATTGAAAAAAATATATATATATTTTTTTTAATTCATAGAATTTCTTCCTCTACAACCTTGAAGCATTGGATCATGTTTTAAGATGCCACAAGATGAGCCCAAGGACCCTTAGTAAGGCTGGAATCCTTACTAACTTAGTAAGGTTAGCCCGACTGATTTTATAATGGGTATTTTAGAAATACCAAACACCCCCTCCTTAAATTAGTGATATTAGATCTATCCCCTACAAAATGTAAGATTAGATTTACCCTCTTGATCATTAATCAAAATGTTCTTGAGAAAATTAAATTACTAAATCAAAATTTGGAGGAAAGAAAATGAAAAATTCACTGTTAAATCATCAAGGGTGTAAACTTAATCTTGTATTAGCAGCGGAAAACCTAATATCCCCAATTTAACAGGGGGTATTTCTAAAATAACCTTTTATTTATAATTTATGATTGAGACTTGAAAATTAAAGCAGCACAGCTTTTGATCCTGCAAACAGGAACAAAAAAAAAACACACACACACGCGCGCGCAGTAATTAAAATGGGAAATTAACATTAAAAAAATCAATCCACATTAAATAAAAGATGGTGGATGGCCACTACTCTAGTGAAGGCATTAGTTTTTTTAATATATATGATAATGTCCAATATTTTATGAGAAAGTTAGCATTGTCCAACACTTTTTTTTTTTAATAATACCCATTCTTGTTTAGTTTTTTTTAATGAAAAAGACAATAATATATTAGTCTTTTATACAATAAATGTTTGTTTACATTATAAATATTATGAACATTTTGGTATTTTGAATTAAAGTTATTTTTTGTAATAAATGTTTTGATAATCAATATTAACGTAATAAATGTACTTATTGTATAAAAGACTATTATACATTTATCTTTACTAAAAGATAAAATAAAGAAGGATATTATTGAAAAAAAGAAAGTGTTGGACAATATTAACGTTTCAATGAGATCTTGAATGTTAGTATTCCCTTATATATATATAGTTGGGATCCGTTGACTCATGAGAAAACACAATAATCCTGATTATGTAAACACAAAATTTAATGGCTAAGATTTATATGTATCTCCATAGCACTTACCTTAGAGATGCGTATCTCGAGCTTTGGTATTTAAACGGTTGGGATAGTCTGTATTTTTCATGAGTCATTTGTCATGGTTCATCAGATATCCATATAATAAAACACAAGTGTAAAGTCCACCATTTTACATGGTCTTATAGTTGTTTGTACTTTATTCTTTGGTTCATTGTTTAATGTAGGATATGATGATAACGCTTGATTGTATTTTTTTTTCTCGATAGTGTTTTATTTTGCTCAAAAAATACTTGATGGTTAGACTTTTTTTTTATCATCATAAAATGTATAATATATAATACTCTAAATTATAAATACATTTCTTTAACCCTAGTTTACAAGTTGGAGAATCGTGGGCCGTCTGATTTTCGTAAATCACTTTTGATGAGGTTAGAAATTTCAAAATAGGTTGCTTTTTTGTGAGGATGATCTCTATATTGAAAACATGTTTAGCTCTCTTTAATAATTCCCTGATTCTTTTATATTTCTCATTCTTAAATACAACTCTTTAGCCAGATATTAAAAATAAAAAGACTTTATAATATAAATTAGGGTATTTTAGAAACACCCCGCTGTAAATTTGGTGATATTGGATTTACCCCCTTGACCATAAATTAACATTGTTTTTTTCTTGATGGTTTAATAGTGAAATTTTAATATTTTCCAATTTTGATTTAATAATTTCACTAGTCAAAGAGCATTTTGAGAAGAAAAAAAAATGTAAAAATATTAATTCACCATTAAAGTCATCAAGAAAATGTAACGTTGACGTACGGTGAAGGGGGGTAAGCGCCTATAAATTAACCATTTTTTTCCTTCCCTTGCTCATTCAATCAAATTTATTAATTGTATAGGAATGAGCCCATGCTCATATTACAATATAACAAATACCCGATTAACCGCCTTTCATTAAAGGATTTAAACATCTTCCTTACTTAAAATCGCCATCAACATATCGTTCCATGCATCGATAGGTCCTGGCAAACACCAATGAACGCAATCGCTGTAACCATTCAACCATCTATTGTCCCAATATTTATCAGGGTGCCCATCAGGCCTCATCAACATTGCCCTTGTTACATCCAAGGTCTCAAATCTCATTCCACTCTTTTTCCCTTCTTTCTTTGCTCTATTAATCTCTTCCATTTGAATTCTCCTAAATTCCTCCTCAGAACCTCCAAAGCTAATCTCACTTTCACTTAAAGGACTTGTTTTGTTACAATTCCCTCCAGTGTTCCAATCACCATTTTGAAAATGTGATGGGGAGAATGTCCTTAGTATGGTCACTAGACCCCTATCTTTGCACACTTTGCAATCATTAATGTACCTTAGAGTGGTCCGAAAGGCGCCTCGAAGAGCAAACTCTGGGCTTAGATGGGTGACATTAGGTTCGTCACAATATACACAACCGATTAGCTTTCCATTTTCGTATAAGTAGTTTTGTCGAAAGAACCAATGAGCGGAGGATATGATGGCGTAGTCCACATCATGGAGTTTTGAAACCCATTTTTCTTCGACTTTGTCAAGGTGCAAGTCGAACACCGCAGAGCTTGAACTGTTCATTATTCTTTCATTTCCGATAACTAGGAATTTTGTCCAGAAGACCATGAGGGTGAAATTGTGAGATAGGAAGTACCATATTCGAAATCGATCCTCAGAGTCCTTGTACATGTTTATTGGAGTTTGTTTCTGCAACAAATCAATTTTTTTTTGTCATGAAAATATAAAATATATAATGAGATTGGGTTGCATGGACTGAAAGATCACATATCTATATGGACCATACGTCCATGTGGCACTCGAAAGTATGAATATAGAGCACAAAATTCTAAGAAATTTGAAGGAAAAAAAAAAGAGATAATTTTCACCATTGACCAATGCATTTTAAATTTGGAGTTCAGTGATCATTCATTTTCAAAGCCATAGCAAAAAAAAAAAGGTTAATCTAGGGGAAAGTTCCAAAACTAAACCATAAATCCTAGAGGGATGAAGTGCCATTTGGGCCAATGTGGCAGTCTACGTGGCTCAAAAGAGGATCTTGGTCAAGGTTTCTATCCATGTGGGTGGGTTCGTGTGCACGGGACGTGAGTGTGTATGTGTGCGTGTTCGCTTTGGCCCTAATCTCATGTTACTTTGGGTTTTTCACAAATCGCGGGTGGTTCAGGGGCCAGTCAACTTCTAGGAGTATTTTTTATACTAGAAAATGCATTGGAAGCCCTAGGATGCTATATTATATTCTGTTATCTAAAACCTCTAAAATTGTATTGTTCTCGTGACTTCAACACTAAAAAACTTTCATCGCTGCCCATAGGCAATTTTTCGTACCACGTAAATCCTTATGTTATGGTTTTGTGTGCGATTTCTATTCTCTTTGTTGCTTCCTTTATTTCAACAGTGTGCCCTTGTTTTTATTTTTTACAAACATGCCATTGCAAAGTTATTTTAGTACCCTTTCTTTTTATACTAAAAGGAAATAATAAAAAAATACCTTGAAAAAAAATATGTAAAACACATGTTTGTAGAGATTGCTACTGTCCCATAGAAATATTCTTTGTTTTATAATCTCCCCAACGAGGCCCATGTGGATAATGTCATGGGCAATTTAACAGTTCATTGTATATTTGGTATCCTCTTATAGCCAAAAGTCAAGAAGATCCACGGCCATGATTATCTGACTTTTGATATTCTCTTGGACTGCCACAAAAGATCAAACAATGTAAAATAAATGAAGATGCATGGATGGTAATAGATTTGGTTTCTTTATCTTTATGATTAAGGAAATAAGTTTCGATTAAAGGAAAAGCAAAAGACTCAAAGTTTCTAAATAAAAGGATTTATTAGTAACATATCACATCTTCCTCAAATTTCGAGCACGACTTATTAGGTTAAACCCATTCTGGCTAGAGTGGAATGGAGGATTAAGATCGGTCTAGCCGACCTCAAATCTTTGGGAAAGTGGACCTCAAATCTTTGGGATAAGGTTGTTGTTGTTGTTGGATTATTCATTATCGTGAACAAGCTGCAAGACACTAAATTTGCTGAGCATGCTAATAATTCAAAAACTTATTATTTGATACATCAAAGTATTTGTCACCTTAATTACTAATTACAATACCCACACTACATGAAAATTAGAAAATTCGACAGAAAAAATTGACAGGCCAAGGCCCACATATTTTAGAAACTAAATTTTGATGGTCTAGGACAGTCGAAATTCTTGATGTTCCGAGATTTGACGGCTTGTAGTTGTTGAATTTCTCTCATCCTTCATTAATTTGACAATTTCAATCCATCGAAAACAAAATTTTGACAATGAAAAATTCGACCCCTTTGTCCATCGAATTTTATGAAATTTGACGGGCCAAGGCCATTAAATTTGTGCCTTTTTCACATTGTGCCAAACCTTAACATTTTGACCCAACAAGAGTAGGCCACCTTACATGGATCGACATGACACGCATTGGTCGGACAAATGAGGATGCATATTGTAGTAATTTGTCGATGGTAATTACATTTGAAATTTTGAATTAATTGTGTACCTAAAATGGCAAAGAGGGCATCCCAATGATAGCTCTCTCATTCCTTTTGCCTATGAGGATCTTACTAGACAACTCATGCATGATACCAAAAATGAAGACTGTAGTTGAGTAAGATATGCATATATGGGTGACTCCATCACCCCTAATCTTGAAATAAAGGAAGAAAGAGTAAGATATTCATATATGGGTGACTCCATCACCCCTAATCTTCAAATAAAGGAAGAAACAATAGTAATGATAGTAGTAATAGAAGAAAGAAGAAGAAGTAGGAGGAGGTTAATTATAACCTGTGATAAGAGACAAAGGAGAGACTCCATTTGGTTCCGAGCAACGGAGTCACCTATAAACGCCAACGTCTTCCCTCGAACAATTCGTAAGAAAGTATCGGACTCAAATCTTGAAAGCTCACATCCATGTGGTTTCCATCTCCAATTCACAAAATCAACATCTTCCCTCCCATGCATTCCACAATTCCTCCAATCCGCGATTAGAGGACAACTCCAATTGGTATAAAGGGACCCATTACGGTCCGGAACCCATCGACCATTAAACAAGTCACATTTTTCATAATCTACACAATATAAATTTAAAAAAAAATTAGGTAAATTTACTGTTTTCGAAAAATAATTGCTATAGTTTACCGTTTTGATAAATAATTATGAAAATTGTGCCGTATTAGTAAATTTCTCAAAAAATTAATTATCGCTCTAATAGGTGATTACCTAGTAAAAAAATTGGAAAGTTTGTACCTTTATTAGGCTTGATGAGGATGGCCTTTTCATTGGAGACTTGTTGTTTGAGACGATCAGTTGTGAGGTTGAAAGGGTTGGGAGAATAGAGAATGAAGAAGGTGAAGATAGAAGTTAAAGCTAATGACCACAGCAAAAACAATGTCAATCTTTCTAAATTCATGGTTCTTTCTTTCTTGTTTTCTAAAGTTGGAGGAGAAGGAGGAGAGGATTTCATGTTGAGCTTCTTGGGAGAGAGAGAGAGAGAGAGTTAAAGTTTCTAATTTTGCATTAAATGAAGGTGAGTTGGAAATATTCTGTAACTCCAAACTTGTTTGAAAAAGACTGAAAATGATGGAAGATGGCCCACATAACGCCTCCCCTGAGATTGTTACACGTGGCAGCCAACAAGAAAGGGTGGCTGCATTAAAGTATCTTTTGGTGCTTCCTTCATTTATGTGCAAGAAGCTAAGAACCATAGATTTTTCCCTCGGGATACACAAATGTACATCCCCATAGATGATGAGTAGAAATTGTATTTCTATTTCTTTTGAGTCTATGGTTTCTCTTTGCTTTTTGGTCATAAAAGTTATGTTCCAACATTAGAGTTTGATATGATCCACTTAGTCACTAAATTAAACGGCTAGGAATATCTGATCAAAGGGTCCACCTACAGCCTAACATTGATGATCATATGGGTGCGGCTGTGGGCCTCATGGCAATTGTTTCGGGTGTACGGGGAGTTAGTTTATCATTATTCGTAAATAATCCAATCGCACGGTAAATCTTTCATGCCCGATGGATCATCCGAACAAAATTTCAATCCATTTTAACATATTTTATTTCTAAAACTTGATTTGAGTTTAAAATTTTGAACTATTCATTTAAACGGTCATTTATACTAACCTTTTAACATACTTAGTATGTTAGAGTATACTCTTTTTGGGATCGATAATCTTAATTTTAAGAATGACTCAATGTACAACTAGATCACCAGAGATTTTATCTATATATATTCTAAGTAGATATTAATAATAATAAGAGTCATGCTGGTAGGGCCTAAAATGGGACAAATTTTATTTGAAATCTAAGTGATCTGAATTTGAATTTAGTGGATTTGGTTTCTTCAATTATCCGAATTAAAATATGGTTCGGATATAGGTTGATGTCCCTTGATATGAGTCGGATATAGGTTGGATGTGGATTCATCCTTATATCCGTCAAGATCTGAATGATATATTATTTTGCAAGTTGTATTATTATATTTTTCAAACTATATTTTATTAACCAACAACTATTGGGTATAGTTTTCAATGCCTCTTTTCAAAATGGAGTGGTCTTGAGTTAAAGTTATTATTTGACCACATTTTAGTAATTTTATTTGATGGCATTATGTGACTTGGTTGACCCGAATCAATTAATTAGGTCGGATGGGATCTAGATATAGATTTAATGATAATAAAATGGTTTGGATATGATTTTAGTTAGTAGGACCCGAGTTGAATTTAGATATGAATCCGGATAAAAAAATTCGAATATGGATATACTCATATCCGGCTCGAACTCAATCCATTTTAATCCCTACATGTTGGAATGACCCCAAGATTAGTCTCAATTCACGTTTTATTGACGTGGAGGTGCGCACAAAACCATTGATGTTTTTCACTTATTATTCGAATGATAATAATGATGATAGAAGAAGAAGAAGAAGGTTAACCTATGATAAGAGACAAAGGAGATACTCAATTTGATTCCTAGGGAGGGAGTCGCCAATAAATGCCAACATCTTCCGTCGAACAATTTTAAAGAAAGTGTTAAGCTCAAATCTTGAAAGCTCACATCCATATGGTTTCCATCTCCAATTCAAAAAAATCAACGTCTTCCCTCCCATACTTCCCACAATTCCTCGATTCCAAAATTAGAGGACAACTCCAATTGGTATAAAGGGACCGTTAAGGTCCCAAACCCATCAACCAGTGAACAAGCCACACTGTTCATAATCTACACAATAAAAAAGATCAACTTTTAATTTTATTGAACAAAGAATGTAAGTAAGCTAATTCAAATAAGTGATTTCCAAATCAAAAAATGGAAACTTTGTATCTTTACTAGGCTTGTTGAGGATAATATTTTCATTGAGGTTGAAAGGGTTGGGAGAATAGAGAAGGAAGAAGGTGAACATAGTACTTAGAGCTAATGACCACAACAAAAACAACCCCAATCTCTTTAACTTCATGTAATTTTCTATCTTGTGTTCTAAGGTAGGAGGAGAGAGAGTGGATTCCATGTCTAGATCAAATGCGTACCCATTAAAATCTTAATGATTGGATTTCATATTTCAACAGTCAAGATGTCATATTTTTCATGAGTCAACTGATCCCAACTCTAAAAAAAATTATAATATTATCATGTCATGTACTAGGCTTTAAATAAAAAATTAATAAAAGGTAAATTAGTATTTCAAGGATCTTTTTAGTAAGAATTGGAAAAAAAAATTTTGTTAATGATGATTTGTTAGGTTAAACTCACTTTGGACAGAGTGGAATGAAGGTTTAAGATCAATTTTGCCAACCACAAATCTTTGGGATAAGTTTATGTTGTATTATTCTAATTAAGTATGGGCTCCAAGAAAATAAAAAGGGAAATAGAGAGGAAAAAAAGGAGGAGAATGCAATACTTAAACTTAAATCTATCATAATCCACCTTGTGTATTTGTTGTTTTATTTTGCTTCTTTCTTTAAGGTCTTCAATGGAGGTTTTTAAGAATGGAAGGAAAAGAGTGTAAGGGTTCTTGAGGGTTGAAGATTTAAAGAGAGGTGTAGGAATTTTTGAAAAGGCTTAAAAAGTCGTGTAGGGATTTTTTGAAAGATGGAAACTTAAAGAGTGAGGAGGAATTTTAGCATAGGTTTTCTGCTAAAATGAAGTGTATCTCAACTCTAGGGAGGGCTCACATTTTATAGAATTTTGAAAAAAAATTTGACGGTAAAGTGATTCAACCCTAAAAATAAATGAAAAAAGAATAGGATCTATCATATTTATTTTTGAACTTTTAATTTTCATGAGGGTAAAGATGAAAATAATGGAATCTTAAAAATAAAAATTGATTTTTAATTTTTTTGTAAATATTTTCAATAATAAAGGTAGAGAGGTGAGAAACAAAATGTGTTTTTGAGAGGACGAATGAGGGAGTGATATGTGTAATGGTGATGTGATAGGTAAAAAGTAGACCTTACTTTTTTCTTTTTCTTTTATAAATAACATATAAAATATGGTCAAAGTTCTAATTTTGAATTTGACCATATTAGAATGTGACAAGTGTCTTTAGTGTTTTTCACTTTTTAAAGGCATAATAGGAACTTTAAGTCATTGTTAAATTTACAAGAGAGGATGAAACCTTTTGGATTGACTTTGGTCTTAATTGGGGGTAAAATGGACTTTTTCACTTATAAAATATTGACCAACCAATGTAATTGGAGATTTCTTGAAATATGGAATTTATGAAAATGTGATAAGTGTCCACTTTATAGAGAAGTGTGGGTGGGTGTATGGGCTAAACCAAAAGGCCTTGGGCTTCTGGGTTTTATTTTGGTCATGGGCTAGAATTGTGAGCATGCTCAAAGGAGGCTTGGACAAAGAATTGGATGTTGGATGCTATGAAAATTTGCTAAATGGCAAGAGAAAGAGTAATTGAAAGAATGTCATAGATTTCAGATATTTGGGCTCTTATTTTGGACAAGAATTAAGATTTCTTCAAAATGGACTTTTGGGCTTTGTAAGGCAATCAAACTTTTTGAAAGCTTCCTTCTCAGATTGGGCTCATGCAATTTGGGGTGTCTACACTAATTATTCAAAAAATATTTGTAAATATCTCAAATTACTTTCTAGACATTATTACATTATATGAAAATCAAGCCTAATTAACTAGAAATCTATCCAATTATAGTATCCTAAACAACTATAAAATGCGTATAGAGGATTAAAAGAAAAAAAAATCGAGATATGAGCTAACATAGATCACAAAATCTCAACATCTATATATCAAATGATGGGATGAAAGGAATTACTAAGACCAACTCATTCAACTAAAGCCAAAAGACTTGATCGCCTAATAGCGATATAATGACCAGACCAACCTTAACATGTTTCGGCCTAAAAAGATTAGGCCACTTGGACATGATGAGCGTTGGCCCAACAATTGAGGACATATACTTTACTAATGGACTTCTAGCCTTAACTCACCGTTGAAGCTCTCCGTATCAACATGACCATTAGGGTTTGAGGAAGGATAGAGATCTCCTCTAGCAATTGAACAACAATTTGTTTTATTGGTCTATTCCTTGTGCATATCAATCGAAGTATTTTGAAAAGTGGGTTTTTCTACACAAAATTCTATCTAAGGTTGTAATTAATTTTTCACAATTAATATTTTAGGTAGGTTTTACAATATTTTTTTTTTCTTAATGAGGGCTTTATTTTCAGGTGAGAGTTGTGCTTTTCTATTTTCGTTTCTTAGTTGCATGGCCTTGATCTCGTTGTGTTTCACTTCTCATTATAGCAAATAAAATTTAATTTTTAATAATACTTTTGTTTTTGTATTTCTTGTGTTTCACTACACAAACTAACGTTGAGCTCACTATGTGAAAACTGGAAAATTCATCAGGCCAAGGACTAAAAATTTTAGAAATCGAATTTCGATGGCTCAGGGCTGTTGAAATTTTTTTTATGTTCTCTAGATTCGACAGCTTAGAGCCGTTGAATATCTCCCATCCCCCATTAATTTGATGGTTTCGGCCAGTCAAAGAAAAAAATTCAACAATGAAAATTTTGATGCCTTGGTCTGTCGAATTTTATTAAATTCAATGGCCTTGGGCTGTCGAATATGTGTTTTTTCCACGTAACTCCTATAAAACACTTGAACTTCTTGTCGAAGATCAAGTCCCTGATTTAGTGTCTCCATGTGTCATGTGAACTTATCATGATGTTATAATCCAAATCATCTGACCCCAATGAGTTCGAAGAGTTCCCCAATACTCTAAGGTACTCATCCAATTTCAAGAGATTGATCACACACACTTCCAATTTGAATCTTGAAAGTTTTACTCATATTTCAAGCTTGCACACAAATGAGAAACATCCCCCCTTAATATAGACTTCGGGGGAACAAAATTGGAGGCCTGGATCGAAATGCATGGCAACGATTCAATGGTTATGAGAACATGCTCAAATTCTATCATTCTCTACATTCTAAAGCTATCTTACTATGAACAATGTGAGACATGTTTACAATCTTCAAGGCCCTTTTAAAGTAGTTTGTGATGCTCTAGCACCCTCCAAATTTTTAAGAAAATTTTAACTTATCTAGAATTTTATTTTATTTTTAATTGAAATATCTAGGCCTCTTAGAGCATTCGACTAATCATTGGGGTATGTGCACTAGGTAATTTCTGGGATAAGTCCCTAAGGTTGCCCCTTTAAGGGGGGATCTGAACTCAAGAACTTTTCTTTGTGAGACGTGATCTTGGCCATCACACCAATGTTAGAACTCTATAATGTGTGGCCCATTGACCTCAAATTTTTTTTGGTTTAGTTGCATAAAGATTCTATATAATAATTGATATCAATATTGAAAGAATCTCAAATTCGTTGAATTTAGTTAATATTCTTTAAGGTTAGTAAGAAAACCTTGATGGATAGAAATCTTGTTTAAAAAAGAATTCTAGGCCCTCAACCTTCATCTACAAAAGAAGATTAACAACCACATATTGGTAATTAACTAAAGTGTAGAAAACGCACATAAGAAAAGAGTTTTAAGACCAGTGATATCCATCAATCACTAGTACTCTAGTAGTTCCACATAGAGAGAAGGGAGAAGGTGAGTCTAGAACGCAATGATCAATTCGATTGGGTTTCGAAAGCTTCGACGAATACGTGGATTGCAAGGCACACCTCCAACTATTTTGAATTAATAGCTTTATGATGGCACAAGGAAAGTACCATCAACTCGATTATACTTGAATGAATAGTATATTTGAAGTATGTGATAGATTAGATCCTATTGAGAATCATAGTTTATTAAAGTATGTTTAAGATTTTGAATGTGTAAAATATAACAACCAACCCTTGGCAGTTCCTTTAAAACTTGTTGAATAGGAAAAAAATCTCAAGTTGCATGGTAGACCCATGACATTATACTGTAATTCCTTGAATCTTATACATTTCTCATTCTTTGATACAACCATTTACTTGCTTAGCCAGAAATCTACAAAAAATAAAAAATTACTTCCCTTGCTAATTCCATTAATTTATTCACTTTAAATGATTGAGCCCAAGCTCCTATTATAATGTAACAAAAACCCGATTTACCGCCTTTCATTAAAGGATTAAAACATCTTCCTTACTTAAAATCGCCATCAACATATCATTCCATGCATCGATAGGTCCTGGCAAACACCAATGAACGCAATCGCTATAACCCTTCATCCATCTATTGTCCCAATGTGTATCAGGGTGCCCATCAGGCCTCATCAACATTGCCCTAGTTACATCCAAGGCCTCAAATCTCATCCCACTCTTCTTCCCTTTTTTCTTTGCTCTATCAATCTCTTGTATTTGGATTCTCCTAAATTCCTTCTCATTTCCTCCAAAGTTAATCTCACTTTCACTTAAAGGACTTGTTTTGTTACAATTCCCTCCACTGTCCCAATTACCATTTTGAAAATGTGATGGGGAGAATGTCCTTAGTATGGTCACTAGACCCCTATCTTTGCACACTTTGCAACCATTAATGTACCTTAGAGCAGTCCGAAAGGCACCTCGTAGAGCAAACCCTGGGCTGAGAGTGGTGACGTTAGGTTCGTCACAATATACACAACCGATTAGCTTATCATTTTTGTATAAGTAGTTGAATCGGAAGAACCAATGAGCGGAGGATATGATGGCGTAGTCCACATCAGGGAGTTTTGAGGCCCATTTTTCATCGGCTTTGTCAAGGTGCAAGTCGAACACCGCAGAGCTTGAACCGTTGATTATTCTTTGATTTCCTGTCACTAGGAATTTTGTCCAGAAGACCATGAGGGTGAAATTGTGAGATGGGAAGTACCATATTCGAAATCGATCCTTGGAGTCCTTGTACATGTCTACTGGAGTTTGTTCCTGCAACAAATCGAAATTTTTGTTACGAAATTTCAGAATATATAATTATATTGGGTTGCAAGGACAACCTATGGACTGTATGTCCACATGGCACCTAAAATGTGATCGGCTGCCACATGGATGTAGAACACACACTTCTAAGAACTTAAAAAAAAAGACCAAAAAACATAAAAAAGGGAAAAGGAATGATATTTTCATAAATTTTTGGAGCCTTTGATCGAGCAGAAAAAAGTTTTTTTCTTTATTTTTACATTTTTTTAGCTTAACTTAAACCATAAATCCTAGAGGGCTGAGATATTATTTGGGCTAACTTAACAGTGCACCTGACCCAATAACCTTTTTCATAGACATTTGAAAGTGGCAACTTGCTCAATTGGTTAAAGGTGGAGTATTGATACCATGGTTTTAAATCTCGTCCGAGAGCGAGATGACTCGGACGATATTTTGAAAATCTTGGTTGAGTCAATTGAGATTTTAATTAAAATAATTATTTTTTTAGAATTTAAATATTTATTATATAAATAAAATTTGATTTTATGACTAAACATCTTCTAATCTAACTTATTATATTAAAAAATTATAATTATTTTAATTTAAATATATGTAAATAAATCATTGTAAACCAAGTCAAGTAATTTTTCTTTTTCCAAAAAGAATTGACTCATCTAAGACATCTCGATCTATTCCGTTGACATGGAAGAGACCAGATGTCAAAATGAGTTTTGAAACCATGATATATATATATTGCCCCTAACTACACCATGGGCATCCTCTTTGAGATTAAGAGGGTAAAAGAGGAAAAACAACAAAATTGGAAGGGTGTTATTACGAAAAAAGGACAAAAGGGTAATACAATAATGTTGAAATTTTTCCTTGAGAACCGTTCTTTATGGAGGAGATAAAGATAGAGATGTTTCAAGAGTCAGAATTTTATATTTTTCATGAGTCAATCGACTCCAACTAAACAAAATTGCAATATTATGCTGTGTAGGAGTTTAAACAATAAAATAGCATGATGTAAATTAATATTTGAAGGATGTTTTTAAGTAAGAACTGAAAATAAATAAATAAATAATAATGTTACAGAATTAATTTTTCAATAGTTGTCAAGATTTAAGATATTTTATCAATTAAAATAATTGTCTGGAAAAGATGAAAAATAATAAAATTAGAGGAGGTTTATTATAAAAATCTTTAAAGGTGATTGAGCAAAAAATGAAAGATAATAAAGTTAGAGGGCATTATTGAAAAAGAGAAAAGGGTAGGAAGAGGAGACTAAAGACGATAAAATTAAAGGGATAATAGAAAAGTAATAAAGTAGGTCATTATATTTGGATGGGACATTTGTCTCCCCACAAGTGGGTCCTACCATTCTTTCTGGGGTTAAGATTGTAAACGAGATAAAATAATAAAATTAGAAGGGTATTATTAAAAAAATCTTTGAAAATGACAAATTAAAAGAGGAAAGATAGTAAAGCTAGAGAGGCATTATTGAAAAAAGGAAGGTGGTCAAGGCTAAGGAAAGTAAAAACAATAAAATTGATGGGGTCGGAGGAAAGCAATAAAGTTGGTCACTATAATTGAATAGGACGTTTGTCTCATACAAGTGGGCCTTACAGTTGTGTTTTATTATATAGACTAGAGTTCACCGTCATCTCTCGAGTTAAGGGGGTTAAAGGAAAAAATAAATAAAATTGGAGTAATTGGTGGCAATTTTAACACGACCCATAAACATGACATGAAATTAATGAGTTTGTGTCAAGCCTAATTAGATTTGAGGTATTATTGAAATTTTTTAAAGTTAAAGTGATAAAAGATGAAAAATAATAAAACAGGTTAAATGGGTAAAAGATGAAATATAGTAAAGTTATAGGGAGTGGAAAGTAAAAGAGATAAAATGGATTCTACAAAACTATAATTTGATGTGAGGCTAAAAAACATAAAAGTGAAGAAAAAAAGAAGTTAGAAGAGTATTCTTAAAGAATTTTCAGGTTAAAGAGATAAAAGATGAAAAATAATAAAATAAGTTTAAAAAGGTAAAAGAGAAAAGATAATAACGTTAAGGGGGTAAAGAGAAAAGAAAATAAACTGATTAAAGTGGGTCCTAGGTTTGTGTCTCAAACTTGTACCAACTCAGTTGTGTTTTATTATATGAATTTTGATAATATAACACAATTTTTGGCTAACGCCTTGACGCCATTTTCTTTCTCCTGTCCATAGTGAAAAAAAGAAGAAAAAAAAATCTGATCACCTTGTGACATTCAAAACATAATCTAATGCAATGGAGATATAGAGGACAAAACTATATGAATTTTTTAAAAAAAAATTTATTTTTTACCATTGAATTTTATTTTTAAATTTGCGTGTCCGTTGGCCATCCATTTTCAACACTTTGGATCAAGCTCAAAAAACAATATATATTTTTTCTAAATATGAATTCATGAAATTTAAATACTGTGATGTTGGATTGTAAATGTGATAATCAATGTAAGCCCAACGACCCTTTTTAAGATTTGAAATCTAAAAATATATATATGTGGGTAGTGGGCAAGAGAGTCATTCGTGCCACATGTCAAATATTTGTTGGACCGTGAACAAACACGTCAAGGGCATGGGCCAAAACTGCGTCATATTATCAACACTCTTATTATATTAGATGTTTCTGGCAATATAATTTGGAAGGAAAATATTGGAATGACACTGGGTATTTACTACGATTCTCACAAGTCTGACGTGCGATGTGCACATTACCATGGATGTATTTCCTCGTGACATGAGTAAAAATCATCTACGGTTATGTATGCATCTCCACATCAGAATTGCGAGAATCACAGTAAATCCTGTGTCACCCCAGCACTACTCAATTTTGAAAAAAAAAAAGTATCTTTAGATTTAGAAAATTAAAGAAATGGACATCTTTTGAATCCCGTAAACAGGAAAGAACACATATAATTAAAATGGGAAATTGAACCAACCATCCATAGATATTGGCCCACATGGTTCGTATTAATAACACAAGTGGGACCCAAAAGTTGGTGAGATACAACAAGAACATCCTTTTATACCCAAAATCCAACATGGTCAATGCCACAAACGTTCAATTCATGTTTAAATAAATAAATAAAAGAGAGATGGATACTTATAGAGATGGTTTCTTTATCTTTATGATTAGGAAAGTAAGATCTGATAGAAGGAAAAGCAAAAAACTTGCTTTTGAATTGAAAGATTTAAAGAGATTAGATTGCCACACCAACTTTTACTAAAAGCACCCCAAGATGGGACTCTTAGTAAAAGTTGGTATGATAATAGAAACTCTCAAGATATATTAACTCTTTATCATATCTTCCTCAAATTCATGCATGACTTTTTAGGTTAAACCCATTCTAGATATAATGGAATGGAGGATTAAGATAGATCTAACCGATCTCAAATGTTTGGGATAGCAGACCTCAAATCTTTCAGATAAAGTTTTGTTGTTGGTAGATTATGCATGATCATACACAAGTTGGAACACATTAAATTTGTTGAGCCCTGTAATAAAAATTATTATTTGCTATATGAAAGTATTTGCCAAAATTATTGTATTATATGAAATCATATCTAATTAACTTGAAATATATCTGATTACCATACCTTGAGAGAGATTTAAAATATGTGTTTTTTATGTTTTTTGAAGGGGTGTCCAAACCCCTAGGCCCGATGAGGGGAGAGGCAATTGGCCTCTTAGAGTACCATATCTCACCTAATTACCACACATACCAGATAAAACAGGATAAATCCCTATGGATGGTCAATAAAGGGGTTAACTCAAAATCTCTCCCTTTTTGGAGGGAGGCCCTGACCACTACGCCCAACACTCATTAATTTTTCAAATGAAGACATTAGAAATCAGCACTCGTCGATTTTTAAAATGCCTGACATTCATTTGAACTTCAAGAACTTGGACAACATTAAAACAACACATTGAAGGTTTTTTTTTTTTTTTTTTTAAAGTTTGAGAAACCCTATTCTTACTAATATTAGATATGAGCTAAATATCGATGAGTCCTAAATGTTGAGATTGGAATAAATTTGACTGCAAAATTTATGAAATCTCAATGATTTTCTCTATTTAATGTATAAAATGCATAGAATTTCCATGACCACGCACCAACTCATTCGACGGAAGCCAAAAGATGTGAGTATTCAATAGTAATATGATGATCAAAACAACCTTAACACACTTCTGCCCAACAAGACTAGGCCCACCTAACTTAGACCTAATGTCAATGACAGCTCTATCATTCCTTTTGCCTATGAGGATCTTACTAGCCAACTCATGCATGATTCCAAAAATAAGGACTATAGTTGAGTAAGATATATATATGGGTGACTCCATCACCCCTAATCTTCAAATACAGGAAGAAACAATAGTAATAATAGTAGTAATAGAAGAATGAAGAAGAAGGTTATACCTGTGATAAGAGACAAAGGAGAGAGTCCATTTGATTCCTAGCGACGGAGTCACCTATAAATGCCAACGTCTTCCCTCGAACAATTTGTAAGAAAGTATTGGACTCAAATCTTGGAAGCTCACATCCATATGGTTTCCATCTCCAATTCACAAAATCAACATTTTCCCTTCCATACTTTCCACAATTCTTCGAGTCGGCAATTAGAGGACAACTCCAATTGGTATAAAGGGACCCATTAAGGTCCGGAACCCATCGACCATTAAACAAGTCACAATTTTCATAATCTACACAATAAAAATATAAAAACTCTTAATTATACCCAACGTATAGAAAATGAGTAATTCTCACTTGAATAGATGATTCCTTAGTCAAAATGTGGAAAGTTTGTACCTTTATTGGCCTTGATGAGGATGGCCCTTTGACTGAGTTCTTGTTGTTGTTTGAGATGATCAGTTGTGAGGTTGAAAGGGTTGGGAGAATAAAGAATGAAGAAGGTGAAGATAGAAGTTAAAGCTAATGACCACAACAAAAACAATCCCAATCTCTCTGAATTCATGTTTCTTTCTTTCTTGTTTTCTAAGGTTGGTGGAGTAGGAGGAGGAGAGGATTTCATGTTGAGTTTCATTGAGAGAGAGAGAGAGTTAAAGTTTCTAATTTTGCATTAAATGAAGGTGAGTTGGAAATATTCTGTAACTCCAAACTTGTTTAGGAAAGACTGAAAATGATGGGAAATGGCCCACCAAACGCTTCCCATGAGATTGTTACACGTGGCAGCCAACGAGAAAGAGTGTATCTGATGATGCTTTCTTCATTGATTTCCTGATTTGAAGGCGTAATTTCACCAACTTTTAGAAATATTATTTCTACTTCTTTTGGAGTCTTTGGTTTCACTTTGCTTTTTGGTCATATATATAAGTTATGTTTCCACATTAGATTTTGACATGACGACACCCTCCAACGCGCTTACTACATTCATGTAATCTCAAAAGTCACCCATTGATCCACTTAGTCACTAAATCAAACGGCTAGGAATATCTAATCAGAGGGCCCACCTACAGCCTAATTTTGATTACCATGTGCGACTGTGGACTTCATGGCAAGTGTTGTGGGAATTTTTGTCGTCTCATTACCCACGTTTAAGGCAGAGCATCAAACGTAAAACTGAGATGATAAGGGCAAAGATTTCATAGGGATTTGTAAATTATTCAAAAATCCCTAGGAATATCTTTTCATTTATCTTCAATTAGAAATTGGAATCTTTAAAGACTTTAAAAAATGAAATTCAATAGAAAATTCTTGTTCTTTAGAATGATTGGGTGTAAATCGACATGAAAAATTGGTAGGGATGGTCCCGTTCCAAACCACCAAGTGATGGAGCGACGACGGGACAAGCGGAATGAATCCTATCCAGTACCACTAAATAACCACGCACGGAATTTCCAAGCCCTCTTTAAAACCGATTACATCTTTGAATGTATTTGTGATCATTAATTTGAGATTCTCGCACCACTCGATTCTTAAGAAGGATTCAATTCGCTCCATGACGTGTTGTGGGAGAGTCAATCCTTGCTTCATCTCGAATCTTAAGAAGGAAGAAGGAATCGATTAGCCCGGAGAGTATTATGGGCTAATTCGCACCACACAAAATCAATCCATAAATAAATGGTGAACTCGATTAAACATATATAGAATAATCCTTGCTTTATCTCACTTTATTATCATCATTTCTTTCACATTTTCCATTATATGTATCTGTGGGTAAGCTTGTCGTTTCAAGGTCAAGACTCAGGGGGGGTGCTATTCAAGAAATGTGAGCTGTGAATCCCAAAGAATATCATGTGTTCTTAATGCAAGATAGTCATATGGTGTGCCCCTATGATTATAGCAAATCAGTGAACAAAAACATCACCCCACCTTAATCAAATGGCGTGCCTCGAGCTCCTTCATGTCTTCCGAGTATTCAACCAGACAATCAGATTTTAGTCGAAACCAAAACAACAAAACATTGACATGACATTATGATGTATCGAAGATTTTTCCTTTATGCTACAGACAGCCCTCTCGATGGCAATTCTATTGTACAATTACATTTTGGCAAAAATCATTTCTTGACAAGTACTGATATTACCAAAGAATTCCGTGCTTTTTCATTCTAATTCTACATTTAAGTCGGTCAAAACTACACATCAGAGACTTGGGGAGGTTTAATACTTAAAGTCAACACATGCACCATAGTTGTTCGAAAACTCATAAGTCGTTTTCTACTGTTTTTTGACTTTTCAACACGGACCAATAGAAACCACAAGGCTACAGCGAACCAAAAGGGACTTGGCCTTGTAGAATTAGACAAGGCAAACCAACACACGTGTTCTTCTTCGTCAAAGTAACCAACCTGCATACACATCACACTACCTAAACAAATATATATATGGGAAAAGGCAAACCAACACACGTGTTTTTCTTCGTCAAAGTAACCAACCTACGTACACATCACACTACGTAAACAAATATATATATGGGAAATGTTCAGCACCCAACCATTTACCCAACAATTTGCCCAACATGTTTTGTCCTAGATGGGTTAGAAGTTTTGGAATGAGCTGATTTTTGGTGAGGATGATCTTCTAACCACATATATATATATATATATATATATATATATATATATATATATATATATATATATATATATATATATATATATAGAGAGAGAGAGAGAGAGAAGGCAAAAATGATTCAAGAACAATAGTTGCAAATCAACACCACCAAACAAATCTTAACATGGATGAGTTCTGACAATGAATCGAAATAACACCAAAGATTATACTAAACTCGGATATTTTATAAAACAAAACAGGAAAAAAGAAAATAATAATAATAATTAAGCCATTGTTCCATGCAATATCAAGAATGCTCAGTCACCAAAATTAGGTGGTAAAGGCAGTTAAAACATCTATATATGCAAGAAAAAGAGATAAATAAACAAGATATTAAAATAAAATAAAATAAAGTAAAAAGGGACTTCTGCTTAGGGAAGTTCATACAACCAAACCACCTTCATAGAAAAGAGTTGAGGAGTAGTCGGTTGTGTGGGTATGTTTAGGCCCTAAAGAAAATAGTTGACCTGAGAGGCACCATTCATCTGCATGAGACATCATTTTCAAAACTTACAAAGGCAACAACATGCCACACATGCTTTTTCAACAGTTAAATATCTACAAAGGGAAACTGATCTGCAAAGGCCATCCTCTGCCCCAGAAAAGATTCGAGAAACAAACAGCTTCCAGAACCCGAACTATTCTCTGAGGCTAAACATGCTACCGCAGAAGAGGTGCTGGTCGGAGACTATGAACATATGGGAATAACTCACTTACCAATCATCCTCCAAAACCCGACCAATCAGATAAGATCCTCTGGGAGCTATCCAGTGCTCATTCTGAGAGCTGGAAAAAAAATCAGAAAGACGAGAACAGTTAAAAACCATGTAAATCATTTCATCAAAAACCTGGAATCTCTATAATTACAGAAATTAAGCAAAATCTTGAAAGATTTAAGAGCATAGATATGAGAGAAAAGTGCGACTACCCAACACTAACCTGGACTTCTATTTAAGGTGTGATTCGACCCCGACCAAAGTCACCAAGTCGGAATACAGGTTTAAAAGGGCAAGGGAAAACTTCGGAAAAAGGGGAAAGAAACAAGAACAAAACGGGAAAAAAAACGACAAATATAAAAATAAAAATGAATATAAAATTTAAGAAGAAATATAACATAAATAATATATTATACATTGATTCTAAGTTTCCAATATATTGAGTAAAAAAATTACTATTGATTATCTATGCATGATAACATGTTTCCACGCGTAATTATACATTTTATGATCCTAGTAAAAGTTTTAACCATCAACAAATATTTTGAGGAGAATGCGACACTTCTGAAAAAAAAAATTAAATCATAACATCAAGACATTATCGTTAAATCCAATATAAAACAATATTTATGAATTAAATCACAAACAACCATAAGACTAGAGAAAATAACCATAGGGCTATAAAAAAAATGGGATTTTATATTCATTATTATTTTTTTTTAAATGTGTCTAAAACATAAAAAAAATGTGTTTCCAACATAAAAATAAATTTTTTTTAAAGGTGTTTTTATTGTTTTAATCATTGGAGTTACAAAACACATTTTAAACGATACTTTTCAACAACAACAAAAAACAGGGTTTTTTGTAACTATGACCTCAACCAGTAAAAATGTATCTCAATCTTATAAACACCAATCCCGTCATTATACTCACAGCTATAAGAACAAAAAATCGGACTAGCTTACCAGGCCTTCGCGGATTGCCAAATTGTTTCTTTAAGGCCTTCCTACTGCCACGAGTGTTGTTTGTAACTAAACCTATCTGCTGCATCCCATCCTCCTTCGGGCTCCTTCCTCTTCAATAACGCACCAGTTGCTGCTTGGTACATCCTCACTTGCTCCTCCGCAAGGGCCTGAGGACTGGCAACGGAGAGTTGCCTTGATGATGTAGGTAACAACCTCTCCTCTCTCACTTCTACAATATCTGTACCTCCTGGACCTGCATTAAGATCTAGACCTTGCCTTACCCATTTCCTACTACTCTCAGCGCCACCATTGGAAGCAACATCTGGAAGGCTTATCAAATAAGGCCTTGGATAATGGGACGAGACCATACTCGCAGTTCCTACTAACTGCGAAGGAACAGCCGGGAAGCAAAGACCACCACAAGAAGAAGAGTCCATATATGTTGTCGATCCACTTGGAAAAGAAGTCGAGGGAAGAGGGAAATTGGTACCAAAAGGAAAACCAGGATATGGAAATTGGGTGGTGGCAGGAGAAAAGGTCATTGTGGGAGAGGAGGAAAGCATTGGCCCTCTGTAGACATCAGGACTGAAGGAAGGTGGTGGTCCTCCTAGGATCCTTTGTGTTCCAGCAGAAGCAACAATCGGGTAAGACTGCTCTGGGATGGGTACAGATGGATATGAGTTCCCGGGAGGAAACCATGGCGATAGGTTTCCAAGCTCTGTATTGTTGTTCATTCTAAGACCAGAAACATGGGGAAAGAACGACAAATTGCTCTTTGCGTGCTGCTGCCTGAGTGGTGGTGCTGGTTCCGTGCCGACTTCATCAAGGCCCGGTCCATTGTTCAAATCAAAGTCCCTCAAGACATTCACCTCACCACCATTAGAAAATCCACCAGAAGATGATGACCTAGTTGACATAGAAGGGAATTCCAATTTTCGACTTGTGCTTGCCGAGAACTGCACTGTATCAGTATCTTCGTCGACTTTGTTCAGATCTAGATCTAGTCCCCCCGCACTACGAATGGGTGCAGGAGAACGTGCACAATCACGATTACTGATGAACCCGTATTGAGAGCTTGATTCCTGAGCAGCACTGTGAGATGTCATGTCCTCGAGAACTCTGTCGTCCGTCACATTCAGGTCAAAATCCAATGGAGGTCGGCCCAGTTTGCTGGAAGCAGTATCGGGAGGGGTACCAAGAGTACTAAGTGGCATCTCCAGGACCTTTCTGGGTTCAGCGGGTCGGAATGCACTTGTAGCGGCTGAGCCTTTCCATCCAGTTTCCCCTTTATTCCTCGAAAGGTTTTCAGGAGGAATGAAAGACCCTTTTGCAGCTGCAGCCACTGTAATTGAAGCAGGCAGGCTCTCTGATACTGACATGGATGAAAGAGGAAAATTCAAAGTGCCAGGCAGATGAACAACAGATGTAATCGGATCGTCTTGGCTCCCTTCATCCACAGGGAATCCTTCATTCAAATCAAAGTCCCTCTTTGCAGCCACATCTGATCCTCCTGCAACAGGCGCACTTTCCACTGACTTATCTGCTTCAACAGCAGATGACTTTATGCACTGAGTGTCTTCTTGCACAGGAATTATGGGCTCTTCATGCAGAGTAGATCCAGTACAATAGTCCTCAAGGTTTTCTTTTCTTTCTGAGTTCACAACACCATCAGTGTGTTCAACAACAGCTGAAACTTGATTATCAAGACTTGAAGGAACTGTACGTACTTGTTCGAGTCTTTGATTCTCACCCTGCTCAATATTGGTCCTTGCCTCCATGACATCTTTCCTTTCAACCTTGATCACATCGGCATTGTTTGGATCCTCAATGCTTCCCTCTTTATTCCCACTGTGATCCATGGGAGGTAGCTTATGCTCTGTTGAGTTGCCACCATCTGACTCTCCATGCACAAAACTCTTGTTCTCAACACCAACTTCCAAAGGTGGGCATGATGACGATTCTTCTACAACATCATCCTTCTTGACATTTAAACTAGAAGCCTCATTGCCAAAACCACATGCATCATCCACAGAGCCACCAACCAAGTCAGATGCAGCGGTCATGCTATTCTCTGCAAGCTTTACGTCTGCATGGTCAACCTTCTTAATTTCATCCAACACTGGAGTCTTGACACCTGTTTTAGAATCTGGAATCCCATCACCAGTCTTCCTTTTCTCACGAATCTGGTCGACTCCGTCAACCTCTGCACCATCCCCTCTCTTGTCTGCAGACATGGGCACAGAAGCAGGCCGTGTTTCATCAGGTTTACCATCAGATTTCAAGCATGGCTCAGTAGTTTGTTGCAAATTCATACTGGAAGCATGCAATTGTTCTTTATCATGCTCTTTTGTTGGCTCCTCTTCAGACAAGGACGAAGGCCCTTTAACCTGCAAAGGGACAACTATGGTGCCCTGCTTCTCGGTGTCCCTATCTGCACAATCATCGGGTTGGCCTTGGATTTGAGCCACAACATCTCCACAAGGTGATCTCAACTTCACATCTTTGCCTGCAAAAGAATCCCCGGGCACATCTGAGCTTCTCCCAGGAGAAGCAATCGGAGAAACTATGTCTGCTTTGGACATTTCTCCAGCAGCCACACTAGCAAGCAAATTCATACCAATGTCATCCCCAGATGGCATAGACGCACTAGCTTCAATCAAAGCATTTATGGAGTTGAATGAAGCATCATGTAATTTCCCTGGCCTAGGTTCACTCAAAATATCCCCCTTTTCATTTCCTGATGATGAGCACGGAGCCGTAAATACTTCCGAAGATTTCACAATCCCATCACCAGTCTGGCCACGTTCATCAAGAAGAGCATCAGGTGAACCCTCACCTTCATCTTTCACATCATTGCTCTGCCATGACTCTGTATTCACATCTGCAGCAATATTAGCTCGACAAGAGTCACTCTTTCTCTTTAATTTCCGATCACGCTTCTCAGGAAGTCCAGGAGAAGAAGCTCGGCTAACCATAAGGGATGGATCATCAAAAGAACCACCGCTAGCACTTCGTGCAGGACTACGGCCAGGATTTGGAATCTTAACAATCAGTCTGTGATTGTTTCCATGATCGACAAGTGGTGCATCAAGTACTTGTGAAACTTTTTCAGGTGCGGCCTTTCTGTCCACAGAGCCGCATTTTACCAAAGTAGTTTCCTTTTGAACCCCAGAGACAGCCGACGCCACAATACCATTATTGCTTGATTTCCGATGGCGAGACACACCACTAGAGCTCTTACTCACACTTACTGACCCAGCAGTAGAGCTCCTTGCGTCCTCCTTCCACAAAGAACCCATAGTTTTGGCATGATCACTTGAACAAGACTGACTATTGGTCTGAGATTGACTAGAACTGCTGCTCTTCTCCTCCTTTATTGTTGTTAAGGGCATATCTGAGGTTCCGCTGCCAATCGTTATTTTAGACACTGATGCAGGCAATGATGCTGACAACTTCGTAGATGAAGTGGTCACGTGGCCAAGGTTAACTGGTGCTGTTTTAGATGCAGTAGGCTGTGTAATGGAATTCTTCGTGGGAACCTCAGATGATCCTCCTGCACGTTTGCTTCCTCCATGAGCACCTTCAGACAAACCTTGTTTGCTAGACCATGAAACACCCTGGCTTGACCCAGGCTTCACATCACTAATTTCCATTTCTACTTCAACGCGTTTCTTCCATGTGTCAACCAAACTCCTAGCTTTCTTCTGGATTTCCAAGTTTTTATGACTTCGCAACAGATTCACAGACTTTCCGACGTTACAGGTCTGTAAAGCATGAAGGTTTACAGGCAACTTATCAAGTGCGCGAAGCAAAGCCAAAAGAAATTCCTCAACAGATTTATCACATTCCTTGGGGCTACTACTACTATCACCAATCTTCCCTTTATGAACTTCCTGAAGCCACTCGTCCAATACAGACAAACCCCGGAGCTGCACAAACCGCCCAAGGCAATCAAGGTTGTCTGTGGCAGCTATCACATCTGCAAGCATTATTCGGCAAGACAAGTCTAATTTCTTCTCAGCTCTGTCGGGTTGCATGAGTTGAACAAACTTCTCAACAACTTCATAGTCCACAAGCCCTCCTCTGTCTATTATTTTTGTAATCTCAGATTTCAATAAGCTCTCCAGTCTTAAATGACCCGAATCTCCATCATCCATCTTCAGAGAACGTTCTCTTTTGACTGGCCCTGAACCCAGATCACCCCGTTCCCTCTTCTTTACCTTACCTTGAGAAGGTAAGGAGGTGGGACTGCTCTGTACACCATCCGAACCAGACTTTAACTGCGGTGCCGATGTTGGACCATTCAATGGTTTTGGAGAACGTCCTCCTGACTTCACTGTTGCATGCATTTCTAATCGTGTTTTGTCCAATAGCTGATCTACTTCTTCCTGTCGCTCCTGTGGAGGATCAAATAGATACAATAAGAAATTTGTCTAGCATAATTAAAAGAATAGTCGAACCATACATAACTATACAGAAACAATAATAACAAGACTTACATTGAGATAATTTTGATCAGTTAGCCACCAAAGACGCTTGTTTGTAGTGTCATACACTCGCCTGCATACAAATGAGGATATCCGTGGAGGAAGTTCAACACCTTTACGAAGGAATGAGACTTTACACGGATGGAGAAGCGATGCAGCAGGTATCTCATCCTTGTGAAACGAATAAAAGACTTCGTTCGGAGCAGCTTCTAGCAAGATTCCTTTACCAAGTTCTACATCAGCAGGTCGGTATAGCCAATTCACGCCCAACTTTAGCTTACTATCTTTGCCTGGTGTTAACCAACGAATTATTCCAACGAAGGGTGGGGAAGTCTCATGGGGAGCCTTGAAAAGCGCACAATCACCAACACTAATCTTGCGTCCATCCTAAGAAACAATAACTCCCTCAGTAACAAATTTAAGTAAATGGGGCACATGAAGAGCAGCACAAAACCATATTTAATAACAGAAT
Organism: Akebia trifoliata; assembly: GCF_017979445.1. NCBI lineage: Eukaryota > Viridiplantae > Streptophyta > Magnoliopsida > Ranunculales > Lardizabalaceae > Akebia > Akebia trifoliata. Next base: position 4,514,514 of record NC_141377.1, read on the forward strand.
ATAAATGGTGGTTAGAACGACATGGCAGTTAATAAATCTAACTTCTATGCAATCATGCAGGATATATATATAGCATTTGGAAGCCAAACCTTAGGGAGCCAAAGTTATCCTAAATGGCTAAAAGTTTCAGAATGGGATGATTTTTGTGAGGATGAACTCGATGGTGAGGAGATCATCCTCACAAAAAATCAGCCCATTCCGAAACTTCTAGCCCCATCATAAGTGGTTTACAAATTAACACTAATTGACGGTCCACAATTCTTCAACTTGGAAAGTGGGGTTAGAAGATTCAGAATGGGCTGATTAGCTCATATATATATATATATATATATATATATATATATATATATATATAGAGAGAGAGAGAGAGAGGGGGGGAGGGAGAGGGAGAGAGAGACGCCAAAAAATAGAAAAATTCAATAGCTTGGGCTTCAAAATGTGAATAACAAGAGATATTGGTTGAAACTTACCTTTAGTATGCATAAAACACATGCAATATTGAATTGAATGCAATGCCTGGGTGAAATGCAATATTGAATTGAATGCAATGCCTGGGTGAAAGCCCAGAGCTTCTGGACCTAGGCAACTGTCTGGTGATTAACGCAAGAGTAGGCCTAGATGCTAGGCTCCTGGCCAGGCAAGGGCAAAGCTTTAAATACATCACTTCTATGTACAGCCAGATTTTGTAGAATCTTATAGACCCTAATGAATTCTACAACAATAATTAATTTTTTTGAAAAGTATAAAGATGTAATTTTATTAAGAAATTCAGAAGTATAAAACTTATTAATTAGTTGACTAATATATCAGGGGGACACAAACCACATCTACTTTTCTGCCAAAATCCCTTTAAATTTTTTGACATGCATGCCATATGACTTTCAAAATTGGTTAGGTTTTGCCAGCTAAATCATGCCCAAGGAAATAACCCAGGCGATGCTAGGGATTCAAAGGCAATCAACTTACAAACAATTATTCCAAATACTTCATCAAAGAAAATAGTAAAATGGTAACAAAGCACGCAAGAAGGGATCCAACTGCTTTGTACCAAGATATATCATTGTGGATAGAGAGCTATATCGACTATCCACATAAAATTTCGATACAATAAAAATTGTATCAAAAGTTTAAGAAATTTCAGCTATGCACTTCAAATAATTCAATACATAAATTAGGGAAGGTACATGTGTTGTTAGGGTAAAGACTCCTTGGAACCTTTGGCTCTTTCCATTGCACACTTTGTTACTTGTCAAGAGAATTCTAAAAACTAAAATTACTATTTTATTTAATATTATTATAAGTAGATTATTTCAAATGCATTAATAAATCCATCTAAAGAAATTTTATAAATTTAAAAAATATTAAACAATACTCACTTTTCCCTCATTATAATAAAAATATATATTTTAAAGAATTTAGAAATTTCAAATAGATAGATAATCTAGTTTTATAATATGCCATGTCACTAATGTAATGGGGGGATATATTTGTATTTGAAAAAAAAAGAAAAAAAATACCTAATGTGCTTTTGCATCAACAATGCCCGCCCTTCTCTCATTATATATATAGGGCCAGGTTCAAGGGCCATATACAAAACCAAGCCTTGTTTTCGATATATGGGTTCGAAGATTCAGAATGGACTGATTTTTTGTGAGGATGATCTCTATGGTTAGGCAATCATCCTCACCAAAACAAGCCCATTCCAAAACCTCTAACCCCAGTTTACAAGTTGAACCATCATGGACTGTCCAATTTTTGTAAACCACTTTTAATGGGGTTAGAAGTTTCAGAATCCGCCGATTTTTGGTGAGGATGATCTCCATAACATTTTGTAAAGACCCTTTTTACAAAATGTTATATATATATATATGGAATAAAGGTTCAAACAAGTTACCAGAATTAATCAATGCAATGGCATACAACAACAATTAGCTCTTCTCAAAAGCACCAGACGCAAAAAAAGGGAAAAAAAATTGAGGACAATCATACACATTAAGGGACAGTTAATATGGAATAAAAGTCCATACGTACAAGAGAAGTGACGCTCTCTACAATTTTCAGTAATCTTGAAGAAATTCAAGTTTTTCCAACATACAGAATTCTACTACAAAGACACCTGACAGGCATCAACACCAAACCTCTGAAGTCATGAACATTTACTGTAAATGGTGCAAACTTTGAAATGAACAAAACTTAAGACTGAAACAATTTATTACTAAACTGTCTTCAGTGTGATTCAACTAACTCCTGGTTTTCAAATACAGCTCCACAGAAAAGATTATTGATAGGCTAATATTTGGTGGCTCATAGACTTTGATTGTGAAAGGGCATCCATTTACAAAGTAGCATATGAGACAGTTCATCCAGGAACACCAATAATGAGAGGGATTTTCTAATTTTCATTTCACTAAACAAATATAAACTCTCTACTAACTCATCTGACCATTCTGATTTTCACTGCCTAACCCCAAATCTCCCAATATCCACTATGAAGTTTTTACCTCCTGTTATTACTGACCTCATTTGTCATCTCATCAGCTATCATTACTTTAAAGATAGATATTCTCCATTTAACCAGAGTTCACATCATAATATAAGGTACAACAGTTAATAATACATATTGCAAGAATATTAAGGTTTTATGTTACAAGAGTATGGGTATGGAGCATAACAACAATGGATCTGATAAAGTCAACATATAGGTCAGACGACTGTAGATATGCAATCGCAAGAATTAAGAGAGAGAGAGAGAGAGTGAAACTTGTTCAAGAAACAAATGTAGCCTCCCTCCCTCCCTCTCTCGAAATCAAAGATCTCATTTGAATGTTTCGATACAGCTCTTGTTTTGTCTGAGTATGCTGAAAAAACAAAACGTTACAGCCGAAACATACCAAAACGAAACGAAATTTTGAACCATGGTTCCAAGTGAAAACAAGACAAGTTTCCAACGGATCCTAGATTGTTTCATATGGCTCAATAGTGGGGGACACCATTGTGCCTTTAGGTTCACTTGCTCAATAACCAGCATATCAAATATTATATTAAATTTTATAAGAAATTTTGAAAACAAGAGACGTCACACCCATAAGAGAACCCTTCAATATCAAAAGACTAACCATGGAACGGCATCTGAAAGTAACTTGCATGACTAGTTAAGTACACACAACCTACAATTATTATAAGTTAAATCTATAAAAACCAAGGAGTTGGTGCACTGAGAAGTCTCCTCATGTTAGCATTCTCAATAATATCTTCATTGCCTATCTTTCTCCCTTCTCTTTTGATAAAAAAAGACTTGTTTAAGAAAGAACAAAAACTAGGGAATTTCACCTATGTACAAGGACTATCTATTTAATTATGTGTAGTAAATGAATTGTCTTAGTATTTGCTAGTTACCATTTCATTTGTATTGAAACACTTTGAGGTGGGGAAGGGTCAAAGAATCTTCTTATTTAAGCGCCATTTAAAAAGCACAAGTACATGCATGCATGTCATGTTCTCCAATTTTAAGTTGGCAATTAATTCAAGCAATATCTGAAGACATGATTTACCATAAGAACAACACTAACTTTTAATTACCAACATGGTCTAACGACAAATTAACCAACTAAAGTGTTAAAATATGTAATATTTTTAGAGAAATCTGGAAATTTTCATTATACAAACCTTGACCATAGTAGCCTGAAATATGTAGGGCTAAACTACCAAGGAACTCAAAAGGACCTATCTAAACTTAAACTTTATCTTTCTTCAAGCAAATGCTTCTCTACAATTCTGTGTCATTTGCAAATAGGAATATGAGATTCACTTTCTTTATAAGTGTAAATGAAATTCCGTTATTTTCTTACATGAACTTCTATAGCAGAAGTTTTGTGTCCCACAGCAAGAGTCATTATTAAAAACTAAAGAGTAATGACAAACAAACATATATAGATAAAAGAACCTCTATAAGTACAGAAAGAGCATAAGAGCAAAATGTGCAATGTAAGGAGTAGAGCAATCCCATTAAAACCTATCAAGCAAAGATCAATCCCATGATAACAAAATTTCCAATAAACACATTGACATCAAAATCTACATAACATAGATTAATCCATAACATCTTTTACCAAATCAACTATGCCTTTCAAAGATGGGAGTCACACTCTCCCATTCACATGATATTATAACTCCGCATACCCTCATATGAGAAGGACAACACACAATCTCTAGCACCAATTAATCAAGCCATAATGAAAAACACTCGTGCCTGATGAGCTCATAGCATCTATGGACTCCACTAAAATAAAGCTTAATGAACCACACAAAGATTGTCAGTTTTCACCCAAAACCCCTCTATTATAGGCAAGTTCTCTCCAATATCTACAAAGGCCATCTCTTTTCACAAACTACAACTTCAAAAAATCGAAAGCCAGAATGTGTAGTATCAGATGGCCCAAATGACAATAACCGACCAAAAATTCAAAATTTCTACCATGCGCTCAAATCCAATATCCCAATAAAATAATTTCTTTCAATTTACACAAACCTCCCAATCGTATAATTAAATAACCCAAAAAATCAGTTCCAAGAGGCCATTAAATGCCCATATATCTCCCAACTCAAAAAAAAAAAAAAAAAACCCAAAGGACAACAATCAATAAATTTATTTACAACCAAAAAATCCCAGATACCAGGTTCACATCTTACCTAAAAAAACACTAGAAAAAATATATAAGCAAGAATAAATAAATCCCAATGGTGGGTTTCTTATCAATTAAGGAATCCCAATAACTCCATTTCCTTAAAAAAAAACCAACAAAACAACACCAACCAGGCAACAACAAAAACTGGTGGATTTCCCATCCATTAAGGAACCCCAATAACCTATAATTCCCAAAAATTTAACTCCATTTCCATCACCAATACAAACCCTTAAAACCCAAAGAAAACAACACCAAGCAAGCAAAATGGGTGAAACCAAAAAAAAAAATTGGTGGATTTCTCATCCATAAGGAACCCTACCCGTAATTCCCAAAAATTTAACTCCATTTCCATCACCGATACAAACCCTTGAAAAAAAAAAAAAAAACAACACCAACCATGCAATCAATCAAGATGGGCGAAACGAAAAAAATAGTGGATTTCCCATATATTAAGCAACCCCAATAACCCATAACTCCCAACAACAAAATTTTACTCCATTTCCATCACCGATACAAACCCTAAAAAAAACCAAGAAACAACCAACCAGGCAACCAATCAAAATGGGAAAAACGAAAAACAAATGAAACAAAGAACTAGACCAAGATCGAATACATAAACAAGGAAATACCTTGCAGAATGAATCAGAGGTAGCAGTGATGGTAGAATCAACAACATCTACAGCCGTACCGAGAGCAGGGACCGACCACATGTGCCGCCTCGGTTTCCTCTCCTCACCTTCCCGCCCATGCATAATCGCCTCTCATCTTCGCTAACTTTGGTTTCGATCCAAACTTCTTCTTGAACGAGAAACATCAATCCAGCCCTAACTCTACCTATCGATCAAATTAACCCTTAGAATCCGCTAATTAACGTTCTAGGAAACCCTAGATCTGTTCCCTACCCTTTTTCCCCTAAAAACAGAAACCCTAATTACCGCACAACCTATCCTTCGAAACAGATGAATTTCCCGATAAAATTGCTTGTTTTTCAACGGTTTTTTACGATTCGTAGATCGAATTTGACGGTCAGAAGCTTCGTAGTTCAGATCTAGGTACAGTGAAGATCGATTCGAAGAACTAAATCGAGATTTTTGCGAGGATTTCGCGATCTGTGAGAGAGAAAAAACGACAGATCCTTTGAGACCACGACAGACGGCAAAGCGAAAGGTGTACTTGGTACCGTAACTTGGGCAGCGGGCAGTCTCGGGCAGTTCGGGCAAGTAAAAGAAGAAAACGCTTGTTCACGGGGTCTTGCTAAAGTGCACTTATGGCGTAGGCATGCGTAGGACAGTAGACGGTATATAAGGTCTATAATATGTTAAACTTCCAACTACTGTGTACTTGTCTACTAGAGTTAAAAGTAAAGTTTAATGAAAGTAATCTTAATTATGAATTTATGATCATAGTGTTTAAATATGGATTATATCACAATCCAAATGTATTTTATAAGCTACTCATGATTAGTTATCAAAATCCCACTTTTCGTTGTTTCACGATGATATTGATGTTGGTGTTTTATATTTATAAAATATGTTTTTTTGATTAAATAAATCTTCGAAGGATTTAAATGGCTGGTTATTTATGGAGAGAAATGTAAGAATCACTTTAATCTCTCTAAATAGGATAATTAAGCAGGTCAGATCACTCGCATTTTTCAAAACTTAATCAGGTGTTCTAATTTTCTCAAATTGTTAAGTCAAAGATTACATATTGTTTCATGAGAGAATTTATAAGGAGAATTGTCAAGATTGTTGTTTGTTAATTCTCATCATGGTTTATTGTATCACGAAGGTTATTTTGTCTGCAACCTATCAATAACTATTTTACAAGTGGGAACAAATAAAGTCTTAAAAAAAATTGCATCTCAAAGTTCCAAAATTCTAATTTTCTTAGTGGAAGAGCTTGTTAGGGAGTCATGTGACAATCATTAGATTCACGACGAACTTTGTAAAAAATATCTTGTGTTATCTTTTTTTCATATTTTGTGTGTGTAATTGATTGGTAGAGGAAATCCGAAAATTGCACCTATAATTCTCTACTTCATAAAATCCTAATCAAGCAAAGAATTAAATAATGTTTTGTCGATTTAACGTATCTATTTTAGATAATCCAGTCATGTAAAAAATATCCATACGTTCAAGATTATCGTGACAAAAAAATTCAATCCATTCTTACTTTTCTAATCTAATTTTGATATTGAAAACTATAAGTTTATTTAATCATTATTTATATATAAAAAAATAGATAAATATTAATGTTTATAATGGACTTATTATCCTTTTTATAGTGATTATCGTACTCTTAAAATACACAATAAAACTTAGTTGAAACCCAAAAAAGGAAATTATGAATCTACCTCAATCACCATAGAAAGCATCACCAAAGTAGGAATAAATAAATTTTGTAATCAACCTTATGGAGCACAAAATCAAATCCTAATCCAAATTCATTAGGAACATGTTTGGTCGAGCTAAGGCTTGGTCAACTTGGACCTAGAGCTTGGTCCAATCTAAACTAATCCGATTTGGTTTCCCAAGTCAAAGCCATGCAACTTGACAAACTTCGACCCTCCCACACCACTTTTGTGGGGTCTATGCTTGTTGTTGAAGCTAAACAACATGAGATGTTTTTCTATAAGTATAAATTTATTAAGACGAGAAAATAATACAACGATAGCGAAAGCAGTCGAGATGATGGCCACAATGCAAGCAAGCACTAACAATCACACAGTGAGTCTCATCTAAATACAAAATCCTCAAAAAACATGCATTTAAAATCAGGTCACGGCTTACATCAAATCAATGTGAGATGTTTTCAAGCTCAATTAAATCCAAGTTACGTGACAATTTATCGATTATTGGGAATTAGTCATTGTTTGATATTAGAAGATTATTGTAAACCATAGTGAATTTCTTAGAGATAATCGAGAAGTATCATAGTTCTAATTCTAATAAAAACAAATATCGTAACTTGTATCTACCAAACATGTACAAATGCCTACAAGAAGTTGCCTATATATGTTACATTGGATGGTTACGGTGAAAGCTTTACAAATTGTAAATTATTGGATGATTCATGATCAATACACACACGAATTCAAAATTCAATTGCAATGCGTAAAACCAATTGAGCCATATGTCTAAGCCTAGATAAGTCTTTTGTTAATGAGAGTGATCTCACATCTATTTTCAGTATCTCCATCCATATTCTTTTGAATCTTTTATCTTAGACATTTTGACCACTCAATGCAATATCTTGAGCAAGTTTGTAAATTCATTTTATGTGTGTTTTGTAAAAATGTAAATGTATATTTATGAAGAAAATTTGAAATTATTCATTAAAATTCATCTGTTGTATTTTATTTTATTTTTGTAACAAGGTGATCCCTATGGTAGCCGACCAGCCTAGTTTGGTCCATCAGGCTTTGCTCTACCCAAACAACCAACCTTATTCAAAATGATTAATCCTCGAACTGCACGCACCATCCCACCGTGTCACGAGAAGCCAGTTAAGTAGCCACCTTTTTGGTGGAAGGGTATATAGAGATTCAAAGTCACGACCTAGGGAGCACACTCAGACCCAACACTTCTTATCATCTTAGCTAACCCTCGGTAGGTAACTTTGTTTGTTTCATTCCCACTATATCTAATTCAAATAATCCTATAAAAAGTAGCCTAATTATTAATATAAAGTTATTAATTTTAATTAGGTTTATGAATAGATTTAAGAAAATTTAATAAGAAAAATTAAACCCAATGATTATAATATTTATTAATTGACTTGTTTATGGCTTGTTGGGTCAATTAAGGTATGAGCCAAACATTCACCAACCAATGGTCAAAGAACAAGGCATTGGATGTGTAAAAAGATGAGTAAAGTAACTATCCAACTACCATATACATAGGGATTCCCACAAAATATGAATTTCAAGAGAATTTGTACCAATCCTAAGAATTTTGTGCTTTTTTTTCTTCCATCTCAACCGTACATTTGAAGCTCTTTCCCTCAAACATTGGAGGGTAGAAAAGTCCATATAAATGTTATTGAACCATTCTCTTGTAATAATACTGGTCCAATAAGGATCAAATTATGCTTGAATTAGACCAAAATCTTATCGTATTTAATTTTTATTGAATCTCAAATTTAAGATCCAAATCTGATTCAATAATAATCATCATATATTACATCACATCCTATTTGATATACAAAATTCATTGGATAAATTACACTTTCACCCCCTTGTAATTTGGTGTAATTCCATTTGACCCTCTAATATTTTGATAATTGCACTTACTTCCTTATAATTATCTAAGGAGTTCACTTACCCCTTCCATCAAATTAATGTCAACCTATTTGTTAGGTATTTGTTAGGTTCTTTTATAAAGATGATTTTACCCTTTTTAAATATTTTTTCTTTTTATAAATAAAAATATATATATGAAGAAAATGAAGAGGTAAGTGTAATTATCAAAACATCAGGGTCAAAATAGAATTATACCAAATTACAAGGAGTCTAAGTGTAATTTACCCAAATTTATATATTTAAAGAAGACATATTATACTATATCTACCTTATCAAAATTTGCTAAGTTATTAGATCAGATTATTTTGAAATCAAATACTTATTCGCCAAGATCTTCGATCCAAACATGATTATCAGATCAGATTTTACATATGATCTGATCCATTGACTTTGAGACTATTTTTTCATCATTTGTACTCCCATAACATTGGATGGTTATCGAGATTTGTGGACGTGGATCCCACGATAGTCGCATTATAGACTTGGGAACATGTTTTATTTTAATAATTAAAAAATAAAAATAAAAAACTTAGTTTTACTTTTCTCATTTTTATTTATTTTTAATAGTCCACTATGAGTCATTTTCATGGATACCGAAACAATCCAATCAGATAACACGTGTAACCTTTTTAAATCATTAAGTGAACGGACTGTGTCCGACTTTCCAAAAGAAGCCCAACATTTGGGTATAAAGTTATGTCTTGTCAAAGCATCTGCACGGATGACTTTATCCATGAAAGCGATGTCTAGAAATTTTAACCCTAAAAATCTATTCTTGATGAGAAAAAAGAATATCAAATTTATTTGATTAAAATAATAGTGATTTTGATTCTCTGTGGGTGTCTTGTTCTAATTATAAGATTGTAACTTGGATTGTGACAACCTAGGGTTGTTAATGGGCCAGGCCCAGTTGTAAATTGCTTGATTGGGTCAAGCCTACCTCCAAGTCCAATCCAACTCACAAGTATTTGGGCCTATTTACGAGTCGGAATGTCATGTAAAAATTTGAATGGTGGGATACGTTGACTCCTAAAAACGACTCATGAAAAAAAAAAACACATGATCCCAACCCTTTAAATGCAAAATCCAATGGTTGAGATTTATGGGATCATGTGTATTTTTCATGAGTCATTCTTAGGAGTCAAGGGATCCTGACCTTAGAAATAGAATTAGAGTATAAGTTGTTAGGTTGATCCCGACAAACTTTGTTCCCAAGATTGAGTATGATCTTAAACATGAATTAGGCCTAGTCTCTTGAGACTTGGGTTTAAGGAGAATTTGAACAATTGAGAAGTCAATGAGGTTGCATCACTTCTTGATCTCGTTATTTCCTTTCAGGTTGGTGAGAATGAGGAGGATCGAAGAGAATGACTTATAAGTAAAGACAAAAGATTCACTATCTGCTCTTTTCACAACTTTCTTTTGTCTCTTTTTTTTTTTTTTTACTTCACCTTTCTCTGTGTCAGTAGTTTGGACATCTATTGTTCCCTCAAAAGTCAAAAATTTCATGTGGACAACTTCTCTAGGTAAACTCCTTACCCTTGATAATCTGATTAAACGGGATTTCTCAACTCCAAATTTTTTGTTTCCTCTGCAAAAGGGCCGAGGAATCAGGAAATCATATTATTATTCATTGTCCCTTTCCAACTTGTATATGGGCACACTTCCTTTCTCTTTTTTCAATTAGATTGATTTTCCCTCTGGAGGTTCTGTCCTTATTCGTTGGGTGGAATTTTAATGTATTGTCCAAAAGAAAAAGACATTTTTTTGTCATTCTTTCGTTTGTTGTGTATTGGGGATTTTGGAAAGAGAGAAACATAAGGATGTTCCAAGGAGATAAGAAGTATCTCTAAGACGTCACTTTGGATATCTTGGGTTGTATGTTTTATTAAAGCAAACTTTCCAAGGAGTTCGGAAGGGTATTTTTTGATAATTTTGTTTTTAAGTGGGAAGCGTTATGTCGTGTGTAGCTCACTTGTGTGCTAGTTGTTTTGCATTTGTTTGTTTTTTCTTATTTTATTTCCTTGTAAAAGGGTCACCTTTGCCACTTATTTCTTTCTTAATAAGATTTTATACTAATCTCACAAAAAAAAAAAAAAAAAACAGGCCTAGTCTGACTTGATAGCCAAACATCCTAGAAACACTACCTATACTCGATACAAGCCAAGCCAAAACTCAACTCATTGACGATCCTATTAGACTAGAAAACAGGAACTAAATTTTAGAATTTACAATCTAGCATGACCACCTTTTCCCGAAAATTGATATTCGAACTAGAGGCGAGAATCAAATTCTAAGTTATGGACCCAACATTCCCTCTACGTGCTTAGAAAAATTAGATTGATTAGAAAAATGGGAGCACGACTTCTTTTTTCTCTAAAAACATTGGCAAGTTATGAACTAGAAACATATGGTCCACATGGAGATGTAGGGAATGCTAACTTGCTTCATTGACAAAGTCTATGGCTAAAGATCCTACTAGTAAAGAGTTTTAAATAACAAAAGAGATTTGAAAATATACTTTATTTTCCTTTGTTTTTTTCTCATATTAATGACAAGTACATAAGATGTCTTTTTATAAACAAAATCTGTTGGAGGGGTATCCTTATTTTAAGGATTACACTGTTACAACTGTTACAAGAGATATAGAAGTAGATATTTTAGGAGGGATTGGTCATTCCTGAGAACCATTCCAAAGACTTATCTTTGACTTCAACATTGAGATGATAAGGTGAATCATGTAGTTGGTTTGGAACCCAACTTGCATTGATTTGGACCACCAGATTCTTGATCTTCTATGACTAGCATGAATTTTATTTTCCCATTCCTTTTTTTTTTTTTTGAAAAAAAATAGGGTATAGCTTATGTTTTAGCAATAACAACAAGACTCTGGGATTGGCTAAATGAATTTTATTTTCCCATTCCTTTTTATTTTTATTTTTTATGATAGGTGTTTCGGACCGTAAGCTTGACTAACAAGAGTGAGGCAACAAACTTCTTAGAGTATCATATCTCATCCAAACTCCCCGGATACATGCAATACCCCACAAATCACACTACCAGATAAATAGGGATAAATCTCCGTGAGAGACCAACGAGGGGGTTTGAACTCAAGACTTCTCCCTTTTTAGAGGGATGTCTTGGTCACGATGTCCAACACTTGTTGGTTAAAAATAAATATGGGATTAGATTTATTCAATGAGAGTAAATTCATATATGTTTTCTTGTCTTCATTTTTATTTATTTTTTAAAATTTCTCAGTATTGTGGTGGTTATTACGTTCGCAAGAATGATTTCATTTATAATTTATCTTTATCAATATCTTTCTAGCTCTGCATGCGTAACGTCCCTTTTACATTACATTATCCATCCTATTTCAAAATAAAGGAGGGTTGCATGAAATTGACAGTCAATGTAAAAAAACCAACCAACCAACCCCTAACATGAAACTTGATTAGATATAAATCTCAAGGCTCAACATCATTTTTTATTCCATGTTCAATCTATTAACACTTTATTGGCTTGTCAGAAAAGAAAAAGAAAAAAGAATAGATTCATTTGAAATTTTGAAAAATTTCTCAATATATATTTTCAATTGGTTTTTAAAATTAGGGTGTTTTAGAAACACCCCCAGTTAATTGGTGACATTAGGTTTATCCTTGCAAAATGCAAGATTAGGTTTACCCTCTTCATTTTTCTTGATGATTTTAATAATGAAATTTTGATTTTTTTGTATAATGATTTTCTGATGCCCTCCTCTAACACACGCCCCGTCACATAATCGTAGATCATTGCCTCCAGATACATATAACTATAAATCTTTTTCTTATATATCCCAAAACAAATGATCTACGATTCTGTGATGGGAGCTTGTGTCCGGGGGGGGGGGGCCTCATATTATCAACAATTTTTTTTTTTTCAAATTTTGATTTTGTAATTTAAGTATTGAAAGAGTATTTTGAAAAATAAAATAAAATATTCATAGTTAAATCATCAAGAAAGAGCAATCTTGACTTATGATAATGGGGTAAACTTAATATCACCAAGTTAAGATGGAGGTGTTTCTAAAATACCCTAAAAATTATAATTAATTTGAATTGGTTTTATTTTTAATTTATTTTTATTTTTTTATTTTATAGAGTTTGACTCATCCAAGATGTTGAGCTGAATTAGGTTCGATGAGCATGTTACTACGAGTTGTACCCATGGTTTTAAATCTCATCTGAGATTGAGATGATTCGTCCTAGTAATCTCGGTGTCATTAATGAACAAAACAGATTTAGCCGTGGCTCAAACTTCACACCATCTCCCAAGATAAATGAGATTTTACTCAGATGATATTTTGAAAATCTCATATGCGTAAAACTTGATAAAGTCAACTAGGATTAGGGGTGTCAATTTGTACTCATTTACCCGAAATCGAAACCAAAAAACCTGATTCCGATTCCCTTTTTATTGGAATTGATTAGAGCCAAGTCTAATATGAAACTGAACCAATAGGAACTAGAACCATTAGGTTCTATCCAATGGGTAACCGCAGGTACCTGGAACCGATTTATTTTGTCATTAGCTTTTACATCATATATGACATTATGTATGATTGGAGGTTATCCCATATTTTAAAATTAACATTTATGATATAAAGTTCTTCAAATTTCATACAAACTAAATAATTAAGTTTAAAATTTACTACATGTAAAAGGAGATAAATTTTAATTTTTGAAAATAAAAGTCATTAAATCTTCTTTTTAGTGGAACAAATTATTATTAAGTTGATATTTTATAAATAATATGTTATTTTTTAGAAGGTTTTTTTTTTTTAATATAATGATTTTAAAATAAATTTTCTCATTCGATTCTTCAGAATCGGAATTGATTGGTACCCGTGATTTTTGGCGGTTCTGGTTTCACTTATTTTAAAATCGTAACTGAAAACAACCCATTGACACCCCTAAATGGGATTTAATATATTTTGATTAAAATAATTAATGTTTTTTTTAGAAATTTAAATATTTATTATATATAAAAAAAGCATGAATTTATGATTAAATATCTTTTAACCTATTTTATTTATAAAAAAATTATAATTATTTTCGTATATATATAAATCATTATAAACAAGTAAGAGACGAGTTGATTCGTCCATGACCGAGACGAGACGGCAAACCGAGTTTTGAAACCATGCTTGTAACGGCAGATCATTCCTTCCTTAAGATAACGCATCGGGATTCGTCAAAGCAGATCAGCTGAGACTGTCACGGTTGCAGAGGAGAAAAAAAGCAGAGCAATGGCATCAACGCGATTAGCGGCGAAGAATTCTCAGTGGGATCACTTTCTTGCCAGTAAAACCCACACTGTAAGACGAGTTTGACTGCCAAATCTTCATCTTTGATGGGTCTTCCAATGTTCTCGTCCTTTATATCTTGTCATCCAGTCTGTACTTTTTTTTTTCTTCCAGAAATCTTCATTTGAATCTCTGTTTATTTGATCCATGTTTGAATATTTTGACGAAGTTTGATCAAAAGAACACCCCATTGAGGGGTTTGGAGCAAAACCAATTTCTCAAAATTTTAATTTTTTAATTTTTTTAAAAATGAAGTTCGTACTAGGTGGAATTGCAGACAAGAGAGATGGAAGAGAGGCATAAGGGATCACGAAGATCAATGAAAATTTCAATGGGCTTTGTTTATGTTGGAAAAATGTGCAGTTTTTTCTCGATTTTTGTGACCAAGAGGGTCTATTTGAGCTACGATTTAAGTGGGTCCCACAATTTATTAGAGGCGGGACCACTTGGAAACTTATTCTTCTCATTGAAGAGAATAATTTCATGTATGTAATCGTCAAAAATCCATTTTGGGTGAATGACAAAACTCCTAACAATCCCTTAATCTTATCAGAGTACACCTCTTGATTTTGAAGGGGCACACCCCTTAATTCAGAGAGGACACACCTCTTGGTTTCCATGGGTGCCTATTCGTTCTGTAAGGACACCTCTTTTGATTTTTGGTTGTCTCTTAAGAGACACACATTTCCTTTTCCAAGAGATATTATATCTCTTAGAACCATCTTTTCCCAAGAGACACCTTGTCTCTTAAAATTCTATAAATAGGTCATATCGACCTTAGTTTTTTTAATTCAAAATTTTCTCTTCTTCTCTGATGTTTTAACGTACTTGCATTCTGATTTCTCGTCTGTATTCTTTGAGAGTAAAACTTAGTATTCGGTTCGCTAGACGTGTGGATTGTAGTGCTGCATCTGCATGTGTGATCATTGTATCTTAGGAGACAATTGTTCATTGATCCGTAGGCACCAAGTTACAAGAACAAAATTGTCTTAAGGACATTGTGTTCAACACAAGCCTCGGTTAGTCTTTATTTTGTTCGATTCTCGGGTATCTACCGGATAACAGTTTAAAGATGTAAGCGTGTTACTCTTTCTATCACTTGTTTTGGTTTTTATGAAAAATTATTAAATTGCTCTATTTTTTGATCAAATAGAACAAATTTATTAGTTTTATTATGCAATTTTTTTCATAATGAATCATGATATGATGGGAAATCAAGGTTTCCAAACAGTTCAACTGCCCCCATTGACGTGTCATGAATGATGTTTAAAATATATATATATATAATATATATATATATATATATATATATATATATATATATATATATATATATATAATCAATTATATTCTTTGTGGATGGCTTGTTTTGATTTTTGAGAGGTTGTGTGTGATATGGAGTTTAAATTTGGAGGGAGGAAAACTAGATTGGGTTCAAACTAATAAGTTGAAGGAGGGATTTAGATCCATGGTTCAATTGGTTTGAGTTTGACACATTGCAAAATAACTTTGAGGTTGTAGATAAAAAGAAATTACCTCATCTTGCATCTCGATGATGGTCTCCCCACTGTTCTCTGCAAAAAGTCTCAAATCCGAAGGGATTTTCCAGATTAAGACCCTTCGACAATCAAGTTAGCAAAAAGAACAAGAAAGGCTAATTAGAGCACAAGTCAACATACTTTACCTGTGTGTTGATATACGTATGTTTATAGATTCCCAGAGTTCTTCTCATATTGGTAACTTTCTTCTTTGAAAAATTTGCGCATGTCCTCAAATTCTCCTTATATCAGGATATTTCTATCTTTATCTTGTTGATTCTGTGACGCATCATTATTTTTTATTATGCCAATCTCCTTCTAAATTGGTCTAACAATTTCATTATAATTAGGATCACGTAGGTCTAAGGAAATGTTTCGTTTAGAGTTCGTCTTTATTCTCTTGCTAATTCTGTAGTCTTTCTTCAACAAATTAAGCTCTCGGTTATGTTAAGCTAAGTGCTTTGGATTCTTACACGTCACTTAGACTGAGTCTCCTCAAGGAGCTAGCTGTGTTGATGCGTGGATCTCTCGGCTAGATTACCCACCCGCTGAATGGTACTACTTACTTCACGGATAAAACCCAAGTTCCTTCTAACTCTGCCTAACTATGTTTTACAGTCCATGTGGAGATGTCTTATTGGTCCATATAATTGAACGTAATTACACCACACAGAGCTCATGGGTTCGAATCCAACTTATTGATAAAAAAAGGTTGAACAAAAGGGGAAAAAAGGATAAGGGTAGTGGATTAGGTGAGTAGGTGGTTAATGAAGTGTGAAAGAGGGGAAGTAGTATACAAGTAAATAAAATGGGAAAGGGTGAGGGAGTTACAAATCTTATCATTAAAAATTAATTATGATAGATGAGGAGGAAAAATAAGATTTTGGTGGCAGTAGATTCAGAGTTGGAACTGAAGATCCTTTTCTATTTTGGATGAGGAAGATTGTGTGTTGGTGTATGAAGAAGCTATAGAAATGATACCCTGGAATAGTCATTTATATAATGTATTTGGATCATTTTTTTATTTTGGACGAAAGAGATTTTGTCTTGGTGTTTGAAGAAGCTATAGAAATGATGCCCTGGAATAGTCATTGATATAATGTATTTGGATATTTTTTTTCCTTTTAGAAAGATGTAGAATAGATGATTCTTTATTGTTCAAGGTCAATACACTCAATCGAACAATACTAATGTCCCAATTTGATATGCCATATGGTACGAAACTGAAGCTTGTAACTTTCACATGTGGTGACCACATCCTTTTTAGGGAACTAGATCATTAGACTAGACAGTGTAGTTGCTTTTTTGGGGTCAAAGAATGATGTAATCCTAAGATGCCTAGGACATTTTTCAAATGGGTCCATAGGCCAAAACTAATCATATATTCATCATCCATACCAATTGTTCATTTCATGCATGATGTTAAGCCTAATTTTATTGATCATGAAGTGGCCAAGGAAGTATGAAATACCTTAAGGCCCTTGGATAATACTGTAATTTGGCTAATGATTGACTTCAAGCTGAGGCGGAAGAATTAAACAACCAATTCCTTGCACTGAAAGGGACGCCACATCTATGAACAAAAAATTGATCCAGAAAACAGTGTGATCTATGATCTGCTTGAATAATGATGAGAGATCAACAAAGAATGCATACCTATTAGGAGATAGCAAGAGTTGCTTACCTAATTGCCACGTCCAAGGATGTGCGGAATATATCTAGTTGATAATTCCTACCTTTTAGGAGAGGGCAAGAGTGCCTCATCCTGTATGGATAGTACCATATATGTGTGCCCAGTTGTTTTGAGTTGTTAAAATATTTAGGTCCCTATTACTTAGGGATACTAATAGGTGGGATGTCCAATCCTTGTGGGCTCACTCATGGGCTTAAAAGTCAACAAGTTGGAGTCCCTTTAGGATGGAATGTCCACATCCCCATATACATCCCATTGAGATACACTTTTTTTTTTTTAAAAGGTTAGATGGTTTCAATGCTTGATGCTCTTTTGAACACGACTTGAAGAAATTGTGTGATGCATGTTAGTGATTAATATATTCCAAGTTTGATCCCTGCAAACCGCTAGTGCAATTGTTTTTCTCTCTCTTTTTTCTATTTTGCAATGATCTATGAGAATTTTTGGGACCCACTTTTGAGTGGGCTGTAGGGCCTTCTTCTTCTAGCCAATGGTGTGTTTCAAATCTTTGCAACATTATCTTGAGATCCATGCATTTGATTGCTCAATAAAGCATTCCAATGATAAATAAATCGTAGCTCGAAAAAGCTTCATTGTATACATTTTAATGCGTAATTTTCTTACGTATTTTTTAGTCCCACATGGAACAAGTAAATAGTGCTTATGAGGTTTATAAGATTTTTTTGGCTCTAGCGTTGGGTAAAGATAAGATAGAGCAAAATGTGGGCTTTGGTCTAATGATAAATTCTTTTTAGTAAAAAAAAAAAAACAAAAAATAACCTATTTTTATTTTTATTTTTTATAATTCCTTTCGTACATTGTACCCATTAGTTTTATGTGCCCATTAGATTCCTTGAATCCAATTTGATAGTGCTGTCCAATTGGTGTGTCTGTTCATAATGTTTGAATGGTCATATCCCTTGGAGAAAAACCAGATCGTGCCAAGAAGCACAAATCTGCACAAACATCCCAGGGGTCTAGCATCTATTTAAAGAGATTTATCTCTTGCATGTACTCTAAGAAAATTGAACAGGTGTGGGGGGAGGGGATTGCATGTTCCCCAAGGATTAGTCTGGTGTTCTAAGAAGCCTGGATAGCTCGGCTCCAAAATAAAAAATAAAATAAAACAGAACCTCTCTCTTCTCTGAAATTTCATCTTTTCTTATGTCTTTTAATCAAAAGGGTGAAACGTCACTGACTAAAGCCCTTGTTACATTATGGATTTGTGTTATTTGAAATATTATTGATATACAAAAGATTTGATTTGAATTTTGTGATACCAGTTTCTATTTAGAAAAGAGCTAGACTACAGATTCTGCAATAATCGCAGTATTATTTCCAAAAATATTGGGTCGTGCAAGACTTAGTAAAAATCCTCGGAGCCATACAATTGGGTGGAAAGAATGGTAAAAAAAATTGACTATGGCATAAGTAGATGGAGTTTTAGAAATAATAATGTAGTATTGGGTAATATTGATAAGGATACAGTTATGTTCATGCAAATGGTTTGTAGCCATGGACACTGGCATATAATGAATATGGGATAGAATGGTGTAGGTACATTTCCACTTCAATAAAATTTGGATTGGTGGCATTGTTATTTGATGAGTAGATCTTGTTGTCACAGTGAGTAGATGCATCTTGGGCCAAGTTGGATGTGATTAGAACTTGGAGATACTTACTTTGTGCAAGTCAGATTTGTGTGTGTGTGTGTAACCGAGGTGTCTGGGCCTCTTAGAGTACCTGACTAATCCTTGGGGCACGTGCAATCCTCTCCCCTCACATGCATCAGGTAATTTCTGGGACAAATCCCTGAGGGTTTAGATTCCTTGTATATTCTTTCCATCTGGGCTGTAATTGGCCTTCGTTGAATGTGCCCAAACCATCTCAATTGACTCTCTCTTTGTTGAGGTTCCTTGTAATCATCCATTTTGCTCCTTGTACACTAAATTTAGGTTTTTACACTAATGTTTTATTATCTAGACGACCAATGGAATGTGGGGCGTTAATCCTTTTTAGCTTTATAATTTTGAGTATGTTTCACTCTTTACATTGCTGTCGAGCACGGGGCATTAAGGCAGGTCGGATACTATCCTTCATTCCCGTGTATGGAGCCACCATCATGGTATAGAATAGCATAGCGTTGGATGCTAAATACCCATGTCTCAGAATTTTGCACAATCAGCCGAGATAAATGGCAAAGGGCACTCTGTATGGGTGGATACCGACACACTTGTCTGTGTCTTCTGTTACAACTAAAACTGATGCAAGTATATTCTTAGCTCTGTTCCTTGCATGATTCTTGCTTCTTTAGTAAATTGTTAAAAGGTCATAGCACAACATATCGCATAAATATCTTGCATATGTTCCTTTTCCATGTACCACATCATTTGACACAGGTTGACATTACTTACCTAACTAAAATATTTGAAATAAGATCTGCTGTCTATGTTCTATTTTTTCATTTTTATTCACCATCAGAGCCTTATCCCAAGAATTTGGGTTCAGCTAAACAAATTTGGGTTCCTTCATTCGACTCTCTCTGATGCCATATCTATTATCAAAAGTGTGTTCACAACCGTTTTCACTATCTCAATTTCAATCCACGTTCTTTTGGGTTGTCCTCTCACTCATTTTTTATTATTATTGTATCATCACCATCAAATGCAAAAAAAATTATGTGTACCTTTTACATCTATAGTTAGGCTTCAAATTCTTTGGGACGAAGTAGTCATAGTCGTGATAAGCGGAGTACATGTAAGCAGTCCATACCACCTTGAAAATGTTTATGGAGGAACCCCAGCTCCCCATGAGTGGGTGAAGAAACATCGACCTAAGAAGTGATACCTTATTCATGAATCAATGGTGTGGAATGGTGATAATTTGTCCGGGGACTTTGGTCTCATAAGAATGATTAAAATTTGACCTCATTTTTACTCTTCTGTCAAATCTTTTGAGAAGTCTTTTTAACAATTCTGTTTCGAACAAGCAATCAAGGATTATTTGGGATGGAAAGAGTGGGCAAGATCTTTCTACAAGGCTTTAAATTCAATGTCGGGTTGAGGCTTTCCTACGTTCTTTTGTTTGGGGTGCAAAGTTACATTCTAGATTTCGTTTTTCCTATGGACTGCCTCTTTTGATAAAATTTTATTGTTCTACAATTTTGCTTCCTATGTAAGCCATGCAGAATTTGTGATTCATCTGTTTCATATCGCAGCATGTCACAACTTTCTCTTGTATCTTGTCAAGTATTAAGCCTCGATATTTTTTTTTTTGGATAGGTAAAATATCATTTCATTAAGGTGGTGGAGAAGACCGGCGAAAGAAACAATACAAGCAAGCAAGAAGACTTGAGGGGATTCAAGACAACAGATTCGCTCTCACCTAACCAAGAAATCTTCAGAAAAGACCCTATTAAGTTCCTTGAACACCTTACACCAAAAAATAGCAAACCCAACACCGAAAGAGTAATGTTGTCCTCTGTCTTACAATTACCTTTAAATACATGACTATTACGCTCCTTCCAAATCCCCCAACAAATTGCAAAAGGGGTTATGCTCCGTAAAAAGTCATTTTGCGAATCTAAGCAAGTGTCCCCAAGCTGCCCAAGACTCGAAGACACCTTTAACAGACAATGGTAGGCACCCCTCCACCCCAAATAATACCATGAAGTATCTCCATATCCCGTTTGCCACGGGGCAATGGATCAAGATGTGATTCATGAACTCCTCACTCCGCATACACAAAGGGCAATACATTTGGCCCCACCACACCTCATCTCATGCATTGGTTCAGAGTCAAAATTCTTTCCAATGAAGCACACCAAATGAAGAATGCCACCCTTGACTAAAATCTTGGACCCCAAACTGAAGATGCTGGAAACTTCGGCAAATAATGATTCACCAAAGATCCTTAAAAATATTTCACCGAAAAGGCCCCGTCCCTTCCTCTCTCCTATCCAAACTCTCCTGTCCTCCACTCCAATCCTTAACTCAACCCCTTCCGTCAACTCAATCAAGGAAGTAATCCAAACAAGCTCCCAATCATTGAAATTTCTTCTAAACCGAAGTCCCAAGCCCACCCAACCCTGGGAAGCCCTTTCTTTAGAGACAACCTGAACAACTCTGGAAACTGAATTGCTAACGAAATATCCCCACACTGAATATCTTCCCAGAATTTGGTACGGCATGCATACACTAGCTTCAAACCAACCCTTTTGCATAAAGCCAGAACATTATTGAAAAGCCTCGTGTTCTTTGTCCGAGAAATTTAAGTAGAAGTGATTTTTGATTGCTTTCTCAACCTCCAAGACCGCGTTGCTGTTATACGACACAAAGGGGGTTATATCGTTCTTCGGGTTCGACCTACATTAGTTCATACCCCAATCCTTGGTACTTTAAATCATGCCAACTTAAAAAACCATTCTCAAAATGTCTAGTTCGAGAAGAATACTCCAAGAGTGTTTAAGGCTACATCCTTTTCTCAAAAACTCTCTTCTGATGGAGAGATTTTCATGAAAAATATATTTTAAAAGTAAAAGTTGGTGTGTCAATAGAATCTCTCATAAAATACAGAAGGATTACTTCCAAAGGAGAGATTTTATGAAAATTGTATTTTCTGCAAGAACATTCTAATCAACCAAATGAGTGAGGCCCAATAATTGATTTTCTACAAGTTTTAAGCCATTAACCATTAAAAAAAAAGTGGATGGTAGGCTGACAATGAAATTGAGCCAATCAACATGGAGATTATTTTCGAGTCAACGATCGGTCGGCCCGATCTTCATAAGCTGGTTACATTGTGCTTGATGACAACCATGATCCCAGTATAATAAGCATGTATGCAGGGGGCTATCAATGGGGCTGGGTTTGGGCTGATCCGGCCTGTTGTGAACTGGGTTTAAAGTTTTGTTAATGGGTCCACTTGGATATCGGGTCAGGCCATGCAGGATTCATGTTTGGAGTTAGGCCCTGACAGACAAATTATAATTTTATTAGAGAGATTCTATTGCCACACCAACTTTTGCTAACATCATCCCCAATTATATGTAAATAACCAAAGACTTAATACACATCTTGGGTGCTGTTAGTAAAAGTTGGTGGGGAGGGAGCAATAGAAGCTCTCTTTTATTACATATTGAATAATGCCGAGTGACCTCACGCTGCAACCTCATATTGCACTTCTTGATGTGAAAGTGGATAGGAATCTTAGATGTTTTTCATTGAGATACAAGTGAAAAAGCATCTACGATTTCCATCTACTTTTATGCCAAGAAGTGCGATGTGAGGTACTACCTAAGGTCACTCCAGCACGACTCTTATATGTTCTATAAAAAATATGGGCTAGACTGGCCCAAATATTTGGGCTGGACTAGGCTTGGATGTGGGTTTTTTTATTTGGCCTTGCCCAACCATTAGCTGGGCCGAGATGGGTTAGGGATTTTAGGCCATTTGGCCCGGGCCATAGACAGTCTCACATAACATGTATGGAGTCTAAGAAATTATTATCCTCAAAATAATATTTCCTCAGTTCTTTTATTGCTTTA
The DNA here is from genome assembly GCF_017979445.1 of Akebia trifoliata. Lineage (NCBI taxonomy): Eukaryota > Viridiplantae > Streptophyta > Magnoliopsida > Ranunculales > Lardizabalaceae > Akebia > Akebia trifoliata. Next base: position 4,537,622 of record NC_141377.1, read on the forward strand.
TATCTTTCAAAGTAGTAGCACTTTACTTTCTATTAAAAAAATTTTAAATTTTATTTTCTAAGCTTTCTTATAGGATCCTGAAAATTTTCCTTCTGAATTCTTTTATGCTTTTTTAGGATGAATTACCATTTCGTGAGCTCAATTTGACGAATTTACGATTCTGACTCACTATTCATTTTAATTATCAAAACATGATCGGTCAAAATCATAGGCTTTTCAAGTGATGAGATTGCAGGTTTAAAGTGACAAATTGGCTGATTTTTACAGTAACGATTTCATTATGTGGACACGGGGTTTTGATATTCTTCAAACATCCCTCCACTTTGGGGTGTTTTGGAGTCGCCACCATTCAAATTGGTAAAGGGGTGTGAATGGTCACCCGGATTTGTACTTTTTGAAAAATCATGTCATTTTGTCATTTTTTGTTGACTCTCGTAAGATAAGGTGTATGGTCCAACCTTTGATTCGAAGGTAAGGGGGTCCATTTATGGAGTAGGGAAGGTGTTAGGCACCCTACTCCATCCACGTAATGTGGTAACCTCGGATTCGGTCATTTTTAAAATATAAAGAAAATAAATGAAAAATAATTGGATGTATGCCCTCAAGTGTGAGGGGCTTTGATATTGATTTAGTCCATTGAGGGCACCCTTATTGAAAAAGGGGCCCTTGAAGGACTCAAATCATTGTGGTGTGTGCAAAGTGTGGGAAGAGGGAAAGTAGAAGAGGGGATGTAGAGGGGATGTTCTTTTTGTTGAACCCACCTTGTCCCAATCTTGATCTTCAAGTATGTCTTCCCTTGAATTGACTTGGACTTGCTTGAAGTTGTAGAAGATGGAGTGGAGTTGAGAGTGAGGTGTTGAGAGTAGAGTAGAGTAGAGAGTTGAGGTGAGTGTGATTTTTTAGAGATTTTTTTTTGTCAAGTTTTCATTAGTTGTTGTATGGGGAGAATGGAGGGGTTTTTATAGAGGTTGAGAGGTTTTTTTAAGGGTATAATGGGGTGAAGGATGAGAGTAGTGGTTAATGGCATGGGTTTGAGAGGAAAAGGGTATGAAATTTGAGATGAAAATGAGGGTATTTTTGTAATGATGGAAATGGGTTGTGTTTTAACCCAAATGGTTTGGATCTTACCCAAATCCATTTGGGTAGAGTGTTTGGTGGGGTGAGATGAGTGATGGTTGATGGGTGTAAGAGAGTTGTTTGGAGAATGAGTGTAGAGATGGTTGAAGAGGTAAGGTGTTAGATTTGAGATGATGTGTAGTGTAAGAGGTTGTTGATTGGTTGGATTTTGGGAGAGGTGAAGGGATGATGACATGTGGCAAATGGGGGAGATGATGAGATTGGTTGATTGGTGATGGTGGTTAGATGATTAGAGAGAAGAGTATGGGGGTGATGATGGGAGGTATGGGTTGGGGTGATTTTGTGGGAGTGTTTTAAGGGAAAGTGATGGATAGATATGGGTTGTGATGTGGGTGGTTGATAGTGTTAGAGAATGGGGAATAGGTTAGGTTAGGGTAGGGTATGGGTTATGATGTTGGTGGTTGATGATGAGAGGATGGGGAATAGGTTAGGTTAGGGTAGGATTATGGGTTATGATGTTGGTGGTTGATGATGAGAGGATGGGGAATAGGTTAGGTTAGGATAGGGTTATGGGTTGAGTTGATTTTTGGAGGGAAGTGATGGAGTTGGTTAATGATGATGAGAGGATGGGTAATAGGTTACGTTAGGGTAGAATTATGGGTTGAGTTGATTTTTTGGAGGGAAGTGATGGAGTTGGTTAATGATGATGAGAGGATGGGTAATAGGTTAGGTTAGGGTAGGATTATGGGTTGAGTTGATTTTTGGAGGGAAGTGATGGAGTTGGTTAATGATGATGAGAGGATAGGTAATAGGTTAGGTTAGGGTAGGGTTATGGGTTGAGTTGATTTTTTGGAGGGAAGTGATGGAGTTGGTTAATGATGATGAGAGGATGGGTAATAGGTTAGGTTAGGGTAGGGTATGGGTTATGATGTTAGTGGTTGATGATGAGAGGATGGGGAATAGGTTAGGTTAGGGTAGGGTTATGGGTTGAGTTGATTAGATGAGGGAGGTGGGAGGAGATGATGACATGTGTCATCTCTTGGTGATTGGTTTGATGTGATGATGATGGTTTGGATTGGGTTTGGGTAGTGAGTTGGGCTTTGGTTGGGTTGGGTTTAGGAAAGTAGTTTGGGTTTTATGTGATGGGCTTGGGTTTAGATTGAATTGGGTTTATGATGGATTGGGTTTTTAGTTGAGTTGGGTTTATGTGGATTGGATTTAGGAGAATAGTTTGGGTTTTATGTGATGGGCTTAGCTTAGGTTGGGCTTAGGGGTAGTAGAGAGATGGTTTTGGGGTTCATGGGTTTAAGAAGAATTGTTGGGCTTGGGTAGCATAGTGTGGGTTTGGGAGTAGGCTTGGATCATTGAGATAAGGCTTTTGGGGGGCTTGGGCTTTGAGGGCCCGATGCAACTTTTATCACTATTTTGGCATTTTTGCGTCGAGGACCCGCTCAAATTCGGGTGTCTACACATTAAAAGTAGCGAAACCTATGAGATAGTCACTTTGAAACCTCTGATATCGTTATTGTTCACGTTTTGGTAAATAAAATGAACAATAAACCGGAATCGTAAATTTGTCAAAAGTTGGCTACCTTTTCGTAAATATCCCCACATTAATTAATATTTTTAAAATTAAAAATTATCTTTGAATAAATCTTTTAATGTATTTAAAAAATTATTTATAATTATATAAATAAAATATTATTTTTAACTTTTAAAATTCTTTGGACAATTAACAAAATGGGCATGGTTTTAAAACTCGTTCGAATGTGGAGATGATTCAGGTGAATGACCTTGATCTTGGAGGCTATTGAGTGAGATGGATAATGTGAATCGTCCATCACATTGACTTGTCCGACATCCAGGTAGACTTGTTTGATATTTTGAAAATATAGGTCAAATTTATCAAAATTCAAGTCAACCGGATTTTGTGTTTTTGAAATAAAATAACTAATATATAACATTAAATAAATTTAAATGGTTTGATTAGACCCACATAAGTCAAAATAACAACTCAATCCTCTTGTAATCATGGTTCACAACTAGATTTGACGTCTCATCTTGTCCGTGGACAAGATCGAGTTGTCTTAAAAAGAGAAACCATTTGACTTGATTTACGATAATTGATTTACATATATTTAAATTAAAATAATTATAATTTTTTAAATAAAACAAAGTAGATTAGAAGATGTTTAATCTTAAAATCATATTTTTTTTATTTAATAAATAATTAATGGGGAATGCTAACGATCAAGACTTGGGATGTTAGCATTCCCCGAGACTTTTACTTTCCAAAAATACCTCTATTAATTTTGCCTTATAGTGAGAAAAGCAAAGGCATCTTGATCTTTTACACAGTAAATATTAAGGATATTTAAATCTTTAGATTTAAATATTTTGTTCGGAATTTATACTTTGACAATTAATGTCGATATAATAAATATATTTATTAAAGACATATTAACACATATTTATTATGTAAAAGACCAAAATGTCCTTATTTTTCACTAAAAGATAAAATGGACAAAGGTATTTTTGAAAAGTGAAAGTGTTGAAGAATGTTAACGTCCTCATGACGTCTTAGGCGTTAGCATTCCCCCATATTTAAATTATAAAAAAATAATAATTTATTTTAATCAAAATCCCAGTTGAGTCGGTTGAGTTTTACTGGCTTGTCTGCGATTTTAAAATATCGTACGAGACACTTGTTTATCTTGCGAGATGATGTGAATGTTGAGACACAATGTATATCTGTATTGTAGGTGAACGAGACCGAGATGACTCGTTTGACAATTGCACTTATCTCCCCTATAGTTATTTAAAGGGCTCACTCACCTTACTTCCATTTACTTGCCATCGCCCAAACAATAAAAAATTTGACTTTTATTTTATTTTATTATAAAGACCATTTAACCCTTTTCAAACTATTATTCTTTTTTATAAACAAAAATATCCTCGTGAAAAAATGGATTCATGAGCATGGTTTTCAATCTCGGTTTGATGTCTCATCCATGGATGAGATCGAGTTGTCTCGAACGAGTTAACTTGTATCAGATGAAATAACCCTATAAACTCGATTAATATGAATTGATTTACATATATTTAAATTAAAATAATTATAATTTTGTAATAAAATAATATAGACTCATAACTGTTTAGTCATAAAGTGATGTTTATTTTTATATAATAAATATTTAAAATAAAAAAATTAATTATTTTAATTAAAATCTATAAAATATCGGTTGACTCGGCCAAGATTTTTAAAATATCGTCTGAGATATCTCGGTTATCTCATGAGTAGATGTGAATATTGAGCCTCAGTGCAAAACTGTATCGTTACTTAACGAGATCGAGATGATTCAAATGAGTCATTTCAATTTCGAACGAGATTGAAAACCATGTTCATGAGTTAGAGTGCGAATGACGGGGACATTTTAATAGTTTTAGAATTTAGTTTATTTTATATCTAAAAAATAATAATTAATAAAATGAGATGATAAGATGGTAAAATAAATCTAAACTTTAACAAAGTTTCTCAAAGGGGAGATAAGTGCAATTGTCAAAATGTTAGGAGTCATCATGGAATTACCACAAATAATAAGAGGTTAAAGTTTAATTTATCATAAATTTAAACAATGGGATATAACTTGTCGATGAGTTACGGAGGATCTGCTCCCACTAAAGCATATGGTGCAAAAGGTGAATCTAAGGCTTGGGAAGAAGAAAGAGGGGAAAGTTCAAACTTTTCACCTGTCATCTTGTTAAGTCCTAAAATGACTTTTTGTACGAAACCCAAAATTAAAAATCAAAAATCAAAAATCAAAAATCAAAAAAAAAGATTTGGAATAAGTTCTTTTGATTGACTCTTTTTTTCAAAATTTTAGCAAAAAAACTTTGAAGTCGGCAGGCCGCTTCAAAATTTTGAAGGAACCCTCTCCATTGGATTATACGTGGCATTTCCAAGGAGGTATTCCAATTTTGCTAGGAATGTAAGGATGTGAAATAAATTCAAAATGCCATGTGTCTTGTAACGAGGAGGGTTCCTTCAAAAGTCAGACTCAAATTTTAGATAGAAGAATATGAATATAAGATTTCATTAAAATCAGATAATTTTTTTTTTTCTGAAGTGTCTTGAAGTAGCACTTGAGTGCACAGAAAACAATAGATGCTTTTTCTCGAAGAGTCGTGCTGGATTAACGTTGAAATTGACATCGTTTCGGACATTGGTGTGCATAAAATTATAGATGCTTCTTATTTGTATCTCGATGAAAATCATCTATGATTCTATGCAAGTGAAAAAGTTTTTCAATATAAAATAGAATGAGCACTCTATGCTTTTAAAAAGAGAGTGGTCAAAATGAAATTGAAACTTTCTTTGTTCGATCGGAATACAGATGAGATCAGAGACGCGGCAAACGATACAATAGCTTTGATTAGAGGAAAGCCTAAATTGGCATAACCAAATGATTGTTTAGTCAATGATAGATTTCTAGCCACGGAATGGATCGAGGAACTAAGGACGTTTCCAATACTAACAACAGTTCTCGCCGAAGCAATTGTAGCTGGGTCGAGCTTGAAGAATAGGGTCATCGAACTTTTGACTTAAAGACTTCCATTATACAAGAAATTACAATGTTAGATAATGATGATCCCTTTTGATCTTTATAGGGGAGGGGCATTATCCGTCATGACCATGGTCCTAAATTTAGCAGAAAAACACTGGAGCACATCACATCAGCAATGTGTGATACAATGTCAATGTTAATGTTACTTCAGTATTTTCCTCTATCTAAATATGAGTGTTATATTTGAGGACTATTGATGGTTGTCAATAATTACATACTCCCAATTAAAAAACAAATTTTTTTTTTTTTGAGTTTGATTTATGGAGCTACTATTGCCACACCAATCCCTACGTAAATTATCAAAGTGCTGGACATAATTGGTGTGGTGTTAGTAAAAGTTAGTGTAGCAATAACAACTCCATTGAGTTAATCATCTAATTTGAAGATTGATTTGGCTCAATTATGAAAGAAAATGGGACTCCCACCACATGAGGAGGGACACCTGTTCAGGTAAATTGAATCCACAAACTTTCACATCAACCATCAGCCCAAGCCGACATGTTGAAACATTATTGGAGAGTGTTTGATGGAGCTCTATCATCTTCAAAAGAGCTTTTCCTTCCCTTAATGAAGATGTTGCCTACTCCAGCTAATCGATCAATCAAAATTATTCAATTGTGGGCCTCATAATAGACTTTTAAGCTGAAACATTTAACATTTTGTACACTTGGGAAGTGCCAGTGTATTACCTTTTTCTCTAATTTTCATTTTTTTTCTTAGAATCATGATAATCGGACTACCCCACGTGGCACACAATCAACCGACTCTCCTAACATGATAAATTCGAGAACAGTGATATGGATGTCTCAGGATACACTTTTTTATGGGAAAGTGCAATTGTGTATTTTGAACTGTGCAAATTGATTCTCGAACTTGTCATGTCAATAGAGTCGATTGAGTGTGCCATGTAGGGTAGTCCGATTATTACGATTCTTTTTCTTGTGAATAATGATTTTTTGACACTCCCTCTGACACGTGCCCCTTGACGTGGTATGTGTTAGGACCATAATTTTTTTTACAAGGGATACAAAACTGTACATATTTATGGTGATGTATAGTTGTGTAATCCAGCTCTAACCCATGCCATATCAAGGGGATGTCAGAGGGGGCATCAGAAAATCACTACTATTTTCTTATATATTATTGATCCCAAACTCTAATAGAAAAGAAGTATTTATAATAAATATTCAAGTTAGAGATTTTAAAGAGAACAAATATAAGATTTGAATGAACACCAATGATGATCATGAAAACAGATACGAATATCCTTTTAATAAAAGAAGACATGACTTTGTACAAAAGAAAATAAAAGATTAGAATTCATTTAGCGAACCTTGCAATTTTTGGGATATGACTTTGATGATGATTTCTTAAACATTGAATTTGATTGGAAAATTACTTAAAAGATCTTGGTGAAAGGATTTCTTTCTAGTTAGTCCCTAAGGTTCAGGGCTTCTCTCGCTAGTCCATTTAGTAAATTTTATTTTCTTAATGGTCCCTCAACTTCATCTTAAGTTATAATATTTTTGAAATACTGAAATTACCCATGTTTCATCTTCTTCATATATTTAGGTTTTCCAAAGGCGATTCCAATAATGTTTGATGATTTTTCTTTTTATCGTGCATGATAAATGAAAATGATATACTTCTCATTTTGGATATTTAGATGCATTTTTTTTTATTTCAACGATTTATAACAAAAAATAAAGAATGAAGTTGACATTCAATTTTTTTTCACAATGTTGAGCTCACACTTTTTGCAGTTGAACTCACTCATTTTTTATTTTTCGAACTCATTAATTTTTATTATAATTGCCAAGCTCAATAATTTTTATTTTATTGTTGAGCCCACCACCTTTTACTGTCGAGCTCACTAATTTTTATTATTAAATTCAACAATTTTAAAAAAATATCAAACTCGACAATAAAAATATTAAACTCAAAAATAAAAAGTTGTGAGCTCAACATTTGTAAAACCCATTGATTTTCCTCTTTTTTTTTCTTCAAATTTTTTCAGTTAAAATATATGGAAAAATCAACTAAAAACTTTACATAATGACTTGTGCAGATGATTTCAAACCAAAAAAACCATCTTTGATCAATTTTCATCCAAAAACAAAGTAAAAGAATTAAAAAATCTCGAATTTTTACATGTATTTTCAAAATGCTTGAAATGACTTCTTTTTTCTTCTCAAATCTTTTCCAGCAGAATAGAGTTTTCGAAACTCAATTGGGATGGCGAAAATTCAAAATTTTTTGGATGAAAATGGTGAATTTAAATGATTGTGGCAGTTTCGACATTTCAATTGTGAGAAATATCTGTAGTGGGGTTTAAATTGACTAGAAGAGAAAGTTTTACTAAATAAACTATTAAGAGAAGTCTTGAAACTTACGGGCTAACTAGAAAGATTTTGTTTTTTTTTTTTCTAAAAGATCCTTTAAGTAATTTTTCCTTTTAATTAATTAATATAACTTGATTGTTAACGGTAAGAAAGAAAAATGTGGACCAATGAGTTGATAAGCTATAAATATGATAAGTGTTCTTGGGGCCCATCAAGGATGATGGACCACATAAGAAAACCAGGATATAAAAGGGTTTGATGGTAATTTTCTTAATCATTGAGTTTGATTGGTATGTTAAGATCATCTTAATAAATGTACTTTGAATGTTAACCATAAGAAAGAACAATGTGGACCAGTGATTTGACAAGCCATGAATATTATTAGGGTCTTGGGGGCCCATCAAGGATGATGGACCACACGTGTAACTCAAGCTAAGGCCTTGAATTGGTGCTGTTATTACTGCTGAAAAGATGGAGCCCTAATAGATAACATGGACCCACCATTATTTTAAGTGGCTCAAATAGCTAACACACTTAAAAGTCAACATCTTGACCATTGAAAATTTTAAAGCAACAGCTAAGGTAAAATAAAATAGACTAAATCTTACTCCAATCAATCACAATTGTTGCGTAATGATTGGCTTTTGATTAATTAGGTTTGATTCATGAAATCATGGACTATTATTTTTTAATTTCTCCTATTATAATATTTTTTGTGACATTATTATCCATCATCAATGAACATTAGATATTTGTAAGAGATTGAAAGAGAAGGCCACCTTACTATATACCATATCTTTAATGAATCTACATCTAAGAAAGTGCCACGTGGCATGTTCTTTGGTGCCCACTTATTCTAATTCTAAGCATAAAAAAATCATAATGATTGGTGATTTCTAACCTTAGGGCTTGAAATGGGATGGACCTGAGCTGGATCGAAGAATATTCATATTCAGAATCGATTTTTGGATTCAAATCCGATTTAGAATCTACTAAATAAAATCATATTCAAATCATTTTGAATCTAAGTTATGGAATCTATTCTCCTCCATCGAATTGCTTGGTTTGGTTTGGGTTGGATTGGGTCAAGTCAATTAATTTTGGGCCGTTCAATTCTTTTTTCTAACTATACACTTATTTGTTAATTCCTATATTATACTATTTTACAATTATAATCATTTTATTTTATAAGAATTCATGTTATATTAAAATAATAGAAAATGATATTTTGAAAAACTTAAAAATATAATTTTCAAAACCATATATCATTTGGATCTAAGCATATATAGGGATGTATTTGTATCCAATTCTGATCAAGGGACATCAAACCATATTTAACCCATTTTTTTTATCAAATCTACTCCAAGGGTCCAAACCCACTAACTTCAAATCACACGGATTTTGAATAAAATCTACTCATTTTATGTCCATGTGATTATATATTTTTTTTCATGGACTGAAAGTCTATTATTGATCCTGTAAACAAAACCTATTATGAAAATTCTCGAGATCCAATTAATGATTAAGTATATTGACAAAGGATGCTCGAGATTCGTATACAAGTATTCACATAATCATAAAAACTATGATAAGGTACAACAAGCTTTATTTTAAAAATCAACCAGCATTGAGATGATTTGCCCAAGCCATCTTGATGTTTACATTGATTCATCCGAGACCTGATATCACTCGTCCTATATTTCAAAAATATTGTTTGAGTTAATAAAACTCAATCGAATCAATCGGATTTTTATAATTTTTTATGAAAATTATTTATTTTCAATAATTTAAATATGGGGAATGCTAATATCCAAGACCTCATTGGTACGTTAGTATTGTCCATCACATTTTTTTTTCAATAATACCTCTCTCCATTTTTTACTTCTGGATACAATTATTTATCTTATTTAAAACGAGATGACTTAGATAAATCAACCTAGTTTCGATTCATGAAGTATTAAGTTATAAAACCAAGAGGATATAATATCCCTTTTAGAATAAATAGATCACAACTGTAGATACGTGGTTGTCATCATTCCGACAATCATATCTACGATGAATTGGAGTCGCCACCATTAAAGTTGTAAATAGGTGTGAATGGTCACCCGATGTACATTTTTGAAAAATTGTCATTTTTGGCATTTTTAGTGACTCACAATGGATAAGGGGCTAATCAACCCTAGGGATTCGGGGTAAGCGGCTCGGTTGGAGAAAATGGAAGGTGTTAGGCACCCTTTTCTCCCCGCCAAGTGGCGGTAATCTCTACGCAACTCGGTTATTTGATAATAAAAAAAAGAAAAATAAAAGTGCCACGTGTGTGCGTTTTGTTCTCAAGATAGGGATTCATTTTCGCCTTGATCATAGGGTCATTTCATTTATGGAAATGACCCTTATGAACCTTTAGCCTTGGGGTCCACTCATTTAAAATAAAAATGAAAGAGAAGAAGGGGATATTAGAAGAGGGAGAAGGAGAGGATAAAGAGAAAGAGGGGGTGTGTGCTTCGAACCCACCTTGTATCTTTGATTTCCTTTTCTTCTTCTTATTCATCTTCTTCTCTTGAGTCCAATGAAATATGAGAGTGAACTTATTTTTTAGAAGATGATATGAGAGTAGTAAAGTAGAGGAGAGAGGAGTAGAGATTATATATTTTTTTTTGTAAGACTTGGTAACCATTTTTGGAAGGAGGGAAGGGGTATTTATAGGTGTTTGGGGGGTGTTTGAGGGTATGATGAGGTGAAGAATTGGGAGAATAGAGAATGACATCAATTTTTGAAGTGAAGGATATGAAATTTTGAGTGTAAATGAGGGTAGTTTGTAATGAGGGAAATGGGTTATGTTTTAACCCAAATGGTTTAGATCCTATCCAAATCCATTTGGGTAGAGTGTTTGGTGGGATGAGATGAGTGATGGTTGATGGGGGAGTGGGGGTGTAAGAGGGTTGTTTAGATAATGAGTGTTAGGTTGGTTGAAGAGGTGAGGTGTTTAGATTTAGGAGAATGGATTGTGTAAGAGGTTGGTAAATTGGTTTTTGGGAGGAGGAAGGGGATGATGCATGTGATGAGAGGATGAGGTGATGAGATTGGTTGATTGGTTGATTGTGGTTATTTGATTAAAGAGAAGGGTATGGGTTGGTTAATTGATTATGAGGGGGGTATGGGTTGAGGTGATTTCATTGGAGTGTTTTAAGGTAAATGATAGGTGTAGATATGGGTTGTGATGTGGATGGTTGTTGATGTTAAAGAATGGTGATAGGTTAGGGCATGTTGGGTATGGGTTGTGATGTGGTTGGTTAGATAATGGGGATAGATTAGGTTAGGGTAGGGTATGGGTTGAGGTGATTTTAGAGGGAAGTGATATGGATTAGATGGAGTGTTTAGAGAATGGTGATGGGGGTAGGTGATTAGATGAGAGAGGTGAATAGTGGTAATGACATGTGTCATCTTTTGATGTTGGGAGGGTGATTGGTTGATGTGGGTAGTGGATGATGGTTAAGGTAGTGGGTTGGATAATGAATTGGATAAATTAATGGGTTTTTTAAGTGTTGGACTTGAGTTTAGGAGGATTGTGGGTCATTTTGGCTTGATTAGGATTGATTTTGGATTGGATATTTGAGGGAAGGTAGGTGTTAGGGTTTAGATGACATGGAGTTAATTTTAGGTTATGGTATAAAGTGGGAAATTGATTTAGGAGAGGGTTAAGGGTTTATGGGCCTTGCATGGGCTTAAGGTGTTTGTAGATTTCGAGATGGAGAGGTGGAGGGTGAATGATGGGTTGGCATCCCAAGTTTCCTATTTTTTTAATTTATTAATTTTTTTTTTTTAGATTTTTGTAGTTGTCGGTTTGATAAAAAATGCTACGTGTTTGGCAATTTGGGCCTTTTGGGCCCGTTGAAGAATTTTATCGAATTTTTTTTTGTTGTTGATGTAAGCGTGGAACGACGAGGGTTGGGATGACGTGGGATGAGTCCGGTCCCTTTGATGGATCCCTTAGACCATTGGGTGGTCTTAGGGGCATCGATTTAATCAAAACTGTCATTTTTTAATGTTTTGGGCCTTAGGGGCCCGTTGGCCTATTTTGTTGGAAAATCGGTATTTTGAATGAAGCGGGGTAGAAGGGAGTATGCCGAATCCTTTTGGTGGACCTACTAACTAATTGAGAAGTGTTAGAGACTTTGATTTTGACAAAAATGTCAGATTTTAATGCTTCGGGCCTTCGAGGCCCGTTGGCCAAATTTATCGGAAAATCACTGTTTTTGGACCCTTTCGAATGAGGGCCCATTCAAATTGAGGTGTCTACAACAACCACACGTAATCATAAGCACAAATCACAAAATGAATACCAATGATTATCCATGATCAAGAGATCTTAACTCTGATAATAATCGAAGGTAACTCCTTAACATGGAGACACAGATGCAGCGCATACGAGCACCGAATATCCAAAAAGAACATGATGTAGGATTTTTAATGGGGAGATACTCATGTTAAACAAATCAAATATAATCATCGAAGAATCGTTGACAGATATAATACTGATGCTCGACATTATAAAATACAATTACTGAAGAATTGATTACAATGAAATCTCGAGATCGATATTGGATTGACAAAATAAAACAAAAAAATCTCATCCCCAATCAAAATCATCAATCTGATTGAATTTGATTATCAAAAGTGGGCCCAAGGAGTGTTACACATGGCAACTTTTAGGGTTTTGGGATCACTGAAGTTCAATGTTACTAGGTCCATTATGAAATCATTCTCCTTCCACCTACATTTAGAGAACTACTATTGCCATACCAACTTTTACTAATGCACACCAATTCTTATGTAAATCAATGAATTATCCGCAGTTGGTGTGGCAATAGCAACTCTCTAAATTTATTGTTTCTTTTAAGCGGAATGAGGCTCAAAGCCGCAACTTTATGCATGGAAGTGGTGTCGACGTGTCGTATAAAGAGGGAAAGAGACAACCACGTTCTTATCTTGTTGTCTTCTTCTCTTCCTACTCCCACCTATTTTTTTAAATTTGAATCAAACCAATCACTATCAATTGGATTTACTTTTCAGTGATCCATTATCCCATATTATTATTTTACTACTGATAGTACCATTTATGATTCTAGAACCAACCACGAAAGGTCTCTATGACCTACTACCTTGCCTTTTCCTTTTAATACTAAATAATCCCAATATTAATACACATAAATTTACCAAAATGGTCATGAGTGGATTTACAAATTTTTAAAAATTTTAAGGATTTATGAATTAATAATAAAATCGTAAAATAAAAAAAATCTGCCGCTATCATCTCCACAAGAAAATTTTAAAATTGATAAACATCTTAGTTGTCCGCACGCAGGCAAAATCTTGATTCAAACTAATTACCGAAATGGTTTTTAATATTTTCAAAAAATGATAATTTTTTTGTACAATAAATAATAGTTAAAAGAAATTTCTTTTATATAATTTACTATAAAATTAATAAGGAGATTTTATTAATAATTATTACAATACCTATTATATATAAAAGTGATTTTCTAACAAAGATGAGAGAAATTTCAATCAATCTTGTAATTATGCATAAAAGTATTAGCCAATGAAGACACTCCACATTGCTGAACGACTTGCGATGAAGAAGATGGAGATTGAAGAAGTCAAAGGGGCCATGTGTCAATGTTTGTGACTTTACCTAAGGCACACGATCTTAAGCGTTTCAGATACCATAAGAGTCCCCAATATTGTCTCCTTATCTGAGTGTTGGAGTGTCTATTTTTAAAGCGATTATAAGGTTTAGATTTTAGAATCCCATTTTTATTAATAATCTAACTTTAAAACTCATTATAGCGTTTGATTCAGATTAAAAAAGTGATTACGAAATTTTATTTAGTATGATTTGGTAATTTGTTTCTTGCACTAATATTTATACTTATTTAATATTTACAAATATCAAAAAGAAAATTAATGATTCTTGATTTTAAAATCATTTTTAAAGATATATTGTAATTAAATGAGATCTTCTTATCTAAATCTCAAAATCACTTTTCATAAAGTTATGAATTTAAAATCATTTTCTAAAAATAGTGTTATTAAATGAGGTTTTGTAACCTAAATTGAAAAAAATCATTCAACGGATATATACCCCGCCACATTGGGTTAATATTTGAGATAACCCTATGTTTTTAAACCATGATGCCCCTCTTGACCCTAGTCTTCTCTTATCATTAGTAAAATATCTTAAATACCCTCATCCTCAATCGATATTCAAAACCTATTATTTTGAGAGTTTCTAATGCCACACCAACTTTTACTAAGAACCCAAAGATGTGAGCTAATTCTTTGGTGATATTTCATATAGATTGGAATGCACTTAGCAAAATTTGGTGTGGTAATATAATTTATCTTAATTTTTTTTTTCAAAAGCCAACTATCTTTAAGTTCTTCAACCTCTTTGGTAATTTTTTTCTTCTTCATTGAATGTCATCTTTAGTCTTCAATCTCATCTTAATCCCTTGTTTTGTTTATTTAAAAAAAAAAAAAAAAAAAACATTCCACCATGTTCAATATAAAACTTCTATCTTGATAATGAGGTTTGAAGGTTGAACAAGATATATAGTAATTTATTATTGAAGTTTGAAAGTCAAAATAGATAGAATCTTAGCATTGAAGAGTGGGTTAAAAAATTACTCACGAGGTTGAAGATGACAAACTCTCTTGAGAAATATCAAGGATTTTTAGACCTGCTATTGGCACAACAAAATTTACTTATTGCACCTCAATTTCTTGGATTATTTATTGTATCCCAATGAAAGATTAAGACACACTGTACAAAGTAAAACATTACAAAGGTTTGTCTCAAAGTATTATATTAACATTATAACACTCTTTCAAACAATTTTAATAGTTATTTGTTGTTATGATTAAGGATCATATAAAAATCTAAATAAAACAAATAGAAATCTAAAAAATAAAATGAGATTCTATTGGCACCTCCAACTTTTATTTATTTTCTTTATTTTTAATTGGTGTGTGATAAGTAAAAGTTGGAGTGCCAATAACAGCTCACTTTTTATTACAAGAGAAGAATAAGATCAAAGGGTATATCATCAATTTAAAAATACAGGGGGGAAACTCAAATATTCACTAAAATATGTAGGGGGTATATCTAAATCACCCTATAATAAATCCTCTGCAAATATTTGAGAAGAATCTGTTTGGTTGTCCTCTTCTTTCTTCTCTTTTTCTTAACCAGACAGAGCAAGTACACAACTTTATTTTACGTCAGTAACATCAGAGACTCGCTGTTAAAAAAGTTTGAAAAAAGCTTTCATTCCTTTTTGTCTTTCTGATTTTCTTCAGAGTTCTTTCCTTAGTGTGTTTATTGGGTTTTATTTGGAATTATGGACTTATTTGGTGGAGGTGACGGTGCTGTAAGGCTGTAACGCCTTTTTATCTTTATCTGTAAACTATAAAAAAACAAAATTAATACAGAGTAGCTGAGACAGATTTCATAGGCTTCCAACACGTATTTCCGTTACTTTGTTCACATAATCACATTTGGTGATTTGGGTCTTGTTTTTTAAGTCTCTTTTCTTCATATTTGAAGTGGGTTTTTTTTTTTGAGGTTGTACAATTTCTGGTTTTTCTGCTCTTGTTTGTGAACTTCAAGGGTGATTTTGAGCTGCAACACCTGTTTTTTTTTTAAAAATCAATTTGGTTTAGTGGAGAAGATTAAAAGAATGATTTTGGGTCGACTCGGACACTCAATCACTCTTTGGGTGGTAGGAGAGTGACTTTGTTGTGAACTTAGATTTCTGCTTTTTTTCTTTGTGGGTTTGTGAGAATTTTGGGATTTGGGTTGTGTTGAGATCTGGGTTTTGTGGTAATTTATTGAAGAGTAATTTTGGGTTTTTAGTAGAGGAGAAGAAAAGTTGAAGAATAATGGCAGCTCCCAAAGCGGACGAATTACAGCCACATCCATCGAAGGATCAGTTGCCCAATGTTTCTTACTGCATCACTAGTCCTCCTCCATGGCGTGAGTTTATCAGTTGTTGTTTCTTTCTTTCTTTCTCTTATTATTGTGGTTGTTGTTTGTTTCTTTCTCTCTTATTATTTTCTAAATTCTTTTAGGCCTTTTAATTTGGAACTCTTTTGTGTTTAGTGTGTATTTGTAGTTTACACTTTATTTAAATGTTGAAGTTCACCTCTTTGTGTGTGTGTGTGTTCCTCTGGTTTTGGTTGGTTCCCATCAAGTTCTCTATCTACTTTGTTGAATATTTGGATTTACTTTTACATTTAACTATTCTTTTGTCCACGAAATTTGTGAGCACTGATCATTGATCTAGCGAAGTATACGATGAAATAAGAAACAATCAAGAAAACAAGAAAGAAACCACTAAAACACAAGATTTACATGGGTCGATTATGTCTACGTCCACGGATAAGAGTTGATAATGTTTGATAATGATTTCTGCCCTTTTATAACAGTAGGTTTCCCAATCAGAAACTTTATCTTTTAGTTTCTCAAATTGTAATTAACTCATTTTCTTCCCAAAATATCATCTTTGTCCATAGAATAGTCAATTACGAAATTGGGTAAAAGAGTTACCCCACCTACAAAAAATAATGGCTTGGTATATAGTTCCTTTTGTCTACAAAATTCAAGGCATGAACATAGCAAAAATCTTGTGTTTTTATTTAATTATTTAGTTTTTGTGTTGGGGGGCCGTGTTAGATTTTAATTCCCTTCTCATTTTGTTGAAATCTCTGAGTTTTGATTATTTTATCAATAGCAATTCAGTTTTTATTTTTATTTTTATTGTACCCTTTAAAGTTTTCTTCTGTTGTTGCTCAACTCAATTTGGTTTTGATTCATGTCCTTTTATCGAATTTTTTTTTTGGCAACCCTTTTGGTACTTATGAAACCGTTTGATATAATTTTCTACATCTTTTGGGTATTTCTAATACAGCCGAGGCCTTCCTTCTTGGTTTCCAACATTACTTAGTTATGCTTGGAACAACAGTTCTTATTCCAACTGCTCTTGTTCCTCAGATGGGAGGAGGAAATGTAAGACTTCGAAAAATAATACCCATTTCTTAATACTTGATTCTTTTGTTTTCCCAAAAATGTCATTGTTAATCTATGATTTTATATATTTATTTTTTCTTTTTGTAGGAAGAGAAAGCAAGGGTTATCCAAACACTACTGTTTGTTGCTGGTATAAACACCTTGACCCAAACAATATTCGGGACCCGACTACCCGCTGTGATTGGAGGATCTTATACGTTTGTGGTTCCCACCCTTTCAATAATATTTGCTGGTCGATACAATCAATTTGTGGATGACCCTCGTGAGGTCTAGTGATTTGAATCCAACCCCTTTTAAGTTACCAATCTTACCAATATTTCATTTCAATTGACCATTTTTATGTTAAATGTGCAGAAATTCAAGCGGACTATGCGTGGAATACAGGGTGCCCTTATCATTGCGTCAACTCTTCAAATTGTCATTGGCTTTAGTGGCCTTTGGCGTCATGTTGTTAGGTTGGTTTATAATCTTAACCATGAATTACAAACTCATATATCTTGAAATTGAGTTGATGTATAATCCTAGTTGCAATTTGTTTCAATCGGGTCATACATTGTTGGTTCTTGTTAACGTGTGCCCTTAGGGCACACGTTAAGATGCATTAAATGCACCTCCAAAACTTATTTTATTACCTAAAACGCCCTAAAAAAATTTCCCTACCAAAAATACCCTCAAATGCTAATAAATGCATCTTAACATGTACCCTTAAGGCACATGTTAACAAAACCCTACATCGTAATATTGGGCTAGCTCAAGTTCTTTTGAGTTTTCACTCATATGTAAGCCTATATGGGTCATGCATGATTCATCCCACCCTATTAGTACCCGACTCGTCTCAGCATCGGCCTCATAAGAGTTGGGGCCAACAAATAAGTTCAAACCTTGATTGTGAATGTGTGATTGACATTGCGGACTCTGCGAGCTGTGTTGATTAATCATATCTTTTGTTCAGGTATTTAAGTCCGCTTTCAGTTGTTCCTTTGGTAGCTCTAGCTGGGTTTGGACTCTACGAGCTTGGGTTTCCGGGGGTAAGTATTTGTTGTTTGTTTGTCACTGTTTCTTATATTATATTTCTTTTCGTAACTTTCTCTCTTTCAAAATGGTGGTGTTGATTTGGTTTTAGATTCAATATTTCTGGAAAAAGTATTAACCGGGTCTAATTTTCTAGGTTGCTAACTGTGTAGAAATTGGGCTGCCTGGGCTCATTGTGCTATTAATTTTTGCACAGGTAATTTTCTTTAATTTATCGTGCAAACGAGGTTTTGGTTTCCTTCTTATAATTATTATGATAGCAAGTATTGAGTCATTGCATTTTGTTCATGCACTGAAGAATTCCAAACAAATTAGCAATAATATTAAGAGTGAGGCTAGCCTTACTAATGTAGTAAGATTTCAAATCTTACTGAGGGTCGTTGAGCTCACCTTGTGGCATCCAAAACATGATCCGATGCGATGAGATTGTAGAGGACCAAATTATCTGGACTTCGAAAAAATTCAAAACTCCTTTTTCACCGTTGAATTTTAATTTTAAATTTGGGAGTTCAATACCCGTCCATTTTCAAAACCTTGGATCTAGTCCAAATTTTTTTTATTTTCTTTTATTTTTTGGATTTGAGTTTTCCATGAAATCTAAGGGGCTGTGATGTTGGATTGCCAATTTGGTAATCCATTTGAACTCAACGACCCTTAGTAAGATTTGAAATCTTAATAAGTTGTTAAGGAAAATGTTTTTCTAATATTATCTTTCCCTGATTGCTATTTATTTTACTAATTGTATCAATTTTAAAATGCTTGATTGCAGTACGTACCCCATGTTTTACACTCAAAGTGGCATATATTTGACCGGTTTGCGGTTATATTTTCGGTGGCGATAGTGTGGATTTATGCCCATCTTCTCACCGTCGGTGGGGCCTATAAGAATGCACCTTTAAAGACTCAACAGAGTTGTCGTACTGATCGTGCTGGTCTTGTGGATGGTGCTCCATGGTAAGGCTTGCGGCCTTTCTTTTTGTAACTGCTATGTTTTTGTTCTCTATAGCTCTAGATTTTATCTATTTATTGTTGTTTTGGGTGGCACTTCATTGTTTAATATGTGATTCAGTTGTGTGTCCCTGTATGAGATGTTAAATTGCTAACCAAGATATGAGATCCAGTTGTGTGTGGCCGTATATGATCTTTTTCATTATATAATATCCCATGGTATGGACGTACAATTACAAATTACTAGGGTGAATTTTACCCACCAAATTCGTGTAGTATACCTACATGCATGTAAGATGTCAATTTTCTGATTTTTGAAACATGTATAATTTAGTTCTATGTTTCAATGATTTGTTAAGATGCACGTATTTTGCATACAAGTGTATCGCGCACAAAAAATGGTAAACATAGGAAGACAATTAAAAACCTTTGACTTATTTTACGTATGGTCCCGTCCCGCGGAAGCTTGCTTTCTCGCAAAACGTATGGCTCGTTCTTTCCACATAAGGCTCGCTCCGTCGTTCCCCCTACACTCGCTGGCTACACGCGTCTGGAAAGCTACGAAGGAAGGTGAGTCACCGGGATGGAAGGATTCAATCCAGCCGAGGGTTCCCCCCTTCGGCTACCTTGATCCAATTTACTTGACTTAACGGGGCCGCCCGTTTCAGGAATGATTGTCCCAAAAAGGGGTCTTGTCCTTCGTTTCACACTCATCCCTAATCTCCTCTAAAGATCACAAGTCCCAAGGCTATTGTTTGGATCCCACACATCTAGGATAATAGACCATTTTTTGAATGTGGTCGGTTGAATAGTGCCTTTAATGTACACCTGACATGTAATGTCCTTTTTACCTCAAAATTCCAGCATGTATAGTTCAAAGGTGTTGCTAAATTTTTCTTGAATGCATTTGTTTGGGACATGTCGGTTTTTCCATTTATGCTAGCCTTTTCAAATTGATTCATCTTAATTTCTTGAAATTTTTTCATGCTCGCATCGTGCATGTGTGCCTAAATTTTAAGGATTTTGTTAACATGTGCCATAAATACACCTTGGAAATAAGCATTTGTAGGTATTTCTGGTTAGAAAAAAAAATTGAGGGCATTCTTGGGTAGCAAAATTAATTTCCAAGGTGTATTTAATGCACCTTAACATGTGCCCTTAGGGCAGATGTTAACAAAACCCAAATTTTAAAGCAAAATCATGTTAAACATGGTTCCATTCCATGCCTGCATTGTCTTCCCTTCCTTTTTTTAACATAATTTTTTACGAACCCTAGCTTTTTTCTGTAGCACATGTATGCCATATGCTAAATTGCAAACTACCATAACACATTGATTAGGAGGGTTGATGCTTTGTTAGTACAAATGTTAGCTTTATTCTATGTTGAGGCATTTTCAATGATTCTCGTCGCTATATAATTATATTTAGCTAGTGATCCAAGTGTATAATCACGGTCCATGTGGAGAGAATGCAAGATATCATGTTATAGAGAATATTAATTATTGTTGTACTATAATTTGTGTGTGCAGGATAAAAGTTCCGTATCCATTTCAATGGGGAGCACCCACCTTTGATGCAGGCGAAGTCTTTGCCATGATGGCTGCTTCATTTGTTTCTCTTGTAGAGGTTTGTTTAATTACCTCTATTAACTTATTAAGTGGGGATTGAATGTCTTATTGGTTCCGTGTTACATATCTGTTGTGTTTCTATATTTATTTTAGGTTTTCTATTTATATTGGTGCCCCAAAAAAGGAGGATAATATTCCTCCATTATAGGAGATTGAGTTAGAGATTTATTGGGAGTAGAATTAATAATTATTTCTGTTTTAAGTTAGCCAACTATCACTTTCCATTTATATGCTTCATTAATCAATTGTAGTGAATTGTTGATCATATTGTCCAAGATATGTATTAAATTACGTAAAAAAATCGTAGTGTGCCAGTGACATTATTTTACTGCTCAGTTTATAATTGTGTTGTATAGGCATAATGTTTACATTATCATCATCAATGTTAGACAAAAAAATAAAGTGATCTTTGAATCTAGGTTTTCCAAATTTTGTCCCCCCCCCCCCCCCCCTAAAAAGAAAAATGAACAAGAAATGGTTTTACACGTGAAAGACGACACGATGGGTCCTGAGACAAGACAAGAGACCGGGATTGAAAAACATTATTTGTACAACCCACTCTAGACTTTTGGGATAAGGCCTTCATGCTTTGAGCGTTTTTTCATACGCCCCATGTTTCTCTAACATGTTTTTTAGAGGGTTGTGATCAATGGTTTTAAATCTTGGATGATACAAAGACAATCGGGTCTTGGACAAGTTAGAGAGATGAGCCAATCACGGTGAATATCTTGCTCGGATGTCTCCTAGACTAAGATGATGACTTGGCTTATCTAAAGTCTGTCCTTTTGTTAATTCAGTTATTACTAAATCAATTCTCACTGCCCCAAATCTACACCCTTTTTTGTCTTCCTCTCACTGTTTTGGAATCTTCAACTTTTGCATTTCTTCCTCTTTAGTCTCATCAACTAATACTATGTCATCTACAAATAATACACACCAAGGAATCAATTTTTTGAATTTGAGTTGTGCCATTTATTGCTTGAGTAAACGAATGCAACTCAAAGGCAATCCTTGACGTAAACCCAATATTAATTGGGAACCTCAATTTGTCTCCTCACCTTTATTTTCATTCCCCTACATGTCTTAGTTATTTCCGTATATTCATTTGGGTCTCGTTTCTTTCCCAATACATACCAAATTAGCTCTATAAGTGTCTTGTTGCATTCTTTCTCTAAGTTTGTTCCCCCTCCCCCCCCCCCCCCCCCCCGCCCCCTCTTTTTTTTTTCCCCTTGGAACTTCTCCATTATTATTTTTTTGAGTCAAAAGATCACCTTTATATTAGACCTTGACAACCCCAAGGGGTTGGCCTAGTGGCAAGCCGAGCCTTGATAAGCTCCTCCGGAAGAGTAGGTCAACAATTTGAAACCCCACGAAGCAATGAATTCCTTGGGGCCACTCCAAGGTTAGGTTGACCCTTGACTCAACCAGTTGCATGTAGGACTTTCCAAGGGGGGCGGTGCGTGTGACCGTAGGACTAGTCTCACCCGAAGGGTGGGGATACCACGATAAACAAATAAAAAAAAATTGATCTTGACATAAAATATAGAATATATCTATGATATCTTTAAATATTATTTTCTTAATCTTTGTTTCAAAAGTTTTTGCTTAATTTCATAGGGTGACTCGACGACTTAATTCTCCGATGGTTGGAGTTGGTGGAACTCTAAACCCCATTGTTCTTGTGCATTGGCACCACAGTACTTTTTCTTTGTCCAACAATTATGGAAAATAGCAGTGCCACGTTTCCTTAATATTTTGATCTTTTATCAATATTTTATTATCTTTGCTCTCAATGCTTTAATTCTGGCTTCATTTTCTATCATCTTTGCCCTTATTGCCAAGACTTGTAATAGGTCCTTTTATACACATTTGTGATCGAAAGATTATACATATTGAAATTAAGGATCAAATTTTCCATTTCATTAATTTTTCCAAATTGAAGACCTCCATATACTGTTTCACATCTTCTATTTCCTCCCTACATGATCATTTAAGTTTCTTCGTATAAATAAATATCCCATCTCCATTGTACTAGTTTTATAGCCCATAGTCAAATCACCTATCTTCTTAATGTTGAGTTTAGTCCCACATTGGACACTCGTTGCCTTGTTTCTCTCCTTATAAGCTCCTGGGCCTCTCCACTCATCGCCAATTGGTTTTGAGTTGGACCCCAAATTTATCATGGTATCAGAGTGGGCCTTTCTCTCCTCCACGTCACCCAGTTCAGTTTTCAATGTGCTTCGGCCCACACGTGTGGGGCGTGTTGAGTTTAGTCCCACATCGGACACTCATTGCCTTGTTTCTCTCCTTATAAGCTCCTGGGCCTCTCCACTCCTAGCCAATTGGTTTTGAGTTGGACTCCCAAATTTATCACTTAACACCTGTAATTATACTATTAAAATCTCAATCTGCTATTATATTTATGCCATTTTAATTTATATCTTTTCACATTTACCAGAATTTGTAGCTATCAATTTATTTATCTTTTGCGCATTTAATAGAGGTTAGAAATATATTATGTACTTATTTAAATTGGAACACGAGAGATTCAAAGTTTTTCCATTTTTAAGATCATTGTAATGCACCAGATGACAAACTAATCTGGAAAGATCAATTTCCTTTAAATTTCACACATTTTCTTCTCATTTTTATTATTATTATTTTTATTTGTTCTTCCGATTTCTCTCATTTCCGAACAGATAAGTGAAATTGTATGGTCCAGTAGGTATTGTGTCCACTCTCCAACAATACTTACTGCGCATGTCACAATAAATGTATAATTTATATGTATAATAAATGTATAATTTAATGAGAGAAGGCGGAGTAGAAGTTGTTCGACACAAAAATTTGGATCTCACAAACACCTTTACATTTATAAACTTAATATAATAAGGGTCATTTTGGTCAAAAAGCAAGAAAATCGCAACCCATGTTCGTTAGTTTTCAAAAAAAAAAATCCTTTTTACTATGTAATCTTCAAAAACACTTGAATTGATATTTTAAATTACAAATAAGCCCTTTTAATACATGTGTGTCTGCATATGCCCCCACCTTCAAGTAAACATAATGAATTGGTATGAGGATTTTGGATTTGCGTATCTCATATTATTTTTTCATGATAGTGCAGTCCACTGGTACCTTCATTGCGATCTCGAGATATGCTAGCGCTACTCACATGCCACCTTCTGTTTTTAGCCGGGGTATTGGTTGGCAGGTAAGAATGGTTAAACACTTGAACTGGTTTGTTTCATATGTTTTGTGTGTGAGTGATGCATAGATGGGCCAAGTATACGGTTTGGGATGGAGGAACCAATAAAATATAATACTTCTCTTTTTTTTAAAATAAAAAATAAAAAATAAAAACTCTTCCAATAAAATATATTTATTTTTTTCCAAATACACGCAGTTGTTTCATTTCAAAAGCATTAAATGGCAAAAGGTTTTGTTGTTTTATTACTTCACTTTTTTTTAAGAGAGTTGCTAACGCCACACCTGCCATGTACAATTCTTTGGTGATTTATATAGGAATTGGTGTGGCATTAGTAAAAGTTTGTGTGACGATAGTAGCTTTCTTTTTTAATCTACCAATAAAATATAAAAGCATTTCTACCATGAAATTTTCTCTAACAATGTGACAGATGGTAGATGTTGCCCCAAGATGATGATGTCGTCCTAGGAGACGTTGCCACATGTATGTCTTGATGTTTAGTGAAATAATCGAAGACTGAATTCAATGTTCATATACAACATCAAATTTTAATTACTTCGGTTCATTTGTATCCTAAAAGCATGATGACTACAAATGGAGTGCGATTTTGGAGACCCACAGAGATCCCACATTTTCATTGGTTCACGTGTATTGAAAAACATCCTAACATGGGTATTTTCGTAAATTCAAAATACCTTACCATACACGTGAACTAATAAGAATGTGGGTCTCTCTGAGCCTCGAAAATGCGGGTCTCCAAAAACGAACTCGTACAAATGGGAGATAGAAACTAATATACATCACATGCACGCAACTTAAGGACATTTTTCGATTGGGCACTCTATTGTGTCGCCGCTCCCGCACCCACTCTATAGTTGATCTTCTGCCAGGATTCAATTGGTTTTTCTTGTTTCAGGGAATTGCGATTCTGAATTCTGGATTGTGGGGAACGGTGACCGGTTCTACGGCATCTGTGTAAGACTAGCAAAACCTTTGTGCTTTACAAGGATAACATTTCTTATCGAATTGCTGAACCAAACCATCTCTTATTGACACTAAGAATCTCATTTTATTGTTCTACAGTGAGAATGCTGGTTTGTTAGCATTGACGCGTGTTGGAAGCCGAAGGGTCGTGCAAATATCGGCTGGGTTCATGATATTCTTTTCCATTCTTGGTAAGTTCGATCATTTGTGTTTTAATTGTCGCCTCACAGATAAAATGGTTTTCATGCGCTGATGTTTGACCAATCAAATCTTTAATGGGTTATCCAGGAAAATTTGGAGCGGTCTTTGCTTCCATTCCACCACCAATTGTCGCCGCTTTGTATTGCCTGTTCTTTGCATATGTGGGTATGTATTAATATTATGGAGTACCAACCACCTTTCTTACCCTCGGTTTATATTTAGGGCTTGAAATGGGTCAGGCTCAGGCTGGATCTGAATATATCCATATTCATATCCAAATTTATTTATGTGGATCCAAATCCATGTTCGAATCCGGCTCGACCGCCATTCTTACCCTCGGATTATATTTAGGGCTTAAAATGGGCCGGATCTGAATATATCCGTATTTGAATCCAACTCAATCACCTTTCTTACCCTCGATTTATATTTAGGGCTTAAAATGGGTCGGATTTGGGTATGATCTGAATATATCCATATTCATATCCGAATTTATTTTTCTCGATGTTCTAACTCGGATCCTACTAGATAAACCATATCCGAATCATTTTGCTTTCACTTAATCCAGATCCGGATCTGACTTGATTGAAATGCTTGATTTGGGTCGAATCGGATAATTTCGGCTAGTTCAACATTTTTTCTTCTTTACTTGTTTGTTAGTTGCTATACTATTCTATTTTACCATTATAATCATTCTATTGATAAGAATTTATGTTATATTAAAGTAGTAGAAAATGATATTTTGAAAAACCTAAGAATATAATTTTCAAAGCAATATATAATTCGGATCTAGGCGGATGTATGGATGGATCCGTATCTGGGACATCAAACCATATTTGACCCATTTTTTTATTCAAACCTACTCCAAGGACCCAAACCCATGGTTTTAAAACTCAGTTTTGCGTCTCATCTCGTCCAGCTCGATACCGAGTCGTCTCGGACAAGTTTTCCGATACATTTGAGATGTCTCGTTCAAAAAATTGAACGTGAGGTATTAAATCTCGGTTAAAAAATTACTTGTGAGTTGGTCTCATTTAGCTCCAATACCGAGTTAACTCGGGCGATGCGTCTTGGTCTCGGACGAGTTTTAAAACCATGCCAAACCCACTAAATTCGGATTTTGGATCACTTGGATTTCGGATAAAATCCGACCCATTTTATGCACTATTTTTATTTGATTGGTTCTAGTTTATCTGATTTGTTATATTCATCATATATGAACAGGTTCAGGTGGTCTTAGCTACCTTCAATTCTGCAATCTCAACAGTTTCCGAGTAAAGTTCATATTAGGTTTCTCGTTTTTCATGGGTTTATCGGTACCACAATACTTCAAGGAGTATACATTAATTCATGGTTACGGCCCAGTTCACACCGGAGCAAGATGGGTATAATTTCTCTCAATCTTCAAATTATTTGGTTAGATCACCTCATCCTTCGTTATGGCCTCTCCAGACCATAGTGACAAAAATCTGCGAATTAAAAAAAAATCATGATTTTTTAATAGTTATCGATTAAATCACGAATTTTTTTTTTCAAATTCTCAAGAAATGCAGGTTTTGAAAAAAGACACGATTAGTCATTGATTTAATTGACGGTTTTTTGAAAAAAAAAAACAGACTATTATTTTGTTTTATTTTTTCATTTTTTATACGTACAAAATTGTTTTTATTTTTTAATTTATCTGATGTTTTCTCAACTTTATTGATTTATGTTGATTAGTTCTGAAGCTTTCTTTTACCGAATATATTTCTGTCCCGATTATTTTGCAGTTCAACGATATAATCAATGTGCCCTTCACGTCTGAAGCGTTCGTCGCGGGTGTCCTAGCTTTGTTCCTTGACATCACCCTAAAAAAGAAGAAAGACAAGGCGACTAGGAAAGATAGGGGTAAGCATTGGTGGGACAAGTTTAAAAACTTCAAGTCAGACCCAAGAAGTGAGGAATTCTATGGCCTGCCATACAATCTGAATAAGTTCTTCCCATCAGTGTGAGAGACATAATTACTTAAAAAAAAAAAAACTTGTTAGTCGAAGAACGCGTTAGCGGAGTTAATTAATCACACCATTTGCATCAGTTTAACAATCTTTTATTTATTCTTAGTTTCTTATCTTTGTAGATCAAGTATATAGTCTATAGTTGTAAATGGATTTTATGTTACAAACTTTAAGTTTCTTGACTTTGGTTATAAGTTTATAACATGATGTCATGGAATTTTCAGTTTTGGGGATTGGGATTAATTTAGTTCATATTAACCATTCGATCTGCGGACTTCCATTATTGAAACTATGTCATATTTCATATCATATCCCCCCCCCCCCCCCCGATATAGAGTTGTCTTGTTCGAAACATGTCATTGTGTACAAGTCGAATCATTTAGATTTTAGATGGATTTAAAATTATTTATATCATGAGTGGTGATAATCTAATGCCTCCCTCTGATATACGCCCCCCCCCGTCACAGAACCGTAAATTGTTTGCCTTGGGTTCCAAGAGAAATTTTTTTTATGGTTATGTATCCCAAGATAAATGATCTATGGTTTTGTGGTGGGGATGTAGGTCAGAGGGGGCATCAGAAAATCATTATTCTTATATCAAAGTAATTTGTTTTTTTCTTTTTATGAGGTGGATTTGTGGATGCTCCTTCACATGATCTTATTTTTATACAAAACTCCCGGAGTTGATCAAGTTTATTTATTTGATCAAAAGAATTGAGGGTATTATGAGTATTTGATCTTTTAAAAAAATGTGGGTCTTACATTAATATTTGATAATAAAAAAAACATACATTCTTTTTTACTTAGTAAGAAAATTTTCTTTACTCCATCCATTTGTAGCATCCAAAAACATGATTTGATGACATGAAGTCGTATAGGGCAATTTTTATTTTTTTAAAAGTAAATTTTAAATGTTGAATTTTAATTTTAAATTTGGAACTTCAGTAGCGGTCCATTTCAACGCCTTGGACAAATTCGAAAATGAATTTTTTTTTTAAGCTACATTTTTCATGAACTCTAGAAGGTTGTGATGTTGGATTACCAATAAATCCATGTGGGCCCATCGACCCTTAGGTTTCAAATCTTACAAACTTTGGCTAGTCTGAGTTAGAATCAAAGGTTTGTTGAGTAACAAACTCAATAAAGTAGGAGAGTTTTTGTAATAAAAATGCAACAAATATTTCTATGGGTAAATTTTTATTTATATAATATTGAAATAATGAAAATCTAATTATTTTATAATAAAATAGAAAACCAGGTGACTCAATTTAGTTTTTATAAACTCGACCTATATTTTCAAAATTGAATGTCATAACCAGTCGATGTCTTAACATGGGGATGACTCTCCTTAGACCGTGTTTAGATTGAGAAACATGAAGAGAAGAGAAGAGAAAATAAATGAGTTTCTCTCCACTTCTCCTGTTCGGATTGCAAAGTGGGGAGAGAAGAGGAGAGAAAAAAATGTGAGTTTTCTTTCTCTCCAAAAGTGGAGAGAAGAAGAGAGAAATGGTGAGAAACCCTTTTAAAATATTTTATAATGTCAACTTTACCCATATATCTCTTTTAAAATATTTTAAAATTTCAAAGTTGTCTTAGTTCTATCCTGCCAATCCAAATATGGTGGAAAGAAATTTAGTTTCTCTTCTCTCCGCTTCTCTCAATCCAATCATAGTAGTAATTCTCGGTCGAGGATGTCTTTAAATGGGCTCATACTTGTTTCCCCATTCTCTCTCTCTCATTTTTTCTAAAAATGCACCCCAATCAAAATTGTCAAAGAAAAAAATGAACCCACTTGCCGACCTTTATATCTATATAATAAATCACAGTAGTGTACCCTAATCCACCTACAACTTTGTGAGGATATAAAGATTGAAACAAAGAAATAATATCTACACAATTCCATTTTGTTGTCTTTCCTCTTCTCTTCTTTTCCTAAGAAAACTCTTCAATTTTATTTTCTTTCAATAATATATATTCGACTTTATTGTCTTTCCTCTTGTGAGAAGTGTGAGTGCCACCAGGATGATGGTGGGTCCATGTATTTGATCAATCTTTAAGGGTACAATTGTATTGGTTCCACACCACTTTTACTTACAAGACACCAAATCTTTTGAAATTAAGCGGTGGATTTGTGTGTTATAAGTAATAGTGGTATGTTAATATCAGCTATCTTTTTTAATACATGTTTACATTACATCATCAATTTTCAAACAAATTATTGCATAATCATACATACATGAAACTAATTTCTGTGCCATTATCCGATATCAAGTTTTGGATCTGAATTTGACCCAATCCGATTTAAAACTTGTTGATATTTGATAAATTATCTGATCTCAATTATTGAATCTAAACCAATCAAAAAACAATTGTGTTCGCGAGTCCCATAATATATTTTGTATATTTTCCCACTTATTAACTTATTGGGTTGATTATGATTCGTGCCATAGTATTTAGAGGATCCCAAATCCTTGGTCCAAGACTGGGTCACGATGGATCTTCGGGTATGATCCGACACACGTTGACAATATTAGGATGTAAATTTGTAGGAAAGAGAGGGAGAGAGAGAGGTATTTTTATTTCGAAAATTAGGTCTTACCCTAGGAGTTATTAAGAATTTGATATGAAGCATATTGACCATAAAGAATTGAGTTGTAGCGTAGCGTTTGGATAGACTCCATGGAGTACTTCTAGCTTTTGTGTGGAATCACGATTTTTAAATTTTGTTTGAAACCCAGACGACTCATTCAATACGTCTGGGTATCATCCACCATCGAGATGGATAGACAAGTCAAATGTATCAGACGAGATTTAAAATCACAGTTCATTTTTCTCATTGTTGAACGAGACGACTCAAACGTATCGGAAAACTCATTCAAGACGACTCGATCTCGTTTATGGGCGAGACCTCAAAACAAGTTTTAAAACCATGCGTGGAACTACTTGAATAGGTGTTTGGATAAAAAATAGCCAATGAAAATATCTCTTCGTACCTCGTTCGTTCCAACAATCCAATTAGTTCTATTTTATGTTATTTGATATGCAATAATTTCTTTAACTCCATTAGGACTGGCAATGATCCGAAATATATCTTATGTCCAAACCAACCCAAAAAACATGAAAAATTAGATTTTTGGATCAGATTTGGACGTACCCCAATTCACTATGAAAAAATCCGATCCAAAAATATTTTAATAAATTTTTTATTATTCTTAATTTCATATAAATACATATAGATAAAATATTTTAGTCTTTTTGAAACCCCTATATATTTGTAGTTAAAAAGTGGAAATAAAAAAAGTTTAAATGATTTATACATTTTGAAAATTGATAATTTGAAAATAAGGCATGTGTTCAGATCGGATCGGTTTCGGATTAAGGATGAAATGAAACATATCAGATTCAGTTCACACATTCATTTAATCCAATTAGATCGGGTACATGTTTTAAAGAATTTTGGATCGGTATTGGAGTGGTACTGATCCAATACCACAACTATCCGTTGCCGATCCTAATGTCTATTATGGATTTGCACTCTCAATGAAAAAGTAGAGAAGTACCCCAACACAAGAGCTTACAAAATCTAGCTCTAACAAGTAGCACCCATGCTGATGAAAAATATTGTTAAAATAATGATTCCATTTTTCAAGAAGACTTCTCTAATTTTATTGTCTTTTCTCTTCTATACCCTTTCTAAGAATACCTATCCAACTTTGTGTATTAATTTTCAATCTTTTTCAATAATACCTCTCCAACTTTATTATCATTCATTTTCTACCCCTCTCCCAATAATACCTTCTTCTAATTTTTTACTTTTTCTTTTCTATCCCCTTAACCAAAAGAAGATGCTCATGCCGACACGGGCAAACTCTAGTAGATACATAGATAGTAACTAGAGTTAAAAGGGTTTACCCCATCTTAGACTAAATGAAAAAAAAATCCTTTTCAAATTTCAACGATGATATAAGTTTTCGGGGAAGTAAAAAAGATGATGATTGAATCGATTGTCTCATTCTTGACCAATATGAATCTTATGATACGAGATGACTCGTCTTATACAACTCGATTTCATCTGAGATGAAGTACTGAAATTTTAAACCTCTTGTGAAACAGGGTTTCAAATCTTAGTATTGTTCACCAACGAGATGAATTTAAAAAAATGTCTTAGGCTTCATAGATTACTCAGGCGATATTTTGAAAATCTCCTTCGAGTTAATAGAGATTTTGTATATTTTATGACTACAAAATATGATTTTCTGTCTAAACATTTTCTAACATACCTCATTTTGTAAAAAAAAATTATAATTAATTTTAATATATTGATTAAATGATTGTAAGTCGAATTAAATGGCTTATCTAGTACGAGATGAGTTGACTTTTCGATTTCCTCCATGAACGAGATGAGACATCAAACCGATATTTGAAACCATGCAATGTGAAATCGTTTGAAAGAGAAAAAGACAAACCCTCTGTTCCTCTCACACACCCTCTTGATCCACCCCAAAGAGAATGTTATGAACCTAGGGCTAACGTGTCCACTTAAACGAGTGAAAGTACGATATTAAGCACTTGTGTAAAAACACAATTGAAATAGAAATTCTCTTATTAATTATTAATTATGAAATTAAATCATTGTATGAATAAAGAGGCCTAATCTTAACAACTTACTAATTCCACCTTACTAAAATACCTACCAAGCATGGCTTTAAAACTAGTCTGATTCATCTCGGTATCATCCACTAACGAGCCGGATTGACAAGCTGTCTCAAATCTAACATGTCTTTTAAAAGTCAGTCTGCATCATTCTTGAACGAGACGACTTGAATAAATCAGAAAACTTGTCCGAGATGACTTGGTCTCGTTCATGGACAAGATGAGACATCAAAATGACTTTTAAAACCATGCTATCAAGTGACAAGTAGGGCTGTCAATGGATGGGATTAGACCCGAAATCCGATTCATTCCGATAAATTCGAGTCTGAATCGATGTTTTGGATTCCGATAAAGATTCGATTCGATATCTTATTGGACCAGATCTGGATCAACTATGTCTTGATTCGATAAGGACTTGATCCAATAATATGTAACAAAGTATATAAATTATATTATATATTTGTTGAGAAGTATGAATTTGATTTAAAATTTGTATATAAATACAGATTTGGTCTGATCCAAATCCGATTTGATTGTTAATGGACCGGGTTTGGATTTTAATAATGAGTTCCGATAAAAAACCCAACCCGATACTTATCGGATCAGTTCCGGATCCAATCCTTTTTTTTGGATCAGTACCAAATCAACCTGATCCGATCCATTGACAGCCCAAGTGCTAATTCCTACTAGAATTCCTCTTTATGATGGGGACACTAATAAAAATGGAAAACGAATTTAGGTAAAACGGAGTCCTAAGTCCTAACTGACAACCTTCTCTCTCGTCGATTGAGGGGAAGAACGACCACAAACCAGGTGTGATTTCTCTCTCACTCTATATCTATATTTATCTTAGTGGATTTCGTGTTGTTCGAAATTGAAATTGAGACTAGAAAACCAAATCTTATATCAAAACCAACTTTGGTTCAAGTCCAAATTCGAGGGCATGGCATGATTTCCTCTTTATGAACCCTATTTATTTCTGTTTGTGAAATATAGTGTTTTATTGCATCTTGATTCATATAGACTTGTGTTTTTCTTCGAAAAATCTCTTTTCTTTAGGTATTTGAATCGAATTCTCTTGGAAATTGGAATTTTGGTACTTGATTCAACATCAGATAATGGATGCCCAAGCAAAGAAGAAGGCCTTATATCGCGCTAAATTGAAAGAAGCTTCTCAGAAACGAGAGAAGCGCATTGATTCTCCTCTCGTTAGGTACCCAACATTCAATTTTTTTTTTTAATGTATTTATTATTATAATATCTTAAATAATTTATGCACTTAATTCCTCACTATGGAAATCCGATTTTTATTGAGATTTTGTTACGTGCCTGAAGTTGGATCTGGTGCTTTAGGGTGTATGGAAACGTGATGGTTTTATTCAGTTAGGTAGTTAGAGATTGTGGGTTTCTGTAGAGAAATTAGTGGTCAGTTGTGTAGGTTGTGGTGTAGGTGTTATGTAGTTAGTGGGTTGTAATGTGGGTTTAGTTGTTAGTAGGAAGTGGAGGCTTGAAGTGTATTTAATCTGTTTTTGTGAATGTAAAAAGCAAGTTGTTTTTCTCCAGAGTAAAATCTATCTAAGGAGGCGGGTAACCCTCGAAGTAACCATCTTTTTATTTCCAAATTGCTGAAAGCAACAACGCACACAACATTGGTATCAGAGCAATTGATTCTGGAATGGCGGAAGGAACAAGAAATGCCAAACTCGATGAGATGATGGGTCTCTTGAAGGAAACCACAGAGATCCATGGGAAGATGCTTAATGAGCTAATGATGAAGGTTTCGAGTATGGACACCAAATTTGATTACTTTTCTAAAGAACAAGGCAAGGAGATAGGGGAGAGTTCCAGCAAAACCGACTAGATGAACCTCATCAATTTGATGTTGACAAGGGAATTTAGACTTGGACAGTACGCCTGGAATTATCAAGGTTTACTGGGGTGGATCTAGATGGTTGGCTTTATAGAGCAAAGCAATTCTTCTTATACCAGTAGACACCCTCCACGCAAAGGTTTCTTATAGCCTCCTTTCACATGGAAGAGAAAGCACTCCAATGGTTTTGTTGGAGCAACGGTCGGGAGCGATTTCAGCTTGGGAGTCCTTTGCTTCTGCTTTGCAAATTAGATTCGGTCCTTCACTATACGAGGATCCAACGGCTATGCTGTCTAAACTACGACAAACGTCTTCGGTGGAGCAATTTCAAACACAATTTGAGGAGTTGGCTAACAAGACAGAGGGTTTCAAAGAAGTCTTCATAGTTAGTTGCTTCATAGGAGGGTTAAGAGAGGATGTAAGATTGATTGTTCAAATGCTTCGGCCCACATCCCTCTCTGATGCTATTGGGCTCGTTAGAATGCAAGAGGAAAAGGTGTTAGCTCGGCGATGATAGATCAAACCCCCAAATAGCATTAACACAATTGCCTCATCGGGAGGTGTTAACAAGTCTTTTACAATTCCTCTCAAACGACTCACGTCAGTGGAGATGAAGGAGCGTAGAGATCGTGGATTATGCTACAATTGCGATGAAAAGTTCACTCCTTTTCCTTCTCGAAGGAAGTTGGTTGGACGAGGTGGATGAAGATAAGATGAAGGAATGTGTGGAGATGGGAGATAATGAAGAAGGTGAGGAGACCAACAGCCAGTTGGGGATTTCCTTGCATGTCATTGCAGGTTCATACGCTTCACAAACTATGAAAATTAGGGGACGGGTTGGAAAAAGGGAGGTAGTGGTTTTCATAGACTCGGGTAGTACTCACAATTTTTTAGATACAATGGTAGCCCACAAGGCAGGGCTAAACATAATAAAAGGTGGCAATTTTGAGGTGGCAGTTGCCAATGGTGAGAAACTTCCTTGTGAAGGCAGATGTATGGTCATGGGATAAGCTTTGCAGGGTGTCTCGATAGAGGCTGAATTCTATTTGTTACGGTTGGGGGGCTGTGAAGCAGTATTGCGGGACGTAATGGCTTCAAACACTTGGCCCAATAACTTGGGAATTCTTGCTTCTAACCATGGAGTTTAACTATGGTGAGAAGCAATGTAAGTTAAAGGGTGAATCTGCTAAAGATATGGAGTTCTTAGATGAAGGGAACTTGCAGAAGGTTAACAAGGAAGGGAAGTATAGTTTGCTTTTTCAAATCTACTGCATGACGAAGAGTAGTCCGAGTGCTCGTCTAGACACGCGTATCCAAGCCATTCTTGATAAGTTCAAAGATGTTTTCGGTGAGCCAACGGGGTTACCACCACAACGTCCGGAAGACTACAAAATTTTGCTAGAAAAAGGAAGAAAATCCATTAGCGTTAAATTCTATCGATATCCCCATTACCAAAAGGGGAAAATTAAAAAGATGGTTCGTGAGATGTTGCATTCAGGCATAATATGCCCTAGCCACAATCCATTTTCCTCCCCTGTGCTGTTGGTAAGGAATAACGATGGTATGTGGCGTTTATGCGTGGATTACCGTGCACTAAACCAATCAATAATCAAAGACAAGTTTCCTATTCCGGTCATAGATGAGTTGTTAGATGAATTGCATGGAGGAGAGGTGTTCTCAAAATTGGATTTGCGTTCAGGCTATCACCAAATCAGGGTACACCCATACGACATTCCAAAAACAACATTCAAAACTCAAGAAGGACATTGTGAGTTTCTTGTAATGCCCCTCGGCCTCACAAATGTGCCTTCCACCTTTTAAGGTCTCATGAATGATATATTTGGGCCATACTTCAGAGGTTTGTCTTAGTATTTTTCGATGATATTCTAATTTATAGCCACTCATGGAATGAAAATTTAACGCACCTCAGCGTAGTGTTGGGGGTGTTAGTTTTTCACCATCTATTTGTCAAGGAATCTAAGTGTAGGTTTGGTTGTGAAAAAATCGATTACTTAGGTCACATAATTTTTAAGTGTGGCGTAGCGGCAGACCCTAGTAAAATATCTATCATGTTGGAATGGCCGTTACCCTCATCTTTTAAGTCTTTAGAGGGGTTTCTAGGTCTCATGGGGTATTACAGAAAGTTTGTGAGGGATTATGGAAAAATTGCTAAGCCTCTCACCAACATGTTAAAGAAGAACTCTTTTCATTGGACTCCAGAGTCTCAAGAAGCTTTTGCAAGGCTCAAAAAAGCAGTGACATGCTCACTTGTTTTGGCACTCCCAAACTTCAGTAAGACCTTTATCATTGAGTGTGACGCGTCAGGTTTGAGTATTGGTATTGTACTCATGCAAGAAGGAAGGCCTATTGCATTCTACAACCAAGCATTGAAGGGGAAATCTTCATTTTTCTTAACTTACGAAAAGGAACTGCTGACTTCGGTGATGGCAATCAGAAAATGGAGACCTTACTTATTCGGAAGGAGGTTTATAATAAAAACAGATCATCAAAGCCTCAAGTACCTCTTAGAACAGCGAATGGGGACACCTTCACAACAACAGTGGGTATCTAAGCTCATTGGTTATGACTTCATTGTGGAGTACCGAAGTGGTTATCTCAATAAGGTTGCTGATGCACTATCCCGTAGGGATGAAGATGGCGAGAATAAGGCTATTTCCAGCCCCATTGCCACTTGGTTGGATGAACTAAAGCCTGAATATACTTAAGATTATGATATTCAAAAAAGGCTGCAACAACTAAAGCAAGGATCATTGGACCCCACTCGTTTTATGGAACATAATGAACTTCTATTCTACAAAGGTAGACTCTATCTAAGTCCTCATTCATCTATTAAAGAAAAACTCCTTAACAAGCTATACAACAGTCCAATTGAGGGACATTCGGGATTTCACAAGACCTTACAACGGGTGAAAGCTGATTTTTATTGGCTTGGCTTGAAGGGTGATGTGAGAAGGCATGTATGAAAATGTGACAATTGCCAGTGTCGCTAGGCTGAAAATGTGGCACCTATAGTTTTACTTCAGCCCCTTCTTATCCCTTCTTGTATCTGAACGGATATCTCAATGGACTTCCTTGATGGCTTGCCTTCATCTCAAAGTATAAACGTCATCATAGTGGTGGTTGATTGACTATCGAAGTATGCTCATTTTATTCCCTTCTCGCATCTTTATATTGTGGTTATGGTGGCTAAACTCTTCCTCGACCATGTCTGTAAGTTACATGGCATTCCTACATCAATTGTTAGCGATCGAGATCCGGCTTTTACGAGTGCATTCTGGCAGGAATTCTTCAAATTGCAAGGTACTGATCTAAATATGAATTCAGCTTACCATCCCCAAACCAATGGTCAAATGGAGATTGTTAACAAGTGTCTTGAGAACCACTTGAAGGAGTTTCTGTAGCATGCAAACCAGGGAGTGGTATCAATGGGTTTCCTTAGCTGAGTATTGGTATAACACCAATACACATTTAGCCACAGGTCTAACACCATTTGAGGCAATATATGGGGTGCCTCCTCCTTGTTTACTATCTTATATCAGAGGTACCACTGAGGTACAGGCTGTGGAGCAGATCCTGAAAAGTAGCGATCAGATCCTACAAATCCTCAAGGAGAACCTTCAAGAAGGTCAACAGAGGATGAAACAATTGGCGGATAGGTATTGAACAGAGCACTCCGTTGAAGTAGGTGATTGGGTTTTCCTCCGCTTCCAACCTTATTGCCAATAGTCCCTGGCTTTATGAAAGACTCTTAAATTATCACCAAGGTACTTTGGGCCCTTCCAAATTATTCGAAAAATAGGATTGGTGGCCTATCATTTGAAGCTTCCCGAAGGAGCAAAGATTCATCCCATATTCCATGTCTCATGTTTGAAGAGAAATTTGGGGAGTAATGTCCAGGTCTAACTGACTCTACCCATTGTAAATGATGAAGGAATCGTTTAACCTAAACCAGATAAGATTTTAGACGGGCGTATGGTGAAAAGGGGGAACTAAGCTGCTATTGAAGTCCTGATCAAGTGGCAAGGATTGGAGGAGGATGCCACCTGGGAGTCCTACTAGTTGTGTGAACAATTCCTTGACATAAACCTTGAAAACAAGGTTTTTTTTCGAGGTGAAAGGCATGTTATGTGCCTAAAGTTGGATCTAGTGCTTCAAGGTGCATGGAAACATGATGGTTTTATTCAGTTAGGTAGTTATAGATTGTGGGTTTCTGTAGAGAAATTAGTGGTCAGTTGTGTAGGTGTTATGTAGTTCATGGGTTGTAATGTGGGTTTAGTTGTTAGTAGGAAGTGGAGGCTTGAAGTGTATTTAATCTGTTTATGTGAATGTTAAAACGAAGTTGTTTTTCTCTAGAGTAAAATCTATCTAAGGAAGCAGGTTACCTCGAAGTAACCATCTTTTTATTTCCAAATTGCTGAAAGTAACAAGGCACACAACATATTTCTTGGATGAATATTACATGAACCCTAATAGGATATTTATAGAGATTACATCAACCAAGATATGGAAACTAGTATAATATATAAATATTCTACTTTATTAATATTCTTATTGTAGAATATCCTAATTGATATTGCTACATTAATTATTTTCCATCACTACTTTTCTTTTGTGATGAGATACATTGATAGTGATACAATGTATCTCATGATCTCATGCATAATATTCTCTTACACCCTCTTGCAATTGCATGGTCTTTTGAAGAAAGAGTATGCAATTGGTTTAATTGAATAACTCCTCTTGATCTCATGAAATACTTGATGATGGATTGCTGCAAACATCTGATTAAGCTTGATAGTGGTCAACATCTGTCTGTGAAGTCCATAACTGTTGCATCCCGCTCATTTTTGAGTCTGTCGGAGCCGGTGACCCATTAGATCAGGTCTGTCATGATCTCTCCCATAATCATACAAATAAGGATTGTGCAGTTTAAATACAAGAACTTTCATCGAAGAGGTTTTAGATAAAATGAAAATTGAGATCACGAGGCATTAACTTGTGAAGCAGAGATGTTTGTAGAGACATAGAGAAAGGCAGTATGTTTATTGAAAAAAAAATTAAATACTAATAATAATGGAAACAAAATGATTTAGGTTCGGCGATGGAGGTGGCGCCATTGTTGAAGAACGATGCTCCAAGATCGATGTGTTCAGGGGAGCTTGAGCTTTGATACTATGTGGAAATCCGATTTTTATTGAGATTTCTTGGATGAATATTACATGAACCCTAATAGGGAATTTATAGAGATTACATCGACCAAGATATGAAAACTAGCATAATATATAAATATTTTACTTTATTAATATTCCTAATGTAGAATATCCTAATTGATATTGATACATTAATTATTTTCCATAACTACCTTCCTTTTGTGATGAGATACATTGATAATGATACAATGTATCCCATGCATCATATTCTCTTACATACACATACTACTTATTTGATCGTTCTTTAATTATGTGGATTTACTATTTTGAAAATCTCGACTGAATCAGTAAAACTGGGTGGGGTCAATTCGGATTTTGTATTTTTTGTTCAAAATAATTTTTTAATTATTTAAATAAAAATATGATATACATTAATGAATAATTGTTAAATGGTTTATCTTGTTCGAGAATAGATGACTTGTTTGAGACAACTCGGTCTCATGATGATGATGATGATGTTCCACTATTCCATTCTATTATCCTTGGTTAATGCATACGATATCTATGAAATCTCATTCTAATAAACAATGAACATAGTTTACTAAAGTTGTATCAAGTAAAAATAGGAAATTAATATGCAAATCAAATCCGGGGAACGTTTTATAGGGAGTGAGGAAGATCAACTATGCTTTACGAGAAAATATTATGCTATTAAGAAACAATATGTTCATAGCATGAGTGTAATAGCCATGATG
Source organism: Akebia trifoliata (assembly GCF_017979445.1). Taxonomy (NCBI): domain Eukaryota; kingdom Viridiplantae; phylum Streptophyta; class Magnoliopsida; order Ranunculales; family Lardizabalaceae; genus Akebia; species Akebia trifoliata. The sequence continues at coordinate 4,577,195 of NC_141377.1, forward strand.
CGTATGTTGAGATTGATGAGCCAAATGACTAGAAAAGAAATTAAAGCATTTGGGGAGTAAGAGTGGTCCCAATAGGTGCTAAACTGAAGACCGCTTGTGTCTTCTTTGATGATTTTATGGGTAGCTGAGAGTGGGTTTATAATTTAGCTTGAGTGGTTGAGGATTTTAACATGTTAAGTTGGTAAAGTTGATAAAACATGTCTTCACCCAATAACCGACATTTTCATCTTCGCCCAATAACCACCCCATGGTTTTTAATCTCGTTTTTTGGGATTGTCTTGGCACACATTGATAAGGAGAAGAAACTCAAGAAAGAAACTTTTTTCCTTTTCATTGTCATAAGAGAAAAAAGGGACGAAAAAGAAATAAAAGAAAAGAAAAGAAGGAATTGGCCTCTATGTTCCTAGGAATACATGTGGAGAAAAGGGATGAGGCTAGCTACATGGTTGCTTCTTACTTTATAAGATAAATTTTTTACATGATCGTTATGTCTACCCGTTGTGGTCTTTTTTGAGTTATATAAGTTACAATGTTACATAACCTCTGATTTTAGCATATATATTCAAACCTTAGTTATTTGAATCGCCAAGAAGTGGCTCTGTATTGCAAGTGGAGCGTTAGCAAAAGTTAGAAATTGAACTATTTAACAACCGGAAGCTGGAGAGGGAGTGGGTTTTCAAGGTGGGTGTGGGATGCTAGATAGAAGCTTTCATCTTTAGATCTATTTTTCCAGGTTACGTCTTTGGAAGGTGCATTGTGATCATTTAGTATGTTCCATGTCGTATCATTGAGGACACTTACAGTGCCTCATGTATGATTCTTTGGATGAGTTTTATGCTATAGATATTATCATATTCTTTGTACTTATTTCTTTGTTTCAATACTGCATTTTTGCTAGAAAGTTGATGGTTATATGTAGGGGTGCAACTTGGTTCAGTGCAAACCGAGAACCGAACCAAACCGATAGCTTTGGGGTGGTTTGGAACAAGTTGTGGTTCAAGAAAATGGAGACCCGATCACTTTGGTTCGGTTCTCAGATCAAGCTTGTATAGCATTGAACCAAACCCTTATGTTAGTTATATATATTATGAGTTATTTTAGGGGTTAGGACATCTATTAATGACATTTTTATGGATAAATTAATGATTTTTTATAGATAGATTAATGATTTATTGTATGAAATTTATGTTTATTTTTTGTTTGTTTTTTCATTAAAAATATGTTCTTCCCAAAATCTATAGAATATTGGCAACCCATAGAGCCGAAACTGAACCGACCTTAGTTCGGTTTGGTTCTAATGGCATTTTGGTTTGGTTCTGGTTCTGGTTCTTGTTTAGTGGAAACGACGTAGGTTGGTTCGGTTCCAATTTGGCCTCAAATCGAACCAGGTTGTACCTCTAGTTATATGGGCAATTCGTCATCTTGTGCATTGGAATTCTCTTCCCGAATTTTATAAATGTCTTCTTTTCTGCAATATATATATATATATTTTCATTTATCAAAAGCAAATGAAGTTGATCGCTATATCTAAGAATGATAGAGAATTAACATTTGTGATTTTTTTTTGTGTGTGTAGGTACAATGAATCAGATCAACCTGTGTGCAGGGTTTGTGATGTTGTATTGAAATCAGAATCCCTTTGGCCAGCACACCAAGCTTCCCGTAAACATCATGAGGTGATACTTCACTAGTTAAATTGAATGGCTTTGTACATGCCAGGCTTTTTCATTGTCCATTTTTTATGTGCTTTATATTCTGAAAATTTATAAAATTTATGTAACAACGACACTCTGTTTTTCTTGGTGGATGTTTGTTGTGCTTATTTTTTACACACATTTTTTAATAAATCTCAACTCCCTGCCCCTTTGCACCCTTAAATGATATTTTAAGATACATCAACTCACCTATATTAAATTAATATGCACTAAAGTACTAAAAGCCAATGTTTCTTGGCGTATGAGGCTTACCCTCGAAGCATGCCTTAGTGCATGCTTTTAGTGTGAGCAGTCTATAATATATATACTATTTGTGAAAGAGTAAGGTTTAAGCAGTCTATACTATTTGTGAAAGAGTAAGGTTTAAGCAGTCTATTATTTGTGAAAGAGTAAGGTTTTCGAACTTGGAGTGGTCCCAAATATCCACGTTCTCGTAGGATATTATCTCGGCCTTCCTCTCGAGCCTCCATATTGTCACCTTCAAATTTGGTATCTAGTTTTACAGAGAGTGGAGAAGAACATAGTTAGCAAATAGATGGATCAAACATTGAATTTCACTTTTCATCCTCTTTTCTTTTCTTAAAAAAAAAAAAAATTAATAATAATAATTTTCATCTGTATTAACATTTAATTCCTTGTTTTTGGTTACTTAACTTGAGAGATGAAAAGCATAAAAGTTAGTTTGGGGTTTTGTTAGGGCACACGTTAAAGTGCAATAAATACACCTTGGGAATAAGCATCTGTAGGTATTTTGGTAAAAAATAAATTTTAAAGGGCATTTTTGGTACAAAATCCAATTTCTAAAGTGTATTTATTGCATGTTAACGTGTGCCCTTAGGGCACATGTTAACAAGACCCTTTGATTTGATAGATGATTTTTCGTAATTTAGTTTTCTTTTTTCTATTTTTCGTTGCGTATTTGGTTAAATGAATATCTTTCAGGCCAAACCATTCATATTAATGCATATTTATATTTAACGTTGTTTATTGACAAAAGGGTGCTTTATACACAGGCAATTAAGAATGTCAAAGCCACTGCAGCTGGAAAAACACAGGTTAATGGTGCAAAGTCTGAGCCGCCTTCAGAGTTGACATCTAGATCTCGATCATCATCCACCCTGCCAGTAGGTTTTTTTGATACGCAGGACACTAAGAGGCAAAAAACTGGTAAGAACTTATTATGGAGCTTTTTATTTCTTTGAATGATTTTCAGTGTATCTGGTGTCTTTAAACAGAATGGGAAGTTGGAGTTGTTACTGTAATTCCATTTTTATCCTAACTTGTGTTTTATTTATGTCCAAATATGCCTTCAGACTTATTTACATATCCAACATAGCTCAATTTAATCAATTAGAATGCAAAGGCCAGCATCATACTTTCATTGTTATAAACATTACTGTTGCTTTAAAGCTATTTATAACATGATGACAGCGTTGTAGAACAGATCTATGGAGAAGAGAAGAAAAAGAGAGAAATAGAGAAGGAAGATACACGAGTTAGGGAAAAAGATTTTAGATTGGGTTAATCAGCCTCTCTCTCGTTATTTATTTATTAACTCTTCAAAAATTGCAAGATATTCGCCATACTGTTAATTTATTTGATTAGGATTCTTCTAACTTAAACATAATAAATAATTAATCCATTTCTACACTCCCCCTTAAGTGGGGCATAGATATCAATCGTGCCAAACTTGGTAAGAGCTTCATCTAGTTTCTTCTTTGGAACCCCTTTTGTCAACACACCTACTAATTGATTTTTTTGACTTTACATAAGGAAGGCACATAACTTGAGACTTTCTCTCTAATGAAATGTCTATCAATCTTAATGTGTTTCGTACGATCGTGTTAGATCAGATTAAGTACTATAGTGACAGCTGCTTTATTATCACTGTAGAGTCTCAGAGGTTCTGCCAATTTTGCCCCAAACCGAACCAAGTTGCACCCCTAGTATTTAACACTGGCACACAATCTCTACCGGCTTCTATTTTTACCAATCTAGATTGATTCTTCTGTTAATGTATTTGTAACCGAAGTGTATCTCTGTGATCATTAACTTGTTACTACATTCAGGATTGGGTACCCAGGAAAATATTGAATCTAGTTCTCCTAAAGCTTCTGCTAAGTCAGTGGATTCTGTTTCATCTGCCAATATACATGGAAAGACTGAAGGTTCTGCTCTAATTCAACCTACGGAGCCATTTGATTCGAAAAACCTGGCAGTTGGATCATCAAATGTTGATGCAACCCGGGGAAGTGAAGGTAAACTCTCCAGCCAGCTTAAAGTAAGGCAAGTAAAGGGAGCTCTTCCTGAAGGCTTCTTCGATAAAAAGGATGCCGACACAACAAAAAATATGGGCTCAGCAGTCAAGCAAGTTAAGGGAGCTATTCCAGAAGATTTCTTTGACAAGAAGGATGGAAATACAACAAAAAAGATGGGTGGTTCAGAAGTCAAGCAAGTGAAGGGAGCTCTTCCTGAAGGTTTCTTTGATAACAAAGATGCTGATCTACGTGCCCGTGGCATTGAACCTGTTAAGATCGATATCAAGTAAGTTCCACTTTGATATTATTTGATATGCTTATGTACTCTTTCATAATTCCCATTTGTTATCGGAGGCATCTTATTGCAATGCTCATGTAATTTTAGGGTACTAGTAAAAAGAACAGATCAATGTCTTAGCCATAAAACTTGAGAGCTGCTATTGGCACCCCAACTTTTACTTATTACAACCTGATTTCTTAAATTGTTTTTTGCAAGTAAACCAAATTATATTACCGATTTCTAAATTATTTATCACACCACAGTTAAAGATTAAAACACACTCTTCAAACATTATCAAGGTTTGGTTCATATTATAATCTCCACATTACAAAACATTATCACACTCAGTTCAAACAATTTCAGTAGTTTGTTACGATTATGATTAGGCTCATATAAAATCCTAAATCCCAAAAAATAGAAATCTAACACAAAAAAATGAGAGAACTTCTATTGGCACCCCAACTTTTACTTATTTTTAATCATTCATTTATTTTCTTTATTTTTAATTGGGGTGTAATAAGAAAAAGTTGGGGTGCCAATCAGTGTTGTCAAATGCATCGCACATGCTATTTTCTATGAGTAAACCACATATGCCGGTTTTTGGTTCATTATGCCAGGACATACAAAAGTATGCGATCGCATAATGGACAATGATTTGACTATTGGAGCATTAAATTCAAGTTTTTTTAATCTATCTTCTCCAATAACTACCCTATTTCTACCCCCTATTCATGCATTATTCTAAGTTATTTATTTTATTCTTTCACTCACATATGTTCTCTAATGATTAAACTATTAAAGCAAAATCCACTTTAATTATCTAGAACTAGAACTAGAACTTGATAATTAAAGTAGGCCACCTTCGTATCATGAATAGTTTATATATTATCGACTATTTAGCTTCTTCAGATTTTTTATTCTTGTTACTAAATGACTAAATGTAATCAATTTTATTCAATTTGAAAAATGTGCTATCCAAAATCCAAATATATTGTTATAGGTTTGTTTTTATTTTCTCATATTTTTCTGATTTTTTAAAACCCCCCCCCCCCCCCCCCTTTCCTTTTTTTTTTTTCTTATTTTTTTGAAATAAGAAAATATTTTGTGCAATATGCATGTGCAATTTCGCATATGTGCACAACATATGCTGGTTGCATATGCTATTTGATAACATTGGTGCCAATAGCATCTCTCTAAAACTTTGATTAACAGTGTTTCTGTAACCATATATGTGATGCTTGTGCTGAAACTTATCTCGGTCACTTTTTATGTTAGGATGTTTATGTTTTTTGTTTTAGTTGGATTTGTTCATCCTGTTGGGACAAATATGCCATTTTGAGTCTAATTTTAAGATACACGCACAGAGAACCTTTAAAACAGGTAACTTATACTTTAAAATCTGTTCAGGGATGAATACAAAGAATTCGAAAAGCTGATCCAAGAGGATTTGCATGAAGTGGATGAGCGTTTGGAGGAAGAAGAGGTGAGTGCTTTAGTTTGTTGGCATTTTGGTATGTTCATATTCACTTGTAAATCTTTCAGACCATGAATTTAACATGAAGGGGCCGGCCCCATTTGCTGTTATAACCTTGTGTTGCGATGTGAATGCAGATTGATGCAGCCGAGGTGAGAGAGGAGGAGGAGACTTTGGAACAAAAGTGAGTTTTTGGCCAAAAACATTATATTTTAGTACCTATCCGTAACTTAAATATAAAAACTTCCCTTACTTAGTAAGATTTTAAGTCTTACCAAGTGTCATTTTGCTCAAATGGATAAACACCTTGGCAATACAACACCACAGCCCTCTAGATTTTGTGGAAAAAATCAAATCCAATTTTTTTTTTTTTTTTTTCTGTTTTGGGCGTGGTCCAAGGTTTTGAAAATGGATGGTTACTGAACTTCCATGGAACTCCCAAATTTAAAATTAAAATACAACGGTGAAAAATATATTTATTTATTTTTTCTGATTTTTTCATAGTTCATAGAATTCCTTCCCCCCTACAACCCCATGTGATCGGATCATGTTTTTGGATGCCACAAGGTGAGGTCAACGGCCCTTGGTAGGAGTTGAAATCTTACCAAGTTAGTAATGCTATTTGGACACATAAAGTTCCGTACTCTCTAGGAATGTTTGGGTCAAAACTGGAACGAAACATTGATCCCGAAAACGTTCAATATTTTGGATCATTTCAGAATTTCTCAGTTGCGAAAGTCTCGGCTTGAAACGAGATTGTAAACCTTGCACCTTTCTTTTCCTCCATTTGTTGTTTAACATAGAGATTCTATTTCATGCAGGTCTTGTAGGGAGAGAGTGGAAATTTTCAAGAAGATGCAAATGGAGTTGAAGGCAGCTAGATTTGGTGGGAAGAAAGGTGCAGCCATGGGCAAGGATTCGAGCGATGAAGATTCATCAAGTGATGAAGATGACAATGAAGAAGATTTTGCAGTCGATTGGAGAGCCAAGAATTTGTAAAGATACACGTTTAGAGAAATGGTTCTGTCAACATGATTTCTCGGTTTTGGAATCTAAATCTTAGATTAATCCATATAAGAAATCTTTGAACTTTACTATAATCCAAGTTAAATGATGCATGAAAATCAAATTTAAGTGCAAATGAGAAAAAAAAAAAAAATGTGTAGTGCTGGAGCATGAATAAAGTAAGAAACAATAATCTAGATTTTTGATGTTTGGGTGGAAATTATTCTCTAAACCACATCAATGAGTTCTAATTGTAAGGGGTTAAACTAGATTTTGTTACGATATCCAATCAGAATTTCAAATATAAAATTATCGGTCTGGGAAGCTTTTGTCCCTAACTTTCTCTTGAAACAGACCTTTGATGCTTATTGATTTCATAGCTAACTTTTTAAATTTTGTTTGTCATAAAATTTGGTAGGGATGGATTAGGATTCTAAAATTTGGGCTAATGCAAAAAAGCCTTCTGGAGCTACCAGAACCATATCTCCCAAATCTGCTCACAATTTTACCACTATCTACTGTTTTTTTTCCTTCGTAGTCCTCTTAGGAAGTGTTGTATAAATCTCTTGTATTCTGTTGCGCTACGCAGTGTTGCGGGGGTTCAATCCCAATTTTTTTTAGGGATATGAAAGGGGTAATCTTGTAATATTTTCTTAAAGATTTTTTTTTTTTGGATTTTTTATTTTGGGAGATTTACATGTTTTGATAACTCTCGATTTATAAGTAGAGATTTCTAGGATTCTATAACTTCAAAGAAAATAATGGTTGTTTTTTATCTGATCCATGGATGTAGGCATACTATCGAACAACGTAAATCCTTGTCTTTTGTGTGTGTAGTGCCCTGACCCAATTTTTTTAGGGATACGAAAAGGGTAATTGTGTAATATTTTTTTAAAAGATTTTTTATTTTGAGAGATTTACATGTTTTGGTAACTCCAAATTTATAAATAGAGATCTCTAAGGTTGTAAAACTTAAGAAAAATTAATAATTGTTCTTGATCTGATCCATGGACGTAGGCATACTACCAAACCGCATAAATCCTTGTGCTTTGTGTGATTGTGTTATTCTTGTTGTTTCGTATATTATTAGAAAGGAAATGTGCCAAGTAGTAGATTAGAAATGCTCTAGATAATGTATTCTTTCGTGAAAAATTGATTTGACATTGATGAAAAAGGAGTTGGTCTCATGAGTTCTTTTTCTTGATTCTTATCTTATTTAACTACTTTTTTTTTTTGAAAGGTCAACAGGGTTAAGGTAGACCTAGACCAACTACAACCTTAAGGAAGGAAAACCCCTACGATCCTTATCTTATTGAACTACTATACTAAATGAATGCAAATTTTTCCCAAGAAAAGGATGTGATGCAGGCAAGGCTACTCCTTTTGAACAACTCATCATTATTTATGTATCGTAGTAAGAAAATAGGATTCTAGATCTAGGGAACCCTTTATCCTTTTTTCGGAACCTATCCAAAAACTATTCTTGATTAGGCTTGACCAGTTGTCTTGGATGGAGTAAGGAGAATGATTTGCACACAAGACTTCTATGTTACTTCTAGTAAGAAAGAAAATGCAAAGTAAAGGCTACATTATCCTACTCTTGTCTACTTTAATCGAGAATAATTTAGGAGATAAAAAAAGGTCCACACATCTTGCTTTGCAAACATTTACGTATCTTGCCTTAATTTTATTCTTAATGATGGGGGAAAAGTTTTAATTTAACCTTTTCTGTCTCTTGGTATTTAGAGTAATTAAAATTTTCGAAGGGCTTAGGGTGATAATTTACCCAAAGTTCATCATGTGAAAATTGGAAAATTTGATGGGTCAAGATCCACAAATTTTAGAAATTGAATTTTGATGGCCCAAGGCCGTTGAAAATTTTTATGCTTCCCAGATTCAACGGCTTAGCACTCCCTGAATTTCTCTCATCTTTCATTAATTTGATGGTTTTGACCCATCGAAAAAAAAATATTCGACAATGAAAAACTTGATCTCCTGATCAGTCGACTATGGGTTTTTTTCATGTTGTGGTTATTTTATTTGTGAAGATTTTCGAGTCTAAGACTTTGACATGTGGGGACCAATTTGAATAAGTTTCTGGACTGGTTCGATAAATCATATCGGATCTAAATTTTTGATAACTTTTGCTTGGCAACTACCCGAGCGGTCCTTTATTTGTCGATTTGATTCTTTTCATGTCTTGGATATTTGTTGTGGGATCAGGTAGTAGCAATAACATCATAAAGTGAGTTTCCAAGAGATTGTTGTTGGACTTGGCGATCATAAGCACTTAATTATATACTAGAGCCGTGCTTTTTTGAGTCGAAAATTTTCACTAGGTGGACATGGTAAGGGCACAAAACCATAGATCTTTTTCTTCGGGATACACAAGGAAAAAAGATGTACGGTTCTGTGCACTTGCCATTCAACCGAGTGAAGACAGAGCGAAAATTTTCGAGTTTGAAAATCATTAGGGTATATAATAACACCAATATGCGAGATTGAAAATTTTAGAGATCAAAGACTCGAATCCATAGACGTGATCTTATGGAGGTAGAGTGGATAACTTATATCCATCCGATTAAAAGCATTATGGTGGTGTGCCCAAAGGAGAGATTTTATTAGCAAATAATTGCAAGTTTTTGATGTCTAGATTTTTTCTACTTAGTCAACAAACTATTATAGTTTCTATCACTCTCAATCTAATAGTTTAGGTATAATACATGTAAAGAATTTAGTTTTTGTTTCATGATCAAATTTCCTATAATCATGACCTACCTAACCTCTTAACTAAGATATTAAAAGATGAAGTATTAGTTTGACCTAATTGTGTGGTATGTATAGGTTGGGATCCCTTCACTCCTAAGAATGACTCATGAATTCCAACACATTAAATGCAAAATCCAATGGTTGAGATTTATCCTAAGGATAAGTATCTTCGAGATTTTTATTATCTAGATATGCATAAATCTTAACCATCGTATTTTGTGTTTAAAGGGTTGGGATCATGTGTTTTTTTAATGAGTCATTTTTAGGAGTCAACACATCCAAACCCTATATATAAGACATGATCACTATCCAACGTGTTTTGTAATCTAGGGTTAGAAGTTTCAGAATGGGTTGATTTTTTTTTTCTTTTTGTGTGCGAGGATATGATGAGGAGATCATCTTTAGCAAAAATCAGTCAATTCTGAAAATTCTAACCCTAGTTTATAAGTTGAAGAATCGTGGAACGTCCAGAAGTACTTGTAGCTCAGCGCAAAAGTTAGAAATACTCCGTGGAGTGCAAGTACGGTGGTTAATTGCAACATGAAAGTGAATTCAATGGGATTTGAACCTAGGTTGTGAAATCAAGTCTTCACACGCCTTTACTAGCTTAGATAAGTTGGCACCTTCGATTTAATAAATTTGTTCGATCCAGACTGAAGCAAATCAACTTGAAATATAAACTAAAGATATATATAAATAAATAAAAAATCTTATAATTCATATATTTATCACTTATTATTGGACCCCATATTATGGTATTTGGATTAAAATGAAAACGATTAAATCCAAAATTTGATCCATTTCACTAGAGATATGGACACTACCATAACATATATTATCATATAAAATACTTTATTCGAAGATGGGGACGATGAATAATGTAGATGTCTCAATCAATCCAAGTGTTGTGTGAATCTAGATGGAATTTTAGAATAAAAATGGATCCTTCACTAAAGAAATGAAACTTTCTACATTCCCTCACAAGGCAGCTCACCCCCCACAATGTTGTTTGGTGAGGGGTTTGATTAAAATGTTAAAAACCAAGATATTGACATTAAGACAAAAATCAAACTAGAATTAATGAATAAAGGGAATAAAGAAAGAGTCCATCACTTAACTTATGAACCCAACATCCCCAACATCTCACATGGGAACATATATTGACATATATAAAAGGTTGAAACATTTGATACAAATAATGAAAATTTCAACATTAGAAGTCAAATTAGTTTTATATAATCATATATTTACAAGAGTCAAATATCTCTAAGAAGATTATTGTCTGTTTCTTGTTCTCTTATCATAACCTAACAACAAATATAAAAAAGAAAAAAAGAGATGGAACAAACATCTGAAGTGTTCACCATTTTCACAAGCTTGTCTTTGGAAAGGAGTGCTTGTCTTCAACATGTTTCAAATTTTCAATTTCACTTTGGTTGTGCATGATTATAGAGAAAACGATTTTTAAAAAAAAATGTTTGTTGGTGTTTGATTGTCAAAATGAGAATTCGGATTTTTCCATCTTAATGAGAAAAACATTTTCCTATGGGATTGAGTCAAAGAATATTTTCTAGCAAAGGTGCAAAAATTGAATGCTCGGGAAAATGATTTTCTTGCAAAAATACAAAATCATACACCTGCTTAGAAAAATCACGTTTTGTTGATTTTCTCGTCAATCATACAACTCTTAGTTACATGGGAGATAAAATACAAGAGTCGTGATAATCTGACTACCCCACATGGCATACTCAATCAACTATTTGATGTGACAAGTTTGGGAATCGTAGATCTGTGCTCCTCGGGATACATGGTTCCCTCAAGATACACTTTTTTTAAATGGGGAAGTGCAACCGTGTATCCCAAGGAGCATAGATCTACGATTCCCGAACTTGTAACGTTAGGATAGTCGATTGGGTTTGCCATGTGGGATAGTCAGATTATCACGATTCTAAATACAATCTCATCTTTAAAAGTATATATATATAGCATTTGATACATGGTTCCCTCAGCTAACGTTTTGTCCTATATGGGTTATAAGTTTCGTAACTGGATGAATTTTTGTGAGGATGATGATGATCTATATGGTGAGGAGATCATCATCACAAAAAAATCAGTCAATTTTGAAATTTTTAACTGCATCAAAAGTGGTTTATAAGTTGAACAATTGTAGATCGTCGAATTTTACTATTAACTTGATAGAATCACTTATAATCAGAATAGCTACGAAACAGACCCTGAATTCTTTTTAATCCAAAAAGTGATTTTGGATTCTCATGATCTATATTTCCACATCACTCCCTGTGTGATACACCTAAGAAGAGACTACTTCTTTTTATACAATCTTCTTTAAATACAAAATCATCTTTTAAAATAAATAAATATATTTCTTTAACATAAATGGAAGATTGGGTTTACTTCAATTGTATTGGACTTTGAAGCTTTGTTAAAGTAAGAAAGTAGAAAGTGAGTGGTTCTTTGTTAGATTCTGTATTAGTGTATATTTTAAATTTTACTTAGATTAATTTAAAATAATTAAAGAAGAAAAGTTGAATGGAGATTTTCTTTTATTTTTATATTTATAAGTGGATATATCTTTTTAATTTGATTTAAGAGAAAGTTAAGGTGTATAAGACTAGGTACAACATAGTGGGCATCTTTAGTTAAAATGGTGGGACCCACTAAAATTCTCCCAAATATTTTCTATAACAATGTACCACGTCCCTTTGATTGGCATTGTTTATCATGATTGCTTTTGAAAAATGTGGGGCCAGTCCAAGTAGGTTCTCATTTATAAGATAGGTATATGAGATTGACTTGCCAACCATCTTATTTGAGGACCACAACCAATCATCTTGTTTGTCCCACTACTAGGGCTGTCAATGGATTGGATCCGGGTCGATATGGACCAATCCGAATAGGATCGAATCGAACTCTTATTGATTTGAATCCAGATTCAATCAAATCCAATTTTATTATAAAATTCTAGTTAAATTTTCTTGAAAATATCTTTTTTTCTTTAGTCAATGAAAGGGTACAATCTATAATAAAGAATTTTCTCTACATAACGGAATCAATGTGGATCGGTCGATGTACCCCAACCTTTAGGAAATCACGTAAAATCTTTATATTTTTTTATGTATAATTATCTCTTAATTAATTAACTTTTTTGAAATTGAGATATCCAGGCTTCTTAGAATATTTGACTAATTCTTGGGGCACGTGCAATCCCCTCCCCCACATGCACTACATAATTTTTGGATAAATCCCTGAGGATGACCCGTAAGGGGGATATGAACTCAAGACCACGACTTTTACATATTAATTTCTTTATCGTTAATGATTTTTTGACTGTAATATTTTTAGTCAATTTGTACTCGACTGACGTGAGAAGGGCATAGAACCGTTGATCATTTTCTTGTGTATCTCAAAGAAAAAGATCTATTGTTCTGTGTCTTTTCAACGTTAGCCGAGTACAGACCAAGCAAAATCACGACTCTTTTCTTTATTGTTATTGGGGGTTGGTTTGAATTTGTGGGCCAATAGACCTGGTTGATATCGTAATCAAGCCCATTAAGACGGAACATGATTGATGCAAGACTAAGCCAATAGATTATCAAATCAAAACCCAAACCAACATCTTCTTGGATCGAATTTTAGGTTTGATCCGATCCATTGACAGCCCCACCCATGCTCCATGTTTGATGTTTCAATTGTGTCTCCAAATCTAACACAACCATATGATCTTGTTCGTTCAGTTATGTATAAAACACTACCATAACTCCAAAGTAATATAATAAGGATAGAGTAAATGATTGGGTGAAGAACGATACACTACTATTTTGTGTAGAATCAGACAATGATCATAAAACCAAACACATTGATCTGATTAACGGTTGTGATCATTCAATCAAACTAACATTCGTTTTTTAAGATGGGACGCGTTGTAGAGTGAATGGGGACATTAGACACGCCACTTATGATGACACGGGGACACACCACTTATTACCTTTAATGGGTAAAACCGTAAAAGAGCAAAAACAAAGATAAGGGTTTAGCGTGTGCAAGCGTGCGTGTCAGCGTGTGTGAGGTGGGACCCATCAAACCGAAATTCGAAAACCTCGTGTTCTTCTCTTTTTTTGCCCTTTTTACACGGAATCTCACGCTTTTGTTAGGTAGCAAAATACGAAACGTACACGGTAATTACCACGTCTCGCCACGTGGATACTATTTAACATTCTGTCCCACGTCATCATTTTGGGAACGGTGGCATTGGTGCAGTTTTGTAATCAATTATTACATCTGCGTCACGCAACCCTGTATTGATATTTATTCCTAATTGACTAGTAGGTGGGACATGTGCCACGCACGTGTCTTACCAAAATTAGGATTTATATTATAATTTTTAATTTCAAGTATTAATTAAGGTAAATTTGAATTTTCATTATACCCTTATCTTAATAATGAAAATAATTGGTTTTTTTTTTTTAAAATTAAATAACATAATTATTTAATTTTTTTTACATAAAATAATAAAATAAATAAATAAAAATTTATCACAAGAGCACTTTTAGAATTTAAAAATGAGTCGTGATAATATGATGCCACCTCTGACAAATGCTTTTATCATAGAACTGTAGATTATTTGTCTCGAGATACACATAAAATATTTATGATTATATGTATCCTGACACAAGTGATATAAGTTTTTTTATTTTTTTTTTTTTTTTAATAGTAAAGATATTATCATCGAAATATGTATGAATCTTGATTGTTGGATTGATTATGTATATTTTTTTTTACTTAATAATTTTTCAAGACTTGATTCTTCCCATGTTTATTTAAAAATTCAAAAATTTAGATCAAGTTAATTTTGAAGTAAAAAATTTATTTGTTGAGTTCTATGGCCTCATGAATATTGATTCGTGTGAAAAACACAATTTTCCAACCACTAAAATGTGAAATTCAATAAATTTGTCTTTGAGACATGTGATGTATCTATAATATATGTATTTCTTCACGACTATTAGATTTCATATTTCGATACTTGGGATTGTGTATTTTTATATGAGTTTCACTCTTCTTGATTCATATTTTAAATTCACATATGTACTTTTGAGTTACCACTTAAGTCTTCAAAATTGATCACATACACCTTGATTCTGGTCTTCCATGGTAGACACATGGAATTGATCAAAGTATCATTTTCTTTGATCTATTGTGAAATATCCCGATTTTCCTTCAATTTTAATTTTTTATTTTTAAAAAAAGTTGGTTAGGAATTCGTAATGAAAAACATTTTCCTTTACTAATTTAGTAAGATTTTAAGTCCAACACCCCAATCCTCTAAGTTTCGTTGACAAACTTAGATAAAATAAATAAGTTTGATCTAAGGTTTTGAAAATGAACAATTGCTAAACTTTCAGATAACTCTCAAACTAAAAATTGAAATTCAACGAAAACAAATAACTTCATTTGAATTTTTATTTTTTATTTTTTGATTGAAAATTCATAAAATTTTGTCCTCTACGACCTTGAAATATGGGTTCATGTTTTCAGATGCCACAAGATGAGGCCAAGGAACCTTAGTAAGGGGTGAAATCCTTACGAACTTAGTAAGATTAGTCGTAATTAATAGGTGAAGAAGAATTTTGAAACAATTAACATTAACTAATTTAGCTTAGCTAACACATTCCCTAAAAATGCATGTTTTTCAACATCCACGTTCCTACTTGACTTAAATATACTTCAAAATGTTTGGGTGAATACTTGAGATATCTCCATGTTTTTTAAATGTAGTGCCCATTCAATTGTCTTTGACTTGTACAAGTCATCCAAGTCTTGGCTATATGGTGAGATGGTCAATGTGAATTATTCTTTACATGTAGTGCCCATTCAATTGTCTTTGACTTCTACAAGTCGTCCAAGTGTTGGCTATATGGTGAGATGGTCAATGTGAATTATTCTTTACATTGACACGTGTGAGATTTGAGTTGACTTGTTAATTTATTAAAATATTAGTGAAATTTAAGAAAATTCAATTTGATTGAGTTTAATAAAATGCAATCGAGTCAATCGGATTTTGTGTTTTTTAAAATTAAGTATCGAACCCTTAATGACTTACTACTTTTTAGGAGTTAGGACATAAATTTAGTGATTAACAATTTTTTCTATATGGATAGATTAATACCATATTATATAAAATTTCATTTTAAATATTTACTCTTTTCATTATAAATATGTTGCTTTCAAGGATATTTATAAGATTTGACAACCCATATAATCGAATCAAACCAATTTAGTTCGATTTGATTCTGATACACATTTAGTAGTATGAACTTCGATTCTGATTTGACTCCAAACTAAATTAAGGTTATGATAATACTTTTATAGTTTGAAAATATCTAAAGTTTGAAAATTAGAAATCAAGACTTTAGAAATTTCATCAACGTGTTTCATAGTTGATTCAAAACTTTTGAATTTTGATTATGAAATCTGAAATCTAAAACGAAAATAAAATTTATGAAGTTTGAATTTTGAAAGTGGACCACCTCCATTCAAACTTCAGAAGTGTTACCAAACACACGTTAAGTTGCACTCCCAATACCTTCCCTAATATGAAATCTGAAACGAAAATAAAATTTCTAAAGTCTAAATTTTGAAAGTAGACTATCTCCATTCAGACTTCAGAAGTGTTATCAAATACCCACTAAGTTGCACTCCCACGACCTTACCTAATATGATTTGTTAAAATTAGGAAGATGTTTTTTTAAAAATACCGAGTCAATTAATAGTTAAGTCAACCGAGTCAACTCGACCGAGTTTTGAAAACCTAGACCCCATTTAATAGTATAATTGGGTTGGGGAGGGGTGCTTGGTTGATACCAATAGGAGTCAAGTGGGTGATGAGTGAGTGGTGCTGGAAACACTGAAAGAGACTCTCTTGTATACTTCTCTCCTTCCTTCCTTCCTCCATCCAACTTTCCTCACAAACACAGTAGAGAGAGAGAGAGAGAGAGATGGGAAATTGCCAAGCCATTGATGCAGCAACACTGGTGATACAACACCCAAGTGGGAGAGTAGAAAGATTGTATTGGCCTGTAACAGCAAGTGAGGTCATGAGATCGAATCCTGGGCATTATGTAGCTCTCATTATCACTCTCTGTTTATCAGAGGAAGATCAAGA
Source organism: Akebia trifoliata (assembly GCF_017979445.1). Taxonomy (NCBI): domain Eukaryota; kingdom Viridiplantae; phylum Streptophyta; class Magnoliopsida; order Ranunculales; family Lardizabalaceae; genus Akebia; species Akebia trifoliata. The sequence continues at coordinate 4,593,879 of NC_141377.1, forward strand.
GAAGAAGAAGATCAAGGATGAAACCAATGGTAATGGTGTCAGGGTAACACGTGTCAAATTACTTAAACCAGCCGATTTACTTGTTCTTGGTCAAGCTTATCGACTCATCACCTCTCAAGGTTTCTTCCCCCTCCATTCTTTCTTCTTTTTTGTTTTTTTTTTTGTTTCTCTTAAAGATTCGATTTTTTGTTACTTGATAGAGAGAACATTTTCTTTAATTTATTCCAATTTGGGTTTTTTTTTTCTTGGCATCAATTCCATCTTTTTTTACTTTTAGATTATATTTCTTTTTCAAGAGAAATTTTCTTTAATGATCCATTTTTTTTTCTTTCTTCCCATCCTCTCTCTCTCTCTGTACTGTCAAATTTGATATGTTATTGAAGAGAAAATTTTCTTTAATCTAATCTAAGTTTGGGTTTTTTTCCTCTCTCTCCATTGATTCCATCTTTTTTTAATCTTAAATTAAATATATATTTTTTTCAAGAAAGAATTTTATTTAATCTAATCTTATTTTGAGAAATTTTTTTTTTTTTACTCTTAATTATTTGTTTTTGAAGAGAAGTTTGTGTTTGATTTAATCTAATTTTGTTATTGGGTTTTGTAGAGGTTATGAAAGGGTTGTGGGAGAAGAAGTACAATAAAATGAAGAAGAAAGAATCTCAGTCAAGAATCAGTGAAAATCAGCGATTGGGATGCGAGAGAGAAGCAAGAAAATCAGAATCAGAGGTGAATCTCTCATTCTATTCTGGGTTTTATTTCGAACTGTATTGTATCTCTTTGGGTTTGATTTGATGCAATCTAAGCCAAGTTTCAAATTTTCACATTTGGGGGAAAAAAAACTATTTTTAAAAAAATTACATGAGAAAAAACTGGATTTTGTCAATTGGGTCGTGTTCAAGTTCAAAATCTTTAATTTTTTCCCCAAATTTCGATTTTCAAATGAAGGACAGAGATACTTCTGGAGAGGACTACTGATATTCCTCTGTTTCTTCAAATTTTCCCTAAATTTTGATTTAAAAAAAAAAAAATGACAGAGAAGAGAGAACTCAGGAGGACTACTGCGGTTCCTCTTCTTATAACTAGATAAAATAAATCAATCAAATTGGGGAAAAAGAACCATTTTTTTTTTATTACATGAGAAAAAAAAATTGGATTTTATCAATTAGGTCATCTTCAAATTATTTAAATTTTCCCCAAATTTCTCGAGGACTAGTGCTGTTCCTCTTTTTATAACTGGATAAATCAGTAAAATCCCCCCCAAAAAACCATTTTTTTTTATTACATAAGAAAAAGAATTGGGTTTTATCAATTGGGTCATCTTCAAATTCTTCAATTTTGCCTCAAATTTTAGAACTATTAAAAAAAAAACATTTTTTTTTTCCAATTACATGAGAAAAAAATGGGTTTTGTAATTGAAAAAAAAATGGATTTTATGAATTGGGTCATCTTCAAATTCTTCAATTTTGCCCCAAATTTTTTTATAACTGGAAAAATCATTTAAATCCCCTAAAAAAAGACCATTTTTTTCAATTACATTAGAAAATACATGATTTTGTCATTGGGTCTGCATCAAATTCTTAAATTTTGTCCTAAATTTTCAGGCAACAAAACAAGAAAAACAACAACAGAGGACAAAAGTATCCTCTACTTCAGCAAGGTCAAGACCATGGCGCCCTTCATTACAGAGCATCTCTGAGGCTGGATTTGTTCACCCATCTTAACAAACAAGTTGAGGGTCTCAACCAGATAAAATTTCATCCAAGATAGGAGTTCTTGCTTGGAGAATAAACACAGGTCATCAATGGAGGATAGCTATCATGATGAGTGATTCCAAAGCTAGAGATACACATACCTTACCTTCAAGAACACCTCTCACAGCCTAAACTTTCCTTGATATCTAAGACAAGAGAGATGCATCAATTGATGTTGTAATTAGTATTGCTTGTCAAATGAAATAGTGTCTTTTTATTGAGATCTTCATAGTTTATAAATTAGCAGATTTTCCCAACCATGGCAATATAAATACAAAGTGATTTCAAGTTCATTATAAAAATGAGGCTAAAGTTGAATATTTGTGGGCATATTTTTCTCCCCTGAAAGAAAGACATATTGTGAACCCATGTCATGATATCAACCTTCACAAATTTTAACCAACTTATCAAATTGACCTCAAGATTGGATCTTATATAGCACATCTTGACGTGAAAGTGGATAGGAATCATAAATGTTTTTGCACTCTTATCTCGAGAAAAAGCATCTATGGTTCTCATACAATTTCACGTCAATTTCACGTCAGGACGTACGATGTGAGGTTTGATCTTGAGGTCACTTCAGCATTATTCAATTTTTTTTCCGTGGAAATGGAATTCGGAGCTTAAGAGTAGAATTATTGAAATAATCATTGAAAATTATATTTGATGATTTTGAAATTAGACGGGTGATCAATCGTTATTATGGTAATCTTGTAACATTCTTTTATTTAGATTTGGTCAGCTATATTCTTAAGATGTCAAACATTAATCATGATCATGGTTTGAAAAATATGATTGAAATAATCTTTGTGTGGGAGCAAACATTGAAGTGACCTTGATACATGCATATTCTCAGATTTCGGCAGTGGGAATCGAATAAGTTATGATTTGAGCTCTCTTTTTCACTTACAATAATCATATGTGATGAAGCACAAATTAAGTCAAATCTTTTTAAAGTCTTTTGCACTTCTATGATAAAAAAAAAAAAAAAAATTGATGTAATAGATTGAACAAGCGATAATCATTTTTGCGCATAAAAAATCAAATAAATGATCATGAAAATATTGGAAATATGGAATGCAATCATATAACATGAAAACAAAATTGAATATTTGTGTTCTCTTTGATCATTAACACAATGATGCCTTATATATAGAGGAACTTTGAGTGCCTAGGAATTATTGGGAAAACATAATGACCTTATCAAATAAGTTGTAAGCTATTAAATAAAAACTAATGATAATAAAAGAAAAATAGTATTAATTAGATAGCTTATAGAATTTTTTAGAGAGAAAATAGGAGCAATCCCTCTTGGTGAAGAGGAAGAGAACACGTTCGAAGTTGTGAGAATTGATTCGATTGCAGTGGTTATTTTGTTTGAAATATTTTCTTCCAAGTTAGTTATGGGTTGGGTTCTCATGACTGGTGGAAAAAAAACATGATCCCAACTGTTTAAAGACAAAATCCAACGGTTGAGATTTATTCTCATAATAAATATCTCCAAGAGGTACTTATCAAAAAAAAAAAATCTCCAAGAGGTATGTTATTGAGATACGTACAAATCCTTATAGTTGGATATCATGATTATGACTTGATCAACACTTGCACTCTGTCATGGCATTTCCCTTTGCTAAGGATGATCATTTGACTCGGAGAATTTCTTCGTTCGGTTTGTTTATAAATGAAAGTGTACCATTTTTGGGACAAAAAAAAGAGGGTGAATTATGATTTGTTTCTTACCAATAATCATTACATGAACAACTTCCTTCTTTGAAATTGTGGAAACGAGAACGATCTCTCACGACAATTTCTCTATTAAACACTTGGGAAATTGCTTTCATCGCAGAATGACAATCTTCACATATCCTTAAATTCTTTGCAATCCGAATAGGAGTCCCCGTGTCAGTGCTCAACAACCCAAAAGCCACAGCCAACTTCTCACTATGCCAATACACAGCTTCTTGTTTCTCCTCTTCACTCAAATCAAACAACACTTGTTTTGTGTTGGCAACATAGCCTCCTTCATTACTCACTCTCTTCAATACTTCATTCAACATGCCTTTTATCTCTCTAATATGGGGATGTATTCGGTCGGCGACAAGAAATTCATGAACAATGCCATCGATTTCAATCCAACTACAACCCGGGGTAGATTCGATCTTCTTTTCATCCATTTGCTTCCTTACTCTAGCAACTCGGTCCCATCGACCAGAAGACGCATACAAATTCGAAAGAAGCACATAACCTCCACCATAGACACTAGGGTCTAATTGGGATATGTGATCGATGATCTGTTCACCAAGACTAATATCACCATGAGTTCTACAAGCACTAAGCAATGCTCTCCATATAACAACATCGGGTTCCATAGGCATGGTCTTGGCAACTTCAAACGCCCTTTCCAAGTGGCCAGCACGACCGAGAAGATCTACCAAGCACCCGAAATGCTCAATCTTAGGTGAAATTCCCCACAAGTGTTCCATGTCATGGAAGATCGACCAACCTTCCTCTACTAGACCTGAATGGCTACATCCATTTAAAACACCCAAAAGAGTGATGTTACTTGGTTTTAATCCTTCTGCTAACATTTGATAAAAAACACAAAGAGCTTCCTTACCAAGTCCATGCATCGATAGCCCTACAATCATGCTCGTCCATGTGAAGACATCTTTGTTTGTAATTCCATTAAATACTCTCTCCGCACAATCTATCCTCCCACATTTTGCATACATATCGATGAGAGCGTTAAAAAGGTTGGAACTTTCCGACACCCCACTCTTGTCTATATAAACATGAATCCATTTCCCTTGATCTAAGGCCCCAAGATGTGCGCAAGCAGATAAAACACATACAAAAACAGCCTCATTAGGCTTTACTTTACCACCACACAACATATCATGGAAACACCGAAGTGCATCATAGTACCTTCCAACTCCAACATAACCCGAAATCATAACTGCCCAAGAAACATCGTTCCGATCCGGAATCTTCTCAAACAATTCATTGGCTATACCCATATCCCCACTCTTAGCATGCCCTCTTAAAAGACTAGTCCACGTGATTACGTCCCTTTGAGGCATTCCATCAAAAATCTTCTGGGCTTCACCCATTTTCGTGAAAATTGAATAGAAATTCACTAAAGAATTCCCCACAAAAATATCGGATTCACATCCAATCTTTATAATCAGTCCATGAATGTTTTCACCACATATGGGAGACGGTTGATGCGAACACGCGGTGATCACAAAAGTGAAAGTGTATTTGTCTGGGATAGATAAAGTGGGTCGGTCAAGGGCGAGCATTCGATAGAAGAGGTGAAGGGATTCTTGGGAATTGGGTGTCTTTGAGTAGGCTTGGATGATTTGGTTCCATAGGAGAGTAGATGGAGGACAAGAAGGAAAGCTATCAAATAAGATTCGAGCATAGATGAAGTTGTTTGAAGAAATATATGAACGAATGAGGGCAGCAATTAGAGAAGTGTTGGAAGAGAAGGTCTGGGTTATGATTTGGGAGTGAATTTGATTGATTTGAGAGGGATTTGGGTGTTGTTTTAGAAGATGAGAAAGTTGTGATATTGGGTTGGTTGGGATGGAAATGACGGGAAAAGTGGTTGATGATGAAGAGAGAAAGACAGGAGTTTGAATTTTGATGGGTTTTGGAAGGACAACAGTGCCTTTGGCTTTGAGGTGTGAGATCACAAGCATTTGGGACTATTGAGGAATAAGGATGGGTCGTCAGCCTTGTATTGTTGTTTTTACCAATAAGGGGAGCAACAAAGTGAAAGAGTAATAATGGGCTGGGTCAACCCATTGGACTTAGACTGGTAACCCAAATGGAGCATGGTTGAATCAGGTTTTTCCCCTCCGAATGTCTTCACTTGCCCCTTAAGTTGATTTATTTGGCAAAGTCAACTAGACTAAATTTTTTTACTTAATTCCTTCTCATCATGATTTTAAATCTCGTCCAAGACTGAGAAGACTTGTCCGATACATCTGGGTATTGTCCACTAACGAGATGATTAGACAAGTTAAACATATCTGATGAGATTTAAAATCGTGGTTCATTTGTCTCATTATTGAACAAGATGACTCAAATATATCGAAAAACTCGTCCGAGAAACCAAAACAATTTTTAAAACCACACTTCTTGTTATAATAGAAAAAAATTGAGTTCTTAATCAAATAATGCATAGAAAAATCACGATAATGTTTAAAATCGATGGTCCTTTCATGGAGTGATATATATATATATATATATATATTTGGATAAGCGGGTGGATTAGTATATCCTTAGTTATAACAATTATTTCAATTATTAGAAAAAATAATTATTTTATGTCAAAATACATGACATAATGTCACATGATACTAATCCATCCGCTTATAATAATAAAAATAATTATTTACATATAAATATATAAATTGAGTCAAATTACTCAATTTGATTAAAGTTGGGGAAATTCTCTTAAAGTGCAAAAATATGTCAGGTAGGCTCGCAGATGCTTTGGCTCGTTCCGCCTGTAACATATATTCAAGGATTTCTTTTTTCGATGATGGTGCTTGGACCCTCGGGCCCAACTAGAGATCTATTGATATAATTACATTCTACGAATGTCAACCCGGTTCATCTATGCATCTCCATTACGATCATCGAAGGTATACTCTCATGATATGGTATGTATGCTTCACATTTCCAAAACTGAATTATAGTTTAATTAGTTGGAAGAATGTTATTGGTAATAAAGTGAACTTGGTACGTCGTCGTACTATAAACAAAAATGGGAGTGCATACTGGTCGTGGGAGACATGTTGAACTCACCACTGGGATTCAAGATCCATGGTGTATGTGCTATGTTGCATTTTTTTTTTACCTTATAAGATGGAGCTTAAATTGGGATTAGGGTGCAACATCATATGAAAGATTTTATTCCTAATATGCATCTGCCCTCCATTGGTATTTAGTTTAAGTCTAGTGCTCGTTTTCTCTTGCCGAGCGACTCTCGAAACACCCACCACCCTCACCCCTGTTCTATTAATAAGAGAGTTACTATTGCCACACCAATTTTGTGCAATTCTGTCGGGGATTTACATAAGAATTGGTGTGGCATTAGAAAAAAACTGGTGTGGCAATATCATCTCTCTTTAATAAACCAGATATATATATATATATATATTTTTATAGAAAATTTTGTTGGACGAACTACAAAAGAAAGAGACATGGAATCTATTTAATTGCAAAACTCAACCTAAGAGTATGCTTGAAAACCCATTGGAGACATTAATCCACCTAGAGTAGAAAGGATTTATAATCTATTTAATCGCAAAACTCAACCTAAGAACATGCTAATTCCATCCATTGATGAAGCAATTGTTAAACACACACTCTCTCTCTCTTTCTCTCACAAATTCTGGAAATTACAGATAAATTAAACCTAATCTAATTAGGGAAGAAAACTTAAAGAAAAATAAGGTGGAAGGAACCAAAAGAGAGACAAATGACACTGGACCAAGGGTGTCCTATTTATAGATAATTCTCGATTTTTGAAAGGATCTGATATGCGTGATCATCAGCAATCAGAATGCCCTAACGTGTGAAGTATGGCCATGCAATTTCACTGATTAACTTGCACCACTTATTTAAACAATTCAAAGCTACAACTTGATAATAGTCTGAACGCAGGTCAACATGTTACCAAGAAGGATAAAACCGAAAAGCTCACATGCAAATACAAATTTCACGATGTTCCCTCAGTGGCAGATTGTGCCTGTTTTCGAGCTTCTTCCCGCATTACTGCTTTGACATAAATCTCATAACAACAACCTGACACAAGACAAGCAATTTGTAATGAGCAATAAGCAAAATAATGACATAGTAAATAGCAGATCATAACATAAACAAATAGTTTTCCTTCAATGTTACACAGATAAAACTTAGTAACCAATTGCATTCAATTCATAATCATGCACCGGCATACCTGCAACAACAATAATCGTAAGAACGTCTCCAACTCTTTTGAGTCGATAAACACTCTTCTTGTGTGACTTGAATCGCTTCAGTGCGGGATCTTCTTCCAAAAGCTGACAAGTAAAATCAATTGGCTTTGTTCAATGTAATGTAGATATAGAACATATAGTGAACTTAAACCTTTAAATCAGCATCTCATTCATTGAATAAAGAAGAATTTCCTTTTCTCATGGACGGTACAGAATTTATTATTAAATGTTATCATCATCATCAGTTAAATGAATCATGTTTCTCCATATAATTCTATCCAAAGCCATATCTAATGCTAATTCAGTGTCTTCACATCTTATTCCAATGTCTAGCTTCAGGTAAACGAATCATGTTCCACCATCCAATTCTACCCAAATCCATATCTTATGTGTCAAATGTCTACATGTCTACTCTCATTACATCAATCCACGCTCTCTTTACACTTCACAGTTTTTGTTTTTGTTTTCTTTTCAATTTTTTATAAGCTCATAGGTCACTGGGTGAAGGTGGGTTTTCAACCCAACTCATGGTATCAATATACACGAACTTTACCAACTTAACAAATTGGTAGTTTCCCTACACTCTATTGCACAAATAAAATGACGCAAAAATGAAATAGACTCCAAATTTTCATACATTGACCCATTGTATAATGCTTAATCATCACTTTGTTTTCTTGATTTACCCTGTTGGACTGGGAAACTTCTGTTAAACAAAAAAAAAAAAAAAATCAACACTTTATTTTCAAGAAGGTTTGAGACAATTAATTCATACTTTCTTATATGTTGTCACTCGCTAGAAGGTTTGGACTAGTTTATGAGTATAATACAACTCATGAAGTTAGGAACTAAACAAAAATCTAGTTTACTCATGCGCAAACCACTTCAACTCAGATTCCACATCTCGTATAAGCAAAAACAAACAGTATAATTCAACACAATGTACTTGCATGATGAAAAACCTTTTTTTCGATGGGAGAACCCAAAACTAAAGAGTAGAGCTTTTACCAGCCCTGCTTGAATGAAGATGGTTCATCCTTACTTGTTGAATACTCCGTTGCTATCACCGTACAACAAAGAGTCCACATAGCATGCAAGGAATTCAAAATTGAGTTAATTTTTTTTTTCACTTCATTTCATTAAGAGAAACTCCAACCAGTCTCTAAAACTCTAAATTTAGAGATAGAGACGTCCAAACCTAACTCCAATCGGTTTCTATTTGAGAGAAATCCCCTCTAAATTATTGTTCATGCTTCCAAATATAGATATCTTGAGAAATTTTATAGGGTCTTTCCAAATCACTATTCATGGTTTTTAAATACACATTTTATCCCCCTTTTTCTATAAATGTCCTTTTTGACCCTCCCTTTTCATGAAGCATGTTTTAAATATCATTCCCCCCTTTCTCTTTTCAACTTTTTCAAGTGAATGAATAGTGTTTTCCAAAAAGGGCCAATTGGCGTTCAAATTTGGAGGAAAAATTTAAAGATGTGGGTTGGGGTTGCTCTTAGTAGAGTATAAGATTCGACTTCAATGGCAAGGGTAGATTACTTTCTACCAATAATATGAACTACGAAAAATGCAAAATTGTCATTTTTTTTTCCTTTTCTTTTGGTGGGTGGGGGGCGGAGTGGGAATCTTTTGATACAAAACGTAAATTCTAGAGTATTTTTTGAATCATCATCATCATCACAATGATTAGAGCAATAATCATGGCTTTAGATTTCGGTCTCATTCAGCAACAATATGGATTTACAAGATGTCTCAACATTCACATCATCTCACGAGATAAACGAGATGTTTCGGACGAGCCAATAAAACTTGGCCGTCAACCGGGATTTTGTAGATTTTGATTTTTTTTTTTAATTTAAACATTTATTAAATAAATAAAACGTGATTTTATGACTAAACATCTTATAATCTACCTTGTTTTATTAAAAAAATCATAATTATTTTAATTTAAATACATGTAAATCAATCATTATAAATCGAGTTAAAAGGTTTGTCTCGTCCATGGCCGAGACGAGACGTCAAACCGAGTTTTGAAACCATGGCAACAATACGAACCAATTTGTAGTAAATTCTAGAGCTTTTTTCGAATCGTCATCGTCACCGCAAAGATAAGAGCAACAATACGAACAAATTTCTCGAAACCCTAATACAACATATATACAACAAATGAAAGATCTCAGATAAAACTTCATCTAAATGGATCGATTACAAACAGAGAAAGAGAGAGAGAGAGAGATCAAGAAAACTACTCACAGCTTTCTCGCGAGCCCCTGGTTCTACGTGGAATCGACGAAGAAATTGAAGTGTTGGATCGTCCATCTTCTGATCAACAAAATAGAGAAACAGAAATCAGAAAGAGAGGAATCGATTGAAATAGAGTGGAGAAGAAGAAGAAGAAGAAACAACCACCTGAAATTGAGATTGAGATTGAAATCGAGAAAAAATAGAGGTTTTGTTGAGAAAAAACGCCATTTTCTCGAAATTAGGGCTTCGGAGAAGTAAATCTGTAAGACACAGAGACGTTAAGAGGAAGACGAATGTCGAACTATTGCCTTACTTTGGTGTTGGCGTCCTCCCTAGAAGTGAAGTATAGTACGTCGACCTTATTTCCAAACAGTTAATATTCCCCGAGATTTGTTAACACCATTTCGAGGATTATTGAACAGGTACTAATGTAGGGCTGTCAACGGATAGATATCCGATCGGATAGTGCTTTATCCGAATTCGAATCCAAAAAAGATATTGATATCCAAATTCGAAATCAAATCCGATCAGATATCACCAACTAAGATTCGACTTCGAATTCGAAAGATATATCGGATATCCGATTCGATATATCAAATGGATTTGTAAAAACCAAATCGACCTTGCGAGCTCTATAGGTTGAAGATTTTAAGACTGAAATACGTTGAAGATTTGGTTTAAATTTCGATTTTTTTTTGAAAAAAAATGGTCTTAAAATCAAATAAACTTTAACTTTTGAAAAAAATTATGAAAAATTCAAATAATGATTTACATAAATGTTAAAGAAATAGATTTCAAAAAAAAAAAATCATGATTATTTTGATTGAAGTTAAAGCAGATGGATTTTGAAAGGTAAAAGAATAGGGTTTTACTGTGTGTGTGTGTGTGTGAGAGAGAGAGAGAGAGAGTTGGATGCTCACCGACTGGAGAAGATGGTTGTGAATCTCGCACGATCGGAAAAAAATAGGGTGTTAAAGTTTTACTTTGAGAGAGAGAGAGAGAGATGAAGTACGAGTACCTACCTTGATGCTCGCTGACCGGAGAAGAGAGTGGCTACGGAGCTCGCACGGTCGAAATTCACCTGTTGGTTCTTGCGTTTGATTGGGAGAGAAGATAACATTGAAAATTTTAATTGTGAAACATGAATAAAGAAGTAATATATATAGGGTGGGGTTCTGTAGACACATAAAGCTACAACGTTTTTGTCTTATATGATTAAAAAGATTCAGAATAGACTGATTTTTTGTGAGGATGATCTCTATGGTGAGGGGATTATCCTTGCAAAAACTCATCCCATTCCAAAACTTCTAACCCCATCAAAACTGATTTACAAAAATTGGACGGTCTAAAATTTTTCAACTTGTAAACATGGGGCTATAAGTTTCATAATAGGCTGATTTTTGGCAAGGATGATCTCCTCACCATAGAGATCATCCTCACAAAAATTCAGCTCATTCCAAACATTTTTGCTCATATAAGACAAAACACGTTGTAGCTTTATGTGTATACGGATCCTAATCCATATATATATATTATAAGGTAAGGATCCGTAGACACATAAAACTACTCATAAAGCTACAACGTTTTTGTCTTATATGGGAAAAAAGGTTCGGAATGGGTTGATTTTTAATGAGGATGATCTCTATGGTGAGGGGATCATCCTTGCAAAAAATCAGCCCATTCTAAAACTTATAACCCCATCAAAAGTGGTTTACAAAAAATGGATGGTCCAAAATTCTTCAACTTGTTCATAGAGATCATCCTCACCATAAATCAGCCCATTCTGAACATTTTTGCCCATTTAAGACAAAACACGTTGTAGCTTTATGAGTAGCTTTAAGTGTATGCAGATTGTAGACACCTCAATTTGAACGGGCCACTACTTGAAAGGGCCTAAAAATAGAGATTTTTTAATAAAAATTGCCAACGGGCCTCAAAAGCCCAAATCAATTGAAATATTGCATTTTGATTGAATCAAGGCCCTTAAGACCCCCTAAGGGTCTAGGGGGTCCACCAAAAGGACTCGGCCTACCTTACGCTTTCCCAATATTCATCGCTCCGCTTCCAAAACCAAAAACGCCAAATTTTCAATAAAGTTCACCAACGGGCCTAAAAGCCCGATTTGCCAACACATGGCATTTTGATTAATTCAATAATTTCAAAAATCTCAAAAAAAATTAATAAATTAAAAAATGTGACACTTGGGATGCCTACCCCTCCTCTAGTACCACCGTTCCGCCTCCAAATCCGCAAATATCGTAGGCCCACCTAAGGCCCACAAGCCCTCAACACTTTCCTAAATCAATTTCTCACCTAACCTAAAATCAATCCCATATCACCTAAAATCTAAAACCAACCTATACCCTCAAAACCCATTCCAAAATAACCCCTAACAAATTCCTAAAACCCAAAACCATTTCATAACCCAAGCCCAAAATATTCCAAAGCCTCTAAGCCCAAATCCATATCCAATTCATATCCAACCCACAACCCTAACCCACAAACCACTACCCATATCAACCAATCATCATATTGATAATCAAATATGACACATGTCATCACCCCATCTCACCTCCCTCATCAAACTACCTACCCTATTAATTTTCTTTAAACCTCATCTACCCACACATCAACCCATTACCTTTTCTCTTAAATCAAACACATCTACCCACACCCCTAACCTATACCTCTCCTAATCTACCACATCAACCCATCATTTTTTCTCTAAAAAAAATCTAATCTACCCACACCTTTAATCTATACCTCCCCCTAATATACCCTCATCATTCCCTACAAAACCCACATCTACAACATAAACTTACACTCATCATCTCAAGTCAAACACTCAACCTCTCCCATCAACCCATCTCAACTCTTCATTTTCACCCATTTTAACACATGGCATCATCTCCCACACCCTCCCAAAATATCATCAACCACCCTCTTACACAACCCTTCTTTTAATTAAAATCCCATCCCTTCAACTCACTTCACCAATTAATTACTCTCTTATACAATCCCATCCTCTCAACCACTCTTATTTATTTTATTCCATCTAATACTCAACCCAAATGGGTTGAAAGATCCAACCCATTTGAGTTGTAAAACAAGTCATTTACTCTTCTTACACAAATGTCCTTCAATCATATCTAATTTACCCCCACCTTTCTCTTAAACCTCACACCATTCTACCACTTTTCTTCATTTTATCCCATTATATCCCTAAAATAACTCATCAACATCTATAAATACCCTCATCATCTTCCCAAAAAAGCCCCCAACTTTCACTACAAAAATTCTCCTCCCACTCTCACTAAGAAAAATCTTATCAATTCTCTCTCACTAATCCTCCACAAGTCTTATTAAAAAAAAAAATCCCTACTTTCTCTAATCACATTTTCCTATTCTCATACTCTCATATTCTACTAAGGACTCAAGAAGACTCAAAGAAGAAGAAGGAATGAAAGAAAAGAAAAGAAAACTTTAAAACTTCAAAGTGGGTTCAAGGCAATCCCCCCCTCTCTCTCTACCATCTCCTCTTCATTTATTTTAAATGGATTTAAGATGAGTGGATCTCAAGGCAAATGATCTATTAGGATCATCTCTTTCAATGAGATGATCCTATGATCGAGCCGAAAGTAAATCCCTACTTAGGGTACAAATGCACACACGTGGCACTTTATTTTTCGCATTTTTTTAAATCAAATAACCGAGTTGAGTTGAGGTTATCACTATTTAGTTGGGAGAAAAGGGTGCCTAACACCTTCCATTTTCTCTAACCGAGCCGCTTACCCCGAATCTCAATGTTCAATTAGTTCCTATCCAACGAGAGTCACTAAATGCCAAAAATGTCACTTTTTCAAAAAATGCACATCGGGTAACCATTCACACCCACTTACAATATGAATGGTGGCGACTCCTAACCTTAGTAGATGTGGTCATCGTAATGACGAAATCACGTATCTACATGGATCGTATATATATATATATATATATATAATATATAATATATATATATATATAGGGTCGAATTCTTACAACTCACATTACGACTCACATCGCGACACACGAATTAAACCGTCCGATTAACGATAGATCTACGGTTCAGATTGTTTTAACTTTACAAACGATTGTTTACAAATGAAATTTCGTTATTTGCAACTAACTCCCCATAAACAAACAATTCAATTTCAGCTCCTCATCTCAACTTCGTCTTCTTCGCTCTAACCTCTGCGTTCGAAGCCCTTTTCTACAGATTCCTCATCTCATCTTCCTCGATCTCTCTCTGTTTCTTTTTCGGGTCTTCCTCTTCGACAGAGATCAGAGATCAGATCTGACTTCATCTTCTTTCCTTCCTCGAGGAAGGATCAGATCTGACTTCGTTTCTTTACTGTAAACGAAGGTCACGGTCTTCCTCATCTCTCTCTCTCTCTCTCTACAAAGAAACGTAGAGCTCAATAGAAGAAATCCTAAGGTAAGAAATCACAAACCTTTAATTAGTTTTTTTTTTTTTTTTAATTTCATGTTTTGCTGAGTTTTATGTATGGATTTTGACGAATCATCGAAAACAAAGATTCGTAAGAAAATTTTATGATTGCTGTATTTTTTATGTATGGATATGTACATAGTTGCATTTTTTAACTGTTCAAAAACCCTCAGCATTTGAAGATTGGCGTCTCTGACGACCCCCGGCTGAATTGGCTCTTATCTTTTAGATTTAGATAAATATAGCCAAATTGGTTGAAGACCACTGCTGCACCATTACTCACAGTATTGCTTGTCCAATAAGCTTTGTAATTGTTTTCCTTAGGCCGAGCTAAGGGATACATAACAAGATTACCATCACCTTGTAGAATAAACTTGAATCTTCCTGTCAAGTAGTCGTTTTTGGTTCATCAAGAAACGAGTTTACTACCAAGGCCTAGTGTCTGGTTAAACAAGATTGTGTTTGTTGGTGCATCAAAGCTTTGCCAATTGTTAACGGATTGTATGTTCCTTAGCACGAAGTTTCCTGTGTCAAGCATGGCAACGGAGGTGGCTTGGGTACTGTCTGAGGGTTCGGCCTTCCAAAGTTCTGTACCAGTTGGAGCATTGAGGACAAAAACACCATTGGATGTTAATTCAATTTTGGAACCTTTCTGCACTGGGTTACCTCCATTTGCTGTCCAAACAATGTTTTCTACTTGTATTTTAGCAAACCAGATTGCTAACAAGAATTGATCTCCTCCTTGAATGGGATAGAGATCAATTCCTGCTTACAAATAGTTCATAATGAGTTCTATTGGTTAAACCTTGGCCTAAAAAATGGTTGTGTGTCCCATGTAACTTTTTTCCAAACCTTGGCCTAAAAAATTTAAGGTTCTAAAAAATTTCTTTTTCTAAGCCATATTCATTGAATCATTTCTATGAATGTCTGTTTTAATCTTTTGTGTATAATTTGTCGAACCATATAGTTAGCTTCAAACTTGATATCATTTTTTATAGGTGATGCTAGTTGAAAGTTGCATTTGACAACAACACAAACAAAAAAGAAAAAATTAAGAAAATGTGACTACATTTCTTTTAGAACATCTAATTTTTGTGCGTTGTCGATCTGCCGATGAACAATACAACCATTGTTCGTTACTAACTGTATATAATAAGTTACATTATTTCTTTGTAGGTGGTGCCGAGGAGCTCCATTTAGTCCAATACCGAGGGTCGAGGAGTGGTTCAAGCTGCCACTTCATGCATTTGGCTACACTTACTATTCTTGAATTTCAAATTATGAACAACATGAGGAAATGCCCGAAGTGGAAGATTTCATGGTTGGGGCTTGAAGGAGATGAAGAAGTCTGCTTTCGTTCCTTTGGACTTTCTGTTGACTTCTATTTCATATACATATCTTATGAAAAAAAAGGGTTCCATGTTCTAGGAGGCAATATTATTTAGGAAAAAATGTGGAGGACATTCAATAAGGTCATCTTGGGCCAATCAAACCACATTGTAGGGAGGACCTACAGCAACATACTCCCAATCCATTAGATCTGTGGCATTTGTAGGCATATTATGTTGTGCTCAATCTCTTTTGACTTCTCTATTATATTATTGATGCTTCTTTCTTTAAGCAAAAATATAACAATGTTAACCAATTTCGCATTGGATTCAGCAACACAAATCAGATTTCACAATTCAACTTTATAATGAGATATATCATTAGTTGAGGGGCATGTCTTTGGGTCTTATCACTCCCATCCAATTAAACAAATATGCCATCAAATATTTAGAAATCTACGCAGGATTATTAAAAAAATCAGATTTTGGAACGATTAGAAAATTACAAAAAATGAAACCATTCAGCTTGAACAACAAAGAGTAATTAATCAAGTTCACCAACTAGTTTTCCAGAAAAAAGCCTTACTGCAAAGAGCACATTATATCTGACATGTCACATTCATTTACAACTTTGTGGATCAGAATCAAGCCCTTCATGAGTTAGAAATACTAAGAAGAGAAGTAGCATGTCCAGTCCAAGGCATTTCCCACAACACTGAAATATGTTGCATGAACCTCCAATCTGAACCGGACCTGTGAGTTAGAAGGGAGGAAAGTCACTCCCAAGCACCTCCCATACGTCGTTATGCAAATAGTTTATGAAAAGTCGATAGTGTTGATAAACCCCACTTCTCTGCTTTGAATCAATTCTTCCTAGCTTCTTCAAAATAGCAACTATGCCAGCTCTAGGAAGATGACCCCCCATGTTCTACAACAATGTCACACACCTCAGCCACCACTTCTGTCATCATTGGAGTAGAATCTGCGATCTGTGATTGAAAGACTATAAGGATTATTCGGCAATCCATATCCATGAGGTACTGAATTTTACACAAAATCTAGTATCATACCCCAAAAATTTCATTCAGTTTCTCACCAACCACTTCACAGTCCTCTGATGTATCTTGATGCATGGCAGCCATATTAAGAGACCTGCATAAATCAAAACTTCAGATATTTATTTGCCATGCAATATGTTTCTTAATTCTTATACTTACTATGACCTTGTAATTCAAATATTTTCCACCACAAACATCTTTCTGGATAGAGAAATTCTACTTGCAACATTTCTAAGACTGTAAAACATATATGACAATATAGACTTTGTATATAGCAATTTAGTTTTCAATATAACACATTTCAATATATAGCAATCTCACTGTGGGTAACAAAAATTGAGCCAAAAGGAAAGAGGCCAGCATTTAAATCCCATGAATTCTACCACCTGGGCATCAATCCATATAGAAACTAGAAAGTTCCTGTCCAATAACAGTCCACCATGTAGCAACAAGAGGTATCGATTCACCACACAGACTCTATGCCATTCTCAACCATTAATGAGTTTTCCTTTTCTTCTTCCCTTTCCAGCTATGTATTTTCTATTACTATCATATGTGTGAAAAAAACAAAGACTACTTAAAAGCGCATTACAACCAAATGGTTTCATTTTGTGCTTGAGAAGTAGTTCCTTAAAATATTTGTTCGGTGAAGTTGTTATAATCTTACTCACATCAACAAATTCTATGATCAGCATTCCAAACAGCAAGTAATTTACTTTTCTAAAAGGTTAATGAAAATAATAATATCCCCTTATTGATAAGGAAAGTAGACAATGGATATTTGGGACACTTTGATGTCCTAGCTTAATCCTAGACAATGCCAATCGCAGGTATCACCTTCTACACTTATCCATGTTTGTCAGTGGTGCACTAGAATTGCATATGAACAAGCCAACAAAATTCCAAATCACAAACAGACCACGATCTTGAACATGATGATTAACTATTGCCAAGCATCCTATGGCACACTTCCTAAGATAATTCTTTAATAGCAGAGACCCAATAGCATTGAAGCAAATTACCAATACTATCAAGACTTGAACTACTTAACACTGGTATGTTCATGAGAAAGCCTTATCTACATGATTTACTCTCTCCAATTTTTTTAAGTAATTGATAATTTTTTTTTTCTCTTTAATTTCCATTAAAAAAATGAGGAAGATAAATACAACAACTAATTAGTTAGTTATATTACAGAGAAGCTGGAGCAGTGGCCATTCTCAACTTGGACAGGTTCCCAAGACAAAATTTTAAGTACATTGGATGCTAGTGTTAGTAATCCACAAAATACACATAGTAGAATTGTCTTTCATTCTTAAATAAGTGGCATCAAATACTTAACTAGTTTGCTACACTGACATTTATGATTCATACCCATATTTGGCATTTGTACAGGGAAAATGGAACTCTGAAAATAGGAATAATTTCCACCCAACATTCGAGAATAATTTGAGTCTACAACTTTCAGAATCTAAACAGTTTCTATTAGGCTCCAACTACCCTGCTGTATCACCCAATTCAACCTCAGCACTTCAAGATGTGAACTCTAAAAGCAAGAATCTTTGTTTTCGATGATTCGTCAAAATCCATACATAAAACTCAGCAGAACATGAAATTAAAATAAATAAAAAAAAAACTAATTAAGGGTTTGTGATTTCTTACCTTAGGATTTTTTCTATCGAGCTCTCCGTTTCTTTGCAGAGAGAGAGAGAGAGAGAGAGATGAGGAAGACCGTGACCTTCGTTTACAGTAAAGAAACGAAGTCAGATCTGATCCTTCCTCGAGGAAGGAAGAAGACGAGGAAGGAAAGAAGATGAAGTCAGATCTGATCTATGATCTCTGTCAAAGAGGAAGACCTGAAAAAGAAACATAGAGAGTTCGAGGAAGATGAGATGAGGAATCTGTAGAAAAGGGCTTCGAACGCAGAGGTTAGAGCGAAAAAGACGAAGTTGAGATGAGGAGCTGAACTCGAATTGTTTGTTTACGGGGAGTTAGTTGCAAATAACGAAATTTCATTTGTAAATGATCGTTTGTAAAGTTAAAACAATCTAAATCGTAGATCTATCGTTAATCGGACGGTTTAATTCATGTGTCACGATGTGAGTCGTAAGAACCCGACCCACATAGACCCATATATATATGGGGGGTGTTCAAGGGCCAACCTTTTAGCAAACTTTTTGGCAAAACATTTTTCAAAATATAGGTTAGAGGTTTTGGAATGGGCTGATTTTTGGTGAGGATGATCTCTACGGTGAGGAGATCATTATCACCAAAAATCAGCCCATTTCAAAACTTCTAACCCCATCAAAAACAGTTTATAAAAAATGGACGGTCCACGATTTTTCAACTTGTAAACATGGGTTAGAAGTTTTGGAATGGGCTGATTTTTGGTGAGGATGATCTCCTCACCATAGAGATCATCCTCACCAAAAATCAGCCCATTCCAAAGCCTCTAACCTATGTTTTGAAAAATGTTTTTCCAAAAAGTTTGCTAAAAAGTTGGCCCTTGAACGCCACCCTCTATATATATATTATATATATATAATATATGGGTCACGTTCTGAGACTCACATTGCGACACACGTTTTGTCTTATATGGGCAAAATGTTTGGAATGAGCTGATTTTTTGTGAGGATGATCTCTGTGATGAGGGGATCATCCTGGCAAAAAAAATCATCCCATTCCAAAACTTCCAACCCCATCAAAATTGATTTACAAAAATTGGACGGTCTAGAAGTTTCATAATGAGCTGATTTTTGGCAAGGATGATCTCCTCACCATAGAGATAATCCTCACAAAAAATCAGCCCATTCCAAATATTTTTGCCCATATAAGACAAAACGGTGTGTCGCAATGTGAGTCCCAATATGAGTCTTAGGAACGCTGTTCTATATATATATATATATGGGAAATGTTCACCACCCTTAGTTTTACCACACACTTTAACAAACGTTTTTTGTCCTACATGGGTTAGAAGTTTTGGAATGAGCTGATTTTTGGTGAGATGATCTCTATGATTAGAAGATCATCCTCTCCAAAAATCAGCCCATTCCGAAATGTTAGCCCCATGTTTACACGTTGAAAAATCGTGGACCGTCCATTTTTTGTAAATCAATTTGATGGGGTTAGAAGTTTTGGAATGAGCTGATTTTTGGTGAGGATGATCTCCTCACCATAGAGATCATCCTCACCAAAAATCAGCTCATTCCAAAACTTCTAACCCATGTAAGACAAAACGCGTTTGTTAAAGTGTGTGGTAAAACTAAGGGTGGTGAACGGGACCCTATATATATATATATGGGTCCCGTTCAGCACCCTAAGTTTACCGCACACTTTAACAAACGTGTTTTGTCTTACATGGGTTAGAAGTTTTGGAGTGAGCTGATTTTTGGTGAGGATGATCTCTTATGGTGAGGAGATTATCCTCACCAAAAATCAGCTCATTCCAAAACTTTAACCCCATCAAAAATAATTTACAAAAAATAGACGGTCCACGATTTTTCAACGTGGTAAACATGGGGCTAAACATTTCGGAATGGCTGATTTTTGGGGAGGATGATCTTCTAATCATAGAGATCTTCCTCACCAAAAATCAGCCCATTCCAAAACTTCTTAACCCATGTAGGACAAAAAACGTTTGTTAAAGTGTGTGGTAAAACTTAGGGTGCTGAACATTTCCATATATATATATAATATATATATATATATATATATATGGGTCCCGTTCGCCACCCTTAGTTTTACCACACACTTTAACAAACGCGTTTTGTCTTACATGGGTTAGAAGTTCGGAATGAGCTGATTTTTGGTGAGGATGATCTCTATGGTGAGGAGATCATCCTCACCAAAAATCAGCTCTTCCAAAACTTCTAACCCCATCAAAATTGATTTACAAAAAATGGACGATCCACGATTTTTCAACGTGTAAACATGGGGCTAAACATTTCGGAATGGGCTGATTTTTGGGGAGGATGATCTTCTAATCATAGAGATCATCCACACCAAAAATTAGCTCATTCCAAAACTTCTAACCCATGTAGGACAAAAAACGTTTGTTAAAGTGTGTGGTAAAACTTAGGGTGCTGAACATTTCCCATATATATATATATGGGTCGGGTTCCTGCGACATACATTGCGACACACATATAGACAACGTGTTTGTCTTATATGGGCAAAAATGTTTGTAATGGGCTGATTTTTTGTGAGGATGATCTCTGTGATGAGGGGATCATCCTGGCAAAAAATCATCTCATTCCAAAACTTGTAACACCATCAAAATTGATTTACAAAAATTGGATGGTCTAGAAGTTTCATAATGAGCTGATTTTTGGCAAGGATGATCTCCTCACCACATAGATCATCCTCACAAAAAATCAGTCCATTCCAAACATTTTTGCTCATATAAGACAAAACACGTTGTCTATATGTGTGTTGAAATGGTTGTCGTTTGAACTTGACCTTATATATATATATATAAGTTTCATTGTGTTACATGAATACGTAAGACATAAATTTAAATCGGAGCAGATATTATCGAATCGGATTTTTTAACATCCGAATTCGTATCCGAAACTCATTCAAATGTTAAAATAACATCCGAAAATTTCAGATAATATCCAATTTTTTGAATTCAAATTAGGATTTCGGCTATCCATTGACACTCCTATACTAATCTCTAAATGCACGTTGTGTTTAGGCCAACGCCCCTTTATCTCTCCTGCCCATTGTGAAAAAACGTAAACTTTCTTTGAATTGATCACCTTGTTACATTCAAAAACATGATCCGAATGCAATGGAGGTGTAGAGGACAAAATTATATGGACTTTAAAAAAAAAAATTAAAAAATTAATTATTTTTCACCGTTAAATTTTATTTTTTAACTTTCAATGGCTGTCAATTTTCAACACTTTGGATCAAACTCGAAAAATAATGTTTTTTTAATTTCTTTTATTTGAATATGAATATTTTTATAAAATCTAAAAGTTGTGTAGTTAGATTGTCAATGTGATAATCAATGTGGCCCAATGACCTTTTTTAAGATTTGAAATCAAAAGAAAAAAAAATGTGAGTAGTAGACAAGAGAGAGAAGCTCTCTTTATTACTGATGTCATTGCGCCACATGTCAATCGTTTGTTGGCCTGTGAGCCAACATGTCCAAAACCGATCATCCATTTAGCATTTCTCTTTGGGTAAATAACTAATTTAATGAGTCGTAATTACAGACTCCCCCTCTTTGACATACACTCCCATATTCTTTCCGTGACTTTGTAGAGAACCATAGAACTGAATTTTTTTCGATGCACAATCACGTGAGGAGAGTATGAGGTGCATGCCATGTGGAGAGAGTCAAAAAAAATATTATTCTAATTTATATATGAATAATGATTTTTTTGACGCTCAGCTTTACATACGCCCTTACGTCCCATCATAGAATCATAAATCTTTTTCTGGTGTATCACAAGGCAAATGATCTATGCTTCTATCGTGGGGGCGTATGTTAGAGGGGATGTCAAATTATCACGACCCTTGATATATTTAGGTTGATTTGATTTAGAGAAACATTTTGCTAACTTAGTAAAGATTTGGGCCTTACTTAGCGTTGTTTTGCTCAAATGGATTACCAGTCCAGCAATCCAACATCACAGCCCTCTAAGTTTCTTCGAAAAATAAAGATCCCCATCACAATAAAAAAAAAAAAACACAACGAAACACAACTTTTTTTTACCTTAATCGAAGGTTTTGTAAATGGACAGTCACCAAACTTCCACTTAACTCTCAAACTGCAATTTGTTTTTCAAAGTTCACAAAATTTTATCCTCTACAACCCTGAAGCATTGGATGATGTGTTTTTAGATGCCACAAGTTGAGCCCAAGACCCCTTAGTAAGAGTGAAATCCTTACTATTTTTATGGCGACCTAGGGAGTATCCCCACATTGGTGAGACAAAGTCTCCCTAGGGGCCCACGTTGAACCCGCAACCCCATGTACCATTTTATCCAAAGACTGCACTCATTTTCAAACTCACAACCAAGAGGAGCATACTCTTGTCACTAGGTCTTACTGTCGAGCCAGACCCTTGACATGTGAAAAAAATAATTCCTAACTAATTTAGTAAGGGTAGTCGGACTGTTTCATTTGTCCCTTGATTGTGAGAAATTTCAATAAGTATTTTTGTGAGTCATGTTGGAGTAACCTCAGTGGGGGACATCTTGACGTGGTGGGGCACACATGTTTGTAAATGCATTTTACTAGGATCTAATTTTTTTAAAGAATAATTTGAGGAGTCGTGATAATATGACTCGTCAAGTGGCATACTCAAATGATTCCATGACATGACAAGTTACCGTAGATCTGAACGCCTTCGGATACATGATTGCACTTCCCCATAAATTTTAAATAAAAAGTGTATCTCACGGGAATTGTGTATCCCGAGGCATACAAATCTACGTTTCCCAACTTTTCCACGTCATGGAGTCATTTGAGTATGCCACCAGGTGAGTCATATTATGAGGTCTGTAATTTGAGTTGCTTCCTTAAATCTCTGACTTTTACCTAGTCAACAAATGGAAACAATCTTGTATATGCTGAGTGTTGTGTGCATAGGTCACTCTTTATCCCTTCATCCCTTCTACATTCCAGCAATTGCAGCCTCAAGATCTTCTTTTGAGCGGTAAAAGTTCCAAGAATTTCCTAACTTAATAGAATTTTAGCTAAATTTAGCTGATCGAAAATGTTAATATGGCTAGTGAAAAGACTAGAAAAGATAATATTAAAAATAAGGGTTGGGATCCGAAGAGTAGTGAAAAAGGAACTCATACGTTCACGTCCAATCTCAACCGTGTATATGTGAGATCCAACTATTGGGATAAAAGAAGTATCTCGAGAATATATTATGGATCTCTAAGATACATCTGAATTGTTGGATCTCACATTTACACATGCGGTTGAGATTGTGTGTAAACATATGATATCAACCCTAAAAGTAAATGCAAACAAGAAGCTCTAATAGGCGATAAACTAGGAAAATTGATTGAGATGATTTAGTCATTTTTAGTGAATGTCGATTATAGATAGTATTGGTTAGAAAAAATATTCAAGATAAAGATTCTAAAAGAATCAAAGAAAAACTTAAAAAGAATGTGGATTGAGATGGTGAAAGCGGAGGTGAACATATTTTCAATAACAAAAGTCATGGATCTATGCAAAGTGGAATTGAGGAACATGATTCGTTTAACTAACCCCAAGTCTCTTAGGATAAGGCTTTAGTGATATGAACATCCTTTTTTGTTTCTACGGATTGATGGCTTTTCCACTTATATGAAGTATTTTGGTATTTTTCTTTCATTGGCTTATGAGAAACTAAAAAGGAAGGGTCCTAGATGGTTGTTATTGCATAAAAGAGGGTTTTTTAAAAGAGATTTTTCTTTTTAGTAAAAAAAGGAGAGTGTGTGAGAAAGCATTGAGTCTATATGTATGTTCTTCTTCTCTTGTAAAACATAGAAATTCAAGGTTCTTGGAGGTGATCATCACATTGTTGTTACAGATATGTGATAACGTGAGTGGGATCGAAATTTCTTATTTAGGTTCGTACTAGAGTTTGGGGTTGAGATTTTGTGGGATTCACCAGAGTGTTGGAGGAAAGTATAGACCTCAATTGTTGTAATTTTCCTCATTGATTAATGGATTTTTAGGTAACAGTTTGCCCATAGATATAGTTCCATTGTGGGTGAATCATGTATATCTCATGTTGTGATTCTGCATTCTTTCTATATTTTCTTTATTATTTATTGCATTTGCTTTGCATCTCCTAATTGGAGTTTAGTTGTTGGAACTATTTTGCTTGCTGTTGGAAGGGATTAATTTTGATAACCGGTTGTCCTTATTGTGGTTTGGGATTAGTCATAACAAGTTAATTTTTCTCAATTTTGAAGAGAAAATTAATCTTTTCACATTTTAGATTTGAATTCCCTTTTATTTTGGATTTGAAGACTTAATTGAATCGCAACTATCAGAATTTTTTTACAGTTCTCACCCCATTTGGTATCCCAAGGAAGTCTTATTCTGTCTATGAGACCAAAATCTGTGGATGATGTCAATGTAGTGTTGGTGGATCTATAATCATCTATGATAATGCAAATTGTATGGGCGAAATCCATGCATGTTGTCATTGCCTCATGATTCACTCAAGCAATCACGATTTTTTTGGAAAATCAATCGCACATATACATGAAGGAGATGAGAGATAGAAAGAAGAAACCACGAGTTTGAAGGGTTCGTCTTATTAAATATTATACTTTGATTACTGAAACATTCCCTATTTTCGTTACGATTTTTTCTTTCATTTCTAATGGGTTTGGAGTAAATAAAGTGTCACATGTAATGCCATAGCTTGATCATTCAAGTGCCCTGGTGAGATGTTAGTCAATTGGTTACGATGCACCTTTATCGAAACTGTAATTACATGTTATGTGCCATCTCACACCTTTTGCACACGAGATGCCTCTTGAGACATGTCTCATTGTATCCTTGAACCAATTCCTAACTCCTTTCAAAACAATCTTCTGGACGAGAATTTAGTCATCTTGATTGGGGACTGTATTGTCTATTGAGTCATGATTAAACCTTGTCCCGATTAGATTTTCTAGACCTTGAACACCATAAATTTTAAATGCCCAATGCTCATATCTAGATGTATCACGTGCCTCTCGCACAAAATTTTTGTGTTCATTTCTTTTAAATTGAATATTTATTTTTCAATACATTTTGAAATACACACATTAAGTGAGACACTTTCAAAATTTTCCCATCTAAACATCAATAAAATTTGTTCTCTCTCCCCCTCTTTGGCATTCACTTCTAAACAACAAATTCTCCACAAATTCATCAATATTTTTGTCTGAGCTCCCACCGTCACCAATTGCCTCCTTTGCCAACTCCTTCCACTTACTTGCATTCCTCTTAATCTCTTGGTTTCTTTCCCCTTCACTTACTTCCTTTATACACAACTTAACTTCTTCCCTTCTTACAATTCCCTCTTCATCCACTTTTGCTCTAACCCCAACACCCCAAACTTCTTCCACAAACTTAGCATTAGTTGGTTGATCAGTCCATAGTGGCATTGCCACCATGGGCACACCAAGACTCAACCCTTCAAGTGTTGAATTCCAACCACAATGTGTTATAAAGCAACTTAATGCCTTATGGGCTAACACCTCCATTTGATCACACCAAGCCACAACTAACCCTTTTTCTTCTATTGAGTCTAAGAACTTATAAGGCAATTTGCTTTGTTCACATTCCTTCAAGACCCATAAGAAATTCTTGCTGCTTTCTTTCAAACCCGCTGCTAGTTCTTCCATCTGCTTTTCAAGAAGCTCGATTCTGCTTCCGAAGGACACATACACGACGGACTCGTTTGGCTTTGTGTCTAGCCATTTTGAGCATTTGTCCCGGATAGGCTTCCATAGGTTGGCTCCATAGTCCGTGTCGCCTTTGATTCGGCCATCAAGGTATGTTGATGGTACCATGGGTCCAATTGGCATCATTGGGCAAATTGACGACATCTCTTTCACCACCTTATTAGAAGCCCATGTTGTAATTAGTCTAACAAAATTAACAAATATTGATAGTAAACATGAGTTAATTGCATTTAAAAGATCATCAAGCCAATTTTGATCATTAATTTGTTCACAAGAATACGATTTTTCATGTGTCATCAAGCACATACTACCGATTTGCTTAGAAAATAATTTGCTCATCCTTGATTTTGTCAAACTAAGTTTGATTTGGGTCTTATTTTGCCTGGTCCATTCAACTTGGATGGTCCAATACCAAAAGTCAATCACTTAAACTATGGTTATCAATGGATCACATAAGACCCAGAATCCCATTCGATTACTGATCGGATCTGTTTTAGGTTAATCACGTCCTTATCCAATAAAATGTAAGAAATTATGTAAATTATATTATATATTTTATTTAAACATATAAAGTTTATTTATATTTTGTATATCAAATCAGATTTGATCCAATCCTGGCCCGAACCAATTATTATTGGATCGGTCCTGGGTCCAATCCAATCCTTATCAGATTAATCCTGACCTCGACCCAATCTGAATCCGACCCATTGACAACCCTTATCTAAAACCATCCTCATAAACTCCTATCCCCAAAAAAAAAATAAAAATAAAAAAAATAAAAAAAACCCCTTATCCTCTATTTTTGTCTTTTTTAGTGAACAAATACAAAATTCTCAAGTCATGTGCATGTGTGCATTAAAACTAAAGGGTATTGAAACTCACATGACATCCAAAGACACACAAACACCATATTAAGACATGAAGGATGGATGGATATCATCTAAAACACTCACCTCCTCTTCCAACTGTAGAAAAGTGTTTCCAAACACCCAATCAGCCATTTCCAGGTTTGAAAACTGGTTCATCACCACTGCTAAGTAAGCTGAATACGAAGTCGAAGAACTAAGAAAACTAGGCAAATCTGAGAATCCCATATCTGGTAACCCAGGCATTGAAATATGCACTGCCACTCCAGCTTCCATCACCTTTGTAGGTAAACTCACAAGACCCTTGTAAATATTACAATATATAGAGCACACAGCAGCTGATATAGTAAAGAATGTTGCACCATATAAACCACACTCTTTAGCTACATCAAGCGCCCAAGGTAAGAATGAATCATACACAATGCAATTAACTGGGTTGCCAGTGCAGTCTAGCTTCCTGATGAGCTGGGCTAAAGTTTTTGATCCAGTAGTTTTGAATTGTTCCATGTAAGCGTCTGCACTAGGAGCTAGAGCAATACCATTTTCATCGTAACCGTCCGATATCGCTTCGACGGATAAACCCGGTGCATGGATGGACTTGATTGTGTAATTGGTGGTGGCTATGGTGGCTTTGAGTCCTTTGGATACTAAACGTTTGGCAAATTGGAGAAGTGGGTTTATGTGACCTTGGGTAGGACATAGAAGCACTAGAACATGAGCTGTTTGATTTCTCCTCTCTTTCTTGTCCATTTTATTTTATTTTTTTCTTTTTTTAAATCTTTGGAGAGGACTTTTATAGAGGTTTGATGGGTAATTTATGATCCTGTTATGGGTGAGGACTATAGGTTGTTGGTATTGTGGGGTCAATGTTGTCATCACAAATTTATGACTTTCTGATATGGTACCTAACAGGTGTACGATGATGAGTTGGTTTACTGCTGGATTCTTTCTTCTCAACCATCTCATTTGTACACGTGGAACACTCTCATTGGTCTAATCTTCATGAAAAGTCCAAACACCCTAGTAGACTAAATTTAATCTACAAATCAATCAATAAAGTTGTTGTCTCAATCGACATTGAAATATTATGATCTCAAACAATGAATGAAGCAAAAACAAGAAGCGATTGAGGTTGAATGACATCAAATCCTATATACTACTTGTTAGGCCTTAATTCTAATTATAATATGATCTAGAGAGTCATGTATCAATCGAATCAAATACATAGATTATTGTCTTTATAATTTAAATTTACATACATCTTGATGGCTAATAATAATCCAAGTTTACAGAGATTTTTTTTTTTTTTTTTCAATGTTCAATCTATCGTAATTACAAAACAAAATTGTATAACGAGAGTTATATCCTAATACCTATCATACAACCAAGACGACAGTAAGACAAAAAAATGGGTAAATTCAATACCAAAGTCTGTTGAATTTAACTAAATCCAATTAATTTCGATAGACCATGTCGTTGAATTCACCCCTTTTTCGCGTAATGTGATAGGAGTATTGTATCTCATTATCTATGAAAATATTTCAAATTAGCCAATCAAAAAAGAATAATTAATTAATTAATTAGGTATTTATAATAAGAGTCTTATCTTTAAAATAGGAAAGTTGTTACTCATGATCTATGAAAATATTTTAGATTAGCTAATTAGGAAAGAATAATTGATTAGTTATTTGGAGATCCAAATCAAGAAGCTTTTAAAATTTTAATTAATTATTATTTTCTAATTAGATACTCCTAAATAGTCTCAAAGATCATGAAATCCAGTACTTTCCTATTTTAATGTATATGCCAAAATTTATCAGGATGGATCTCATTTACAATCTAATTGGTAGAAAAATCAACCAAAAATATGTGGGAGGAGGATGATTACCTTCTTTTGTAAAGTTAGATTGGATATATACCAACAATCCTTTCCCATCGTAAAAAGTGGGATTCTTGGAAGTTATCTAGAAGGGAAATGACAACTAGTACTATTTTGGAAACCTATTTAATCTAGGCATCAAATCAACACAAAGTATAGGAACAAAAGAAGAGGTTTTACTCACCGGGGGTTAGCCGAGATGATAAGAAGTGACTGGGTATGCTCCCCATGTCCTGACTTTGAGTCCTATATGCTTCTATATAGAAATGTGGCTACTTACCCGTCATAACACGTGACAGGGTGGAATGGTACGTGTGGCCCAGGGAGATTAGTCTCACCAAAGTGGGGATACTTGCTGAGCTCTTCAAAAAAAAAAAATGATGTTTTAATTAGAGAAATGCTATTAGCACCCCAACTTTTTCTTATTACACTCGAATTAAAAATAAATATGTTAATGAATTAGAATAAGTAAAATTTGGGGTGCCAATATAAACTCTCTTTTGAAAAAATGTTTAGCACAATGTTTAGTTCTCTTTAGGGCCTCTGAACACCACCTTATATAACATAGTGACAAATATTTTTAAATGTATGGGTTAGAGATTTCATAATGGGCTGATTTTTTGTGAGAAGATCATCCTCTCCAAAAATCAGCTTATTTTGAAACTTCTAACCTCCTCAAAAGTGGTTTATAAAAATCAGATGGTCCACAATTTTTCAACTTGTAAACTAGGGTTAGAAGTTTCGGAATTAGCTGATTTTTTGTGAGGATGATCTCCTCATCATAGAGATCATCCTCACAAAAAATCAATCCATTCTTAAACTTCTAACCCCTATTTTCAAAAATGTTTGGCGCAATGTTTGGCCTAGGGCCTTTGAACCCTGGGGTATAGGATTCAGATTCTGTTTTTTTTTTTTTTTTTTTTGTGGCTTGGCAAGCAAGGGGTTATTATTAGTAGTAAGGATGGGTTCAACGGGATTTGAACCTAGGTCATGGGATCTACTCTCCTCAAGCCTTTACCACTTCGCTAAGTGACACATTTGTATTGGATCCAAACTCAAAGAGATTTTCTATAGGATTTTTTTTTTTTTTTTTGTAAATTACCTTGATACCCCCTACAGTGCCTTCTTAAAAAGTGGGTGATTTAGACATATACCCCCTTAATCTTGGTCATTCGATACCATAGAAAGTGCAAAATTCATTGCTTTCATAAACAGAGAATTCACTTTTTTGTTCAATGTCAAGGAATGAATTCATTTCTTTTTCGTTTAACAATGATTGGTTAGTGGAGAGAAAATTTTGGGAGAAAATTTCTGAGCGATTCAATTATTTGGATTTTACTTGCATTTTCAATACACATGGCTGCATGCCATTAGCTCATCAGCTTAGCACATAAAATTCGAAACAATAAATCTAAGCACCCAGATCAAAAGTTACACTATGATTAAGACTCAAAAGTTGGATTTTATGGCTTTAAACAGAACAACAGTGAATTCATTACTTGTCAGTGAGGAAAAAGTTGAATTCACTCTTTTTAAAACAAAGCGATGAATTTGTTTTTCTTTTAATTTTGTTAAAAAAGGGAAAATCCAACTCTAATCTTAATCCAAACATAATTCTTGATTCAAGTATTCATTTATTTATTATTTATGTATTTTGGGTATTTCATAAAAAACAACATAATGACAAATTTATGACCGTTAAAAGTCTACTTTTGTAAAGCAAACAATTTAGTACTTTTAAACGAAAACGAAAAAAGTGGTGAATTCATCGATTTGCAAAAGTGGTTGTTATGGTTGGTGAAACGTGATGGTACTGGTTAACAAAGAGTACTATTCATTATTTCGTAATTTTACCAATATTATGTAAAACACTAGTTATATTCATTGGTGGTATGTGTTTCTCTTTATTCGATAAAAGGATGTAATCTGTAATTGAGAATTTTCTCTTCAGAGTGGAATCAGTATGATTCATGGGTGTACCTCAATCTTGAGGAAACTACATAAAATTTTCCGTTTTTTTCATATGTTTGCATCTTATTCTTTTTATTATTTTTTAAAATTTTTACATCGATCTTTATAAAATACCAAAAATACATATATAACAATAGCAAAACGATCATTTTTGCTAAATCGATTGTTAAGTTACAGCCCAAAAATTAGAGGCATTTAGATAGAATATCCGATCCATTAAATAACTTTTCCTAATTTATAGGATTTAATGCTATGGGACCTTACAACTAACAAGTGTACGGTTATGGGTTGGCTTACTGCCGGATGCTTTCTTCTCTTTAATCTCCTTCGATCACTGGTAACCACTCACCATGAATGTCTCGTACAGTGATGCTGAAGTACGTTATTATTTAAGTTTGGGTAATTTAGATATACACCCTCCAAGTTTTGGTGAATAATTGAGATACCCTTGTGTTTTAAAACTGATGATGACATGATCCCTTTGCCTCGGTCATCAGTCATAGACTAATGAAACATGACCTAAATGACCTTGTTTTGTACCTTGCTTTAATCCCTTATAGAAAACCCCTTGATTTTTCTATCAAAAATTCCACCATCTTCTACTTCAAAACCCAATATTGTTCTTAAGATTTAAAGATTGAAGTTATAAAATAAAAAAAATAAAAAATTTGTTAATGTTGAAGAGTAGGGTATACAATATATGACACAAACCTTTGAAGATAGCTAGTTTTGGGGAAGAAATTGAGTGCATCTAAGTCAATTTTCATTAGTCTGAAAGAGAAGACTGATGTCAAGGGAGCATGTCATCAGTTTGAAAATTCAGTTTATCTCAAATATTCACTAAAATTGGAAAATGTATGTCTAAATCACCTTAAAGACCATTTGCAATCATTCACATAATAGATTATGAGGCCGACCAATAATTGATTATAAGAGGTGTTGATGGCGTTTACCAATATATTGTTTTGAGTAGTGCTAGAATGATCTCAGCGGGGGAGACACGAGCGACATCTTGACATGGTGGCGGGCGCATGCTTACAAATGCATTGTCTTCGAGATACGAGTCAAATGCATCTACGGACATGCACGTGCCTCCACATCAAGATGTCCACAGTGTGTCCCCCACTAAGGTCACTCCATCATTTTTCTTCTCACCTGGTTCATGGAAATTATATTTTTATGATGTTCTTTGGATTTTCTAATGAATTGTGATTTTCTGATACCCCCTCTTACCATACACCCCCATATGCTCCTTGATGTGGCATGGGCTAGAACCACAATGGCACATTCCCATAAATATGTGCAATTGTATATCCTAAGGAAAAAGATCTATGGTTCTAACACATGCCATGTCAGGGGGCGTATGTCAGAGGGGGCATCAGAAAATCATTATTCTTTTCTAATTTGGTGGTGCAATGGGCCATTAATTATACTATCTTTTTTTTTTCTTTTTTAGAAAGATAAGCTGGGGGTTAGACAAACCCCAACCACCTATATTAAATTAACAAAAAGAACATTACATTTTCAATAAAGGTTGCCCAAAGGCGTCCCTCTCAGTAATTTGACTCAAATCCCTAGACAAAAGGGGAGACCATTGAGTTAGATCAGAAGACAACATAAACGAAGTTACGTGATCAACGGCTTGGTTGGCCTCTCTGTAGGTGTGCTCGTAATTATGCCATTAGAACTTGTTCGCTATGATTTTAATAGTGTGCACTATATCTTTGACCCTCAAAAGGACCTCCCATTTGCCTAATAAGCAGTTTATGGCAGTAAAAGAGTCGACAGTAATGATGAGCCTTTGCAAGTTCAAATTAATCAATAGTCTTCACTGCCAAATAAAGTTGTTCCAATTTGTTTTCCTAATTAAGCAAGTTGGGAATAGAGGAATCATGAATAAATTATCTCCCCAAGAACACCAATACCAACTCACTGGTCTTAAACGACTCTCACTTTATTTTTATAAAACAAGTTTAATCCAAAACAAAACAAAAAAGGAAACAATTTTATAAAAAATTATAAAACACTCTCCTACGTTAATGATTTTTCATGAAAACATATTACTTTAACTGTTCGGCAATATTTCTTTTAGAACAAGTTCTTGTAGAATTATTTCTAAAAGCATAATCATTTTCTATCAGAATGATTAGAAGAAAAAATTAGGATACCATCGATCCTATAGATTTATCCTTTAATAAATTACACGAAGATAGAATGTAATATTTGTTTACGCGGTTTGTTGTGAATTTAATGACTCATCTTGAGACTTCCTGGTAGTCCCTTTAAATATACAAAAACTAAACCTCTAAAAAGAATTAATCTAATTACATTTTTTCTTCTCATTTTGGCATTATCTTTCTATTTGGGTAAATACCAAATCTCAATCATGTCACATGTCATGATAAATGGATCCAATGGAAATCTCGAGATACACACCTAGATTACACTCGGGACATACAAGAGTAAGTATCATGGGATAGATGTGCGTATATCATCAAGTTACACATCTTGGGATGTCGTGTGTGTGATCGAGATGAAGTATTATCTTCTGGAAACATCTACGATTCTATGCACACTGCTGACGTGGATGTGTGTATAGAATCATAGATGTTTTTCATTGAAATACAAGTGAGAAACATCTACGATTCTATGCACACCAATGTAAGAGACAATGTCAATTTCAATGTTAGAGAGAAGGAGAGTAGTATCTTATTCTCTTCGTAAAATTCTAACTTGAACAAAGGTTAGCCTTTTTATTTGAAATTTCTAAAACAATCCCTTAAAAGTAAAAACAATTGTAATTTTATATAAATATTAATTTTTATAATTCATGTGTAAACCAACATGCCACCCATTGATATATTTCGAAAGATTAAAAAAAAAAAATGATGATTGAGTATTTTGCAGAAATTACTGAGCTCACATTATATAGTTACAAAATTAAGTATATGGTCATGTTTGTAAATATATATTGCAATATAGTTGTTTTTGTAATTCTGCCTAAATAAAGATACTAAAACTATATCCAAAGCCACACAAAACTATACAAATATATATCTTCAGGGTTCAAATTTCAATGTTTATTAGATTAAAATTTTTTTGTGTGGTGTCAATGTGTCATGTAAAGCTGTAGTCCAAGTGCACTGATAATTTGACTACTAATGGCCAAATTAAGTGGGAGATCACATGCAAGGGGTCAAAGAAAATCCCAGTCACAACAAAGATATTTTTATTTATAGTTTAGACTTGAAAGAAGATTTGACAGATTTAATAATCTGTCTCAATTTTTTTATATAATGTACTTTACTTTGTTTTGTTCTTAATGCCACAGTAAACCAGCATGACTACTATTGTTTGAGCAAAAGATCCCTGGATGAGTCTAATAATTTTAGGGTAAATTACCATTTTGTAAGTCGAATTTGATGAAATTATGATTTTCGACTATCTGATCATTTTAATTTCCAAGATGTGAAATGTGTGACATTCCCCCACCCCCCCAAAAAAAAAAAAAATAGTGACAATCTCGCTGTTTGTAGAGTGACGATCTCACTGAAGGTAGTGAAATGTGCGAGATATTCACTAGATATCATGATTGTCACTTTAAAACCTCTGATATCGTTACTGTTCACATTTTGATAATTAAAACGAACAATGAGTTGAAATTGTAAATTTGTCAAAAGTTGGTCACATTTTTGTAAATATCTCTTAATTTTAAACAAATAGTTAATGTAATATGTGAGGATTTTATTATTTGGGTAATCGATTTTGATGGATAATTATGATAACCTTTTTGGTCATAGGATCTGGGATCGACCAATCACATGAGCATGAATGTCGTCCCCAATTTACAAAATTACCCTTGTTATGCTTGATGTGGCACGCAACGAAAATTCTGTGAGCAAAAAATCTAGATTTCTTTGCATAGAACAATACTTTTTCAACATTGTCACTGAACGTTAAACTAGCTAAAACAAACTTTTCAATTTCTATTTCTACGATTTTTGCTCCTCAATTTTTCGATTGTAAAAGTTGACAACATTCCCAAATAGGACCTTAGATTTCTAGGTGATTTAGGTTGTTGTCCTAATTAAGATCTATTCGTTAATTCAATTAGGAAATTTGATCAAACGAATCGGAAGTCAATTAAGTCAATCCAACTTCTAATAAAAAGATAGAACTTCTTCTTCATTTTTAATTTCTTTGCCTAGAACAACACTTTTTCAACATGGTTATCCAATGTTAAATCCGATGAAACATATTTTTCAATTTCTATTTTTATGAAAAGTGCTTAACTTTCCAATATATATTAGAAGTTAACAACGCGCGCAAGCAAGGCCTCAGATTTCAAGTAGATTTGGGCTATTGACACAATTAATATTTACTCGTCAATTATACCCAACAACTTGATCGATTCATAAAAATAATAAAAAAATAGAATTTCTTCATTTTTTATTAGTAGTAACTTCCCTTAACTAGATTTTTCTTTTTGGGTCGGGTTCCGTAGATATATATTGCGACTCACATTGCGACACACCGTTTTGTCTTATATGGGCAAAAATGTTTGGAATGGGCTGATTTTTTGTGAGGATGATCTCTATGGAGATCATCCTTACCAAAAATCAGCTCATTATGAAACTTCTAACCCCATGTTTACAAGTTGAAAAATTTTAGACCGTCCAATTTTTGTAAATCAATTTTGATGGGGTTAGAAGTTTTGGAATGTGATGATTTTTTGTCAGGATGATCCCCTCATCACAGAGATCATCCTCACAAAAAATCAGCCCATTCCTAATATTTTTGCCCATATAAGACAAACGGTGTGTCTCAATGTGAGTCGTAATAGGGGTCGTAATTACGCCATCCTTTCTTTTTAGGTCTTATTACTCTAATTTTTGAGATTTCTTTTAAGGACTGACTAGTTGCACATCACTCACTTCCAATTGCACTCCATAAATTAAGTATTTCCCTTTGCACTCCATTTGATGATTTCACTAAAAATAAAAATATTGCACTCTTTTGCTTTTATTTTTTTCTTTTTCTTCTCAATAATGCTCACATAAATTATTAATAGTTAAATAATTTATATAAGAAATACATTTTTCTTTTTCTCAAGTATGTATAAGAAATACTTAATCTTATAACAAATATGTTCATTATTTATATGAGTAGAAAAGACGAAGTCACGAGAAGGTGAATAATCTTAAATCTTAATATTACTTATAGCGAAAGGTAATTGTTAGAACTCATAGTTAGTAAGTTAAAACAGACTTTATAAAATAAATAAAAAAAATATTTTTATTAGATTAAAGTACAATCAACTAGTTAGTGGTGTGCAACAAGTCAGTTTTTTTTATTTATTTATAATAATTAAGATTAAGATATTTTGGATACACAAATCCCTAGATTAGGAGACATATTTGAAATATCTTCGCTCCTTTCAATAAAAGATGAGTTGTCTCACAGCTACTTGACAACTAAAGGGTCTCTGCATCTTGTACAAATATGAGCTCATAGCTAGTTGTCATCCTTTTACATGACACAAAGCGCACCCTTTTAGGGCCACTGTACCATGACATGTTTGACCCATCCCTAGATAGACCTATACACGCAAAGATCAGCTTCTATTTTGTGATTTCTGTCTGATTATCCAGTCAACTTGACCTTCACTACACTCTAGAGTTGGACTCTTGAGTCTAGAAATAGAAAAGCAATTTAGTTAATGAATGGTAATCAAACTTCTGGGTCATTTAATTTAGGTACACCCTCCAAGATTTGATAGATATTTCGCATATTATATATATAAGGGAAATATTCAACACCCTTCACTTTATCTTACGTTTTATCAAACCTGTTTTGTCCTACATGAGTTGGAAGTTTTGGAATGGACTGATTTTTGGTGAGGAGGATCTTCTAATCGTTTAGAAGATCCTCCTCACCAAAAATCAGTTCATTCCAAAAATTTTAATCTCATATTTACAAATTAAAAAATCGTGAATCGTCCATTTTTTATAAATTATTTTTTATAAGGTTAGCAGTTTTGGAATAAACTGATTTTTTGTGAGGATGATCTCTTCACCATAGAGATCATCCTCACAAAAATTCAGCCTATTCCAAAACTTCTAACCCATGTAGGACAAAACACGTTTGGTAAAGCGTAGGGTAAAGTGTAAGGTGGTGAACGGGACCCTCTATATATATAAAGGGAGCGGTTCGGCAGCCCTAAAGTTTGCCAAACATCTTGTCAAACATTTTTTGTA
Organism: Akebia trifoliata; assembly: GCF_017979445.1. NCBI lineage: Eukaryota > Viridiplantae > Streptophyta > Magnoliopsida > Ranunculales > Lardizabalaceae > Akebia > Akebia trifoliata. The sequence goes on from NC_141377.1 coordinate 4,631,143, forward strand.
AATCACTTTTGATAGGGTTAGAAGTTTTGGAATAGGCTGATTTTTTGTGAGGATGATCTCTATGGTAAAGAGATCATCCTCACAAAAAATCAGCTCATTTTGAAACTTTTAACCCTAGTTTACAAGTTGAAGAATCATGAACCGTCCAATTCTTGTAAATCACTTTTGATGGGGTTAGAAGTTTTGGAATAGGCTGATTTTGGGGTGAAGATGATCTCCTCATCATAGAGATCATCCTCACAAAAAATCAGTTCATTCCAAAACTTCTAACCCATGTTTTGAAAAATGTTTGGCAAGATGTTTGGCAAACTTTAGGGCTACTGAATCACCCCCATATATATATAGGGAAATGTTCAGCACCCTACGCTTTACCAAACATGTTTTGTCCTACATGGGTTAGAAGTTTTGGAATGGATTGATTTTTGGTGAGGATGATCTCTACGATTAGAAGATTCTCCTCACCAAAAATCAGCCCATTCAGAAATTTCTAGCCCCATGTTTACAAGTTGAAAAATCGTGGACCGTCCATTTTTTGTAAACCATTTTTTTATGGGGTTAGAAGTTTTGGAATGGGCTGATTTTTTGTGAGGATGATCTCATCGCCATAGAGATCATCCTCACCAAAAATCAGCATATTCCAAAACTTCTAACCAATGTTGGACAAAACACGTTTGGTAAAACGTAGGGTGGTGAACGGGACCCATATATATATACATTCAAATGTCTTAAAAAGAGTCAAATATATTTTAAAATAAGGGTTAGAAGTTTTAGAATAGGCTGATTTTTTGTGAGGGTGATTTCTCCACCTCCCCCTCCCCCCGTCTTATTTTTATCTTCTAGTCGTCTTCACTCCATCTTCCTTTTTTGTCTGAGTTGCCGATTTGAATTTGTAATGAGTAGAGAAGGTCTTTTTTCTCGTAGGCACCAGTTCTGAACTTTATGATTTGACTTTTTCTTTTGTATTCATTTTCGAGCTCGAGACTTTCATACCAAAGTCTATCTCCTTATTTTTCTTTATTCATTTTTCCCTATTTCTTTTTGGGATCTGTTTCAAGATTGTTGTTATATATTTTTTCTCATGGGGGTCCTTTAGGTAGGTCGACCATGTGGCATAATTGCTTTATCTTTTTTCTAATTGCTTTCTCCATTTTCTTTAGTTTTCCACAGTGTAATAAATGGGTGTGCAATCTTGAAGTTTTGTATTATATAGGTGGGGCTCTCTATCATGTCGGGGTAGCAAATGTATGCTAGGTAATTCTCTTTTTAAACCGAAGAGATCATCCTCACCAAAAATTAGTTCATTTCGAAACTTTTGACCCTAGTTTACAAGTTGAAGAATTTTGGACCATTCGATTTTTATATATCACTTTTGATGGGGTTAGAAGTTTCAAAATGAGCTGATTTTTTATGAGGATGATCTCCTCATCATAGAGATCATCCTCACAAAAAATCATTCAATTCCGAAATCTCTTACCCATACATTGAAAAAGTGTTTGGCACAATACTTAGCTCTCTTTAGGACTTCTGAACACCACCCTATATATATAGGGAAATGTTCAGCACCCAACCATTTACCCAACAATTTGCCCAACATGTTTTGTCCTACATGAGTTAGAAGTTTTGGAAAAATCGTGTTAGAAGTTTACAGGTTGAAAAATTATGGGTCGTCCATTTTTTGTAAACCATTTGTGATGAGGTTAGAAGTTTTGGAATGGGCTGATTTTTGGTCAAATTGTTGGGTAAATGGTTGGGTGCCGAATATGACCCATGTATATATAAATTAATCAACGAAGGTGGATTCAACACTCACAGGCTTTAAGCAACTTAACAAATTGACAACTAAAAGTTTTGGAGACACTGAGCAGTTTTTTCAAATAAATTACATACCTTTAACCATGTTTCCCCTAGAAGTAACGCTGAAATGTACATGTTGAAGTAACATTGAAATGTACATCCTTCCACACATTGTTGACGTGGATGTGTGTGTGTGGAACCATAGATATTTTTCATTGGGATAAGAGTGAAAAACATCAATGGTTCTGTGGGCACCTCCATGCCAATAATGTGTGAAACGATGTATATTTCAATGTTCCTTTAGCACAACTCTAGTAGAAAATGACCTAAATGCCATAATATTGGATTGGTCTCTTGTGTAAGATCATCCCCACGAGGAATATCCATAAATACTAGTCATAGAGACTAGGCATTCTATTATATATAATCATTTTGGATATTGATAGGGAATGCATTCTAACTGTGCTATTTATCAAAAATGGCTATTCTAAATATTTTAATAATTTTTTAGTTTTACCTTAAATTCTACTACAACAAAATCCTATTCAACGGTCATCGTCTTTTGTCAATAAAAGATTGAGAATATAAATCTTACTCTTTTTTTTGTCGATCGAAAACTCTACTCTCCAAAGTTGATAGAGAATTGCAGAGTGTGTTGGAGACCTTTCAAAGGGTTTTGGCACTCCAAAATGACAGTTGGGTGGAGATGCAAAACTTCATGCAGAATGTGTTGGAATTATTCTAAGACTGTTGATTTTTTTCTCTAGAACTTTTTGTGTTTAATGTGTTGTCTTGCCAGAAGTCTTGGAATTTTTTTTCTTTAATATTTTAAAGATCCATCATCTACAATTTTTGCAAGAAACAAGAAAAAAGAAAAACATCTTACGCAATCAAGGTTTGATGGTTGAACAAGCCATAATCTTTTCGATTTTTCTCAAAGAGTGCATCTAAATTACTACAAATTATATCATTATTTACAAGTTGTATAGGGAGATAATAATACCCATTTATATAAGGAGTTACAGCTAATTAAACCAAACATTTATCATGATTATACATGTGAATCTAGCAAACCCAAGGTGGTTAAAGCTTAAAAGATAAGTTTTTAAAGGACAGTCTCTATGTGTCGGTTAATAAAATAGTCATAGACAAATATAGGCTCATAAGAGTAGAAGCATTATTTTAGATATTTTAGTAAACAAAACTCATGGAGACAAGAGTCGCAAAAACCCATATCACCTCCATGTGTGAAGCTGACATACAGTGTCCAACGTAGCTTACCTAATGCTTTTTTCCTATATTTCTCTCTCCACTGCAACCTGTCTATATATACCATATGGGTACCTCTGCTTTGGACCATCACTCATCCCCTTCAACAGTTCAACCCTTCTCTTGCTTTTAATTCTGAACCATGGTAATGGCTTTGAAAGCTATTATCTTCTTGGTGGCCTCTTTTCTTTTTGTTACTTCAAGGGTAAGCTCTCTCTCTCTCTCTCTCCTTGAAACACAGGCACAAACCCATACCATCATAGTAATGTATTTGAAAGCATAAAAATCTCTCTCTCTATCAAACATGAACACACTAACACTAACCCTCACAATCATAATAATGGCTTTGAAAGCTATAATCTCCTTGGTGGCCTCTTTTTTAAGTAACCACAAGGATAAGACTCCTCTCTCTCTCTCTCTCTGCTGACCAATATCTGTTTTTGTTGTTGTAGGTTTCATCAAATGAGGAAGAGAACTTTGTAGAGGTAATTTTAGAGGCTTGTTTGTATCTACATTTTATTTCTAAATGAATTGTTCTCTTAAAAGCTTTGTGTTATAAAAATATTTTATCACACAAAAATAACCTCAAAATAGGCCCTATGGCCACCTCTTCCTTCCTTTTCTTGGATTTAAAATTTGACCACAGAATTGCAACTCAAAACACAATCACATAGAGCAATGTACTCGACCCAATGACTATAATATATAACCCTAACTGGCTAATGGTTTTATTTTATTTTATTTTACAACAAACTTCATTTTTATGTAAATCAAGCATACAAGCTCACTTAACTGTTGGTTTTTTTTTTTGTCTCTTTTAATTAGGTCTCTTATGTCAAACCAAAACCCTTAGTCATGGCTCCTGTTCCAGCCCCAGTCCCAGTCAAACCTCCTACTCCTACCCCAGTCAAACCTCCTACTCCTGCCCCAGTCAAACCTCCTGCTCCTGCTCCAGTCAAACCTCCTTCTGTCCCAGTCAAGGCACCACCTCCAGCACCTATAGTGTTACCTCCGGTGAACGTAGCAGGTAATATTGTAGTGTTCTTTCTTTCCATTAGAGAGTTTATGGTTTCAACTCATATATGTCGAGTTCATCAAATCTTTTAATGCTTTGTGGTGTGCAGCTTGCCCAAGATTATGTGGTGGTAGGTGCAAATTGCACTCAAGGATTAAACATTGCATGAGAGTGTGTGTGACATGTTGTACAAGATGCAAGTGTGTCCCACCTGGCACTTATGGTAACAAAGAGATGTGTGGAAAATGCTACACTGACATGAAAACCCATGGAAACAGGCCCAAGTGCCCTTGAAACTTAATTTTCCATGTTTCTTCTCTGATCTTCCCTTAAATAGTTCTAAAGTAATTAATTTCTTCTTGAGTTTCATGTTTGTTTGAGAGAGAGAGAGAGAGAGAGAGTTCTTGGGTTCTAGCTATATTTTATGTTATGTTATGTAATGGTTCTAGATATAATAAAAGAAAAATGTTTGGGTCCTCACTGTATGTTTATAACCTACCAATATTTTAACGTGAATCCAAATCTTATGCACCCTGTGAGGTGGATTGAACCCCCACTCCCCATACGGCCATAACTCAACTTGCCACATAGACCTCTCAATAAATTAATAAAATAAGATTCAATATATATATATCCAAACCATAAAAATAAAGAGATTATATTGCTCCCGCCAACTTTTGCTAATGCTACGCCAATTCGTATGTAAATCACCATTAACACACATCTTGGAGTGGTATTAGCAAAAGTTGGTGCGGCAATAGAATCTATCTAAAAATATGAAAAAAAAGTTCACCCCATTAAGGATTCCGTTATTAAAATCAACTATTAAAACGAATAATTGTTTCACATATGTGATTTTACTTTCATAAAAGTAAAAGGCTTAAAGATGAATTTATTTTAATCCCCAAACAGTAGATATTCGATTTCATAAAAATAAATAAACACTCCATTTGATAAATATTTTTTAAAAAATGGTTGAATAAGTAATTTTGACAACATACTTGACCATTTTAGCTTAACATAATGGAAATGTAGATTGCAGAACCTATTTTGTATAGAATTGCAAATACAGAAAAGAAGAGAGTTACTATCGCCACACCAATTTTTATTAATGCCACACCAATTTTTACTTAAATTACCAAAATACTGTACATAGTTGGTGTGGCGTTAGTAAAAATTGGATTTGATTCCTAAATCATAGAAGAGCAGTCCTTTAATTACTTCTAATTTAATAGCACAACCACTCCCAACCACTATGCCCAAAGACATGTTTTCCAAGGGCAAGGACCTTGAATAGATATGACAATATCTTTTATTGACTGAAATAGCCTGCATTTTATTAAATTTTACTGGTCCCAAGATATTAACTCTTCAACACAAAAAGACATTAATAAACAGCTCATACTACTCAAAAAAGAAAAAAATTCATTCTGAGATACTCTGCAGTTTTGGTGTACGAAGGACATCTTCTGAAAAGCCTCCTTAATGATGATTTACCCTTTCACCTGTCTCTCTCTCTTTGATTTTTATTTTTATTTTTTTTATAATAAGATTGAAAACACCCTTATCTTCAATCTATTGTCAAAATTTCTTAATTATCTTTTTTCCTAAAATTCTTTTATATCTGATCATTTTCTTTCAACTATTCTCAAGTAAATATATTATTTTTTAAAACCCTCGACGCCGGCTCAATGGCAATTTCAGATCAATAAATGATTAATTCTTGTAAGTCGTGAATTCGATACCCAACATGAGCATTAATTCCTTATGAGTCACCTACGAGGGTGCACCCTCAATTACCTGATGCATGTGATGTGCGGGTCTTGCACGTGCCTCGGACTAATCCTTAGACAAGATCATAACTTATGTATTAGACATATCATATGAGCTTAAGCCACTATCTACAACGATACCTACTTATAAAAAAAAAAAACTATTTCTAGATCAGAAAAAAAAAAGATAATAAAATTAAAATCATCCATTCAATCGATTTCTAGATTTCCAAATTACAAAGTTGAAGTTGGTGCATACTTGTCTAAATGATATAGATAATTAATTATGCATGCCTCACAATTGATCTCAAATTTTTTGTTTATAATTAATTTCATTTGTATGCCAAAACAATGTTCCAAGCTGTGTAGTTTACTTAGGGAATACTTTGGGCTGATAACTTTTTTTATCTAGCTGTTTATTTGGCTATTATTATTTACATGTTAGCGGTAATTTGCGAATGAGTCATGATAACCTGACTCCCTCGTGGGGCATACTCAAAATACTCTCTTACGTGGCATGTGCTAGAAGCATAGCCTTTATGCCTTGGGATTTACATCCCCTCAAACTGTGCAGTTGTGTATCTTAACGAAAAAAAATCTAAGGTTCTGACACATCCCACGTCAGGAGTGTATTTTGAGTATGCCACATGGGGCTGTTAGGTTATCATTACTCTTCGCGAATTGCCATGAAACTAGATATGTCTAGCTGATCAATTGTTTAGAGTATAAGGTGTTTATCCAAAAAGATATGCCAGAGATAATTTAATTAATGCTTTTGATTTGAATTGTGATAATCTGACTATCCAATGAGGCAAACTCAATCGACTACCTTGATGTGATAAGTTTGGGAATGGTAGATCTGCGCACCTTGGGATAAACGGTTGCAATTCCCCATAAAAAGTGTACCTCGAGAGAATCGTGTATCTTGAGGAGCACATATCTGCGATTCCCAAACTTGTCACGTTAGATAGTCGATTGAGTATGCCACATGGGGTAGTCAGATTATCATGACTCTTTCGATTTTGATCGGTGAGGTGACTTTGAACTAAGATATGACGTATCAGTCCATATTGCTAACCTCGAGATAACACATTTATTTATATGGGCAAAAAATATCGGAATGGATTGATTTTTTGTCAGGAAGCTTTCTATGGCAAGGAGATCATCCTCACCAAAAATCAGTCCAATTTGAAATGTCTAAGTCCATCAAAAGTGACTTACAAATTTTCGATAAAAATTTGACGGTTCACAATTCTAAAATAATTTTGATGGGATTAGAAGTTTCAGATTTGACTGATTTTTGATAAGGATGATTTCCTGATTTCCTCACCATAGAGATCATCCTAAAAAAAAAAAATCAGCCAAATCCGAAACTTTTAAACCATATAGGACAAATTTTGTCAACCAACATTGTCATCCTAAGATTGTCAGCCGAACGCTCCCCGTATATGTATATATTGCTAAGTATGTGCTATATATTATTGTAATTTACAAAAAAATTCAAAATTTGTAACTCTCAGAAAGATGTCTGTATGGAGTTATGCTTGGTTTCTTCTCAATGAGCTTCATGTAAATTTCTAAGTGTGTTTTGCATCTGCAACTATCTTTCATTCACATATCGCCACAAATATTTGCACTATGTATACATACTGACACATCACATATTCAAAAACTTTTACCATTATATCAACTATTCCAAGGCTGATCTTATATCTACTAAAACATGACTTGTGCTATGGAGTTCATAAACACTAATTTCAAATAATTCACAATATTGAGCACAAAATTTTCTTATATATGCATATAAATATACAATTAAATAATTATTTCCAAAAACAAAGTTTTCAGAAGAGAATGAAATATTTACATTTGTAATTTTTGCAGTAGTTCGCACGAAAAGTACTCCATCCGAAAAAGACTTATTAAACATCAAAATTGCAACAATTTCTTCTTGTTGTATTTCGAAAGAATAATGCTGAAGTGAGACCTCAAGATTGGAACTCTCATTGCACGCCCTAACGTGAAAGTGTATGAGAACCACATATGCTTTTCATCGAGATACGAGTGAAAAACATCTATGATTCCTATCCACTTTCTTGTCAAGATGTGCGTTATGAGGTCCAATCTTGAAGTCACTCTAGAACGACTCATTTCGAAAGCTTCTTTCAATTATAATGTTTTCAGAATCCATTGACATCCCAACAAGGCCTCCTTGAAAGTCATGCACATTCAAAACTTTCAACAAAAGGCAAAGTTTGTGAGTGTTTATACAACAACCTTAAGTTCAAAAAATCCATAGAGAAGTGACCCATACAAAAGGTCACATTAACCCAAACAAAAGATCCAAACACCAAACCCTCTTGCCTTCTAATTCAATCCCACAAATCTCTCAGTTCCTTCGGTCCACTTTTGTAAACCCACAATTTTCCACTATCACAGTCACAACAAGAGATCATTTTTTTTATGAATATAATTTCATTAATAAAAAAGGAGGTTAAAATGACATACCTCAACAACTAGCTCCTCTTTTGTCACAGGTGAACGTAAATCATTAACAGACGAACTTGACTGGATAAGCTTCCTCAGAACCTATAAGAAATTCAATTTTCTTAAGTCATCATGAAAAGGTAGATTGATATCGATTGGACATGTACAACACAGACCAATGACAGAAACATGAAAAGCTTTGGTGCATGTGCAAGGATCTAAACTGTGAGAATAATCCAGGAAATGATGTGGATCCTATTTATGTTTAAGATTTGAAGTGTTGATATGTGGGACAAGCACCTTCCAAAATCATTTGTTTTTGTGATGCAAAGAACTTAAAATTCAAAAACCAACTTATATGAAAAAGTTGACATGGATGAGTGGTTAAACCAGGGAAAAATTAAAATAAAACCTAATAGAGTCAGTTAAGATAGGTCTGATCATATGCAAATAAGACTAATAATAAACATCAATGAGAAGCCCTTTGGTGCAAGAAATTCTTTAAAGGAAGGCTGAGAATGATGTGGATGGCGATAATAAGAAAATTTATGAACACACATGCCTTACAATCAGGAACTTATTCGAAAGATGTGAAAAATAAATTTTCAACTCTTAAATTACTTCAAGAACTTAGAAAATTCTAACACTAAAAAGCAAAACAGACATAAATAAGTTTAAGTAGAATTGAAATCAAAAGCATCAGAAATAACAGATATTAGAATTATAATGCTTTACATTGGTCTACAAGCTAGAAAGGTGAATCTACTATTTCGAGAAATGACAATGAACTATCAAATTCAAGTAAATAGATTTACCATAAACAAAAAATAATAAAAAAGCAGCTGCACATTGCATTTTCGGGAAAGAAAAAAAAATTTAACCATAAACTCACCTGAAATCTGATTTCGTCCCAAAAGCGATTGAAATCAGATTTGAAGTACAATCAATAAAATCTTTAAAAACCTGTCTTTCGGTGCTGAAGCTCAACTGAGTAGATCCCCTCTCGATGTTAAAAACCTAGAAAATGAAATCAAGAGTTTAGGGTTCGATTGCTACACCGTAATCAAAAGTACCACTTTCTATGATTAAAATCTTAGCTATAAAAATGAGAAATTAGGGTTTTTGGTTTGAAACTGAATAAAAAATTAAATTAAAAGTATAGAAATTGGGATTTTGATTTGCAATCGAACCAAAATTTGAATCAACACTATAGAAATTATGATTGTACAGAGAGAGAGAGAGAGCTCAACCTATAGAGATCAGCGAGGAGTTTGAGATGAGAGAGAATCGAGAGATTAGCATCGATGTCGAGTTTGAGATGAGAGAAAGATCAAGAGATCAACGTCACAGAGAGATCAATGTCGATGTCGAGTTTGAGGATGAGAGAGAGATTGAGAGATCAGCGTCAATGTCGAGTTTGAGGATGAGAGTCGAAGACATCAGCGTCGATTTTTGAGGGTGAGAGTGAGACGGAGAGATCAATGTTGATGTCGAGGGTGAGAGACAGTGTTTTCGTCTGAGACGAGAGTGAGTGGGTGGGTTGGGTTTTAGATGACTCTACAACGACGGTCAAAATATGACCGTAACTAAAAGTCGTCCCTATAGCTAATTTTTCCTGTAGTGTACATCTTCATCTTTGAGCTATTAATTTCACTAAAATTAGTCTTACTTGATGACGACATCAAATATTTTAAGAAGTTTGTGAGTGATAATCCAACATATAAGAATGTAGACCTTTTATCTATTAACACTGATTTTCTGAAGGTCATGTGACTATTGTTGTGTTTCCCGACATTTTGATATTGGAATTCGGTATGGTTTTCAAATCATACTAGTTTTGATGATTCCAATTTGGTATATTGTCAATTCCAACTTTATTTACATTTTCTTTGATTTGGAGTTGTACATTTCTTGAGATTTTATGGAAGGACAAATCGATCACACTGGAGATAGGGCTTTGATATACTATGTGAAAAAGTTGTAAATTCAACGTCAAGGTCCGTTGAATTTAACCAAATTTGACGAACCTTGATGTCAAATTTACCCCTTTTTTTTACATAGTGATAGTAGAGAAGTTGTGGAGTTGAAAGGCCCATAGGTGACATGAATTCAAGAACTTCTATGAAGATCCACCACCATCACACAACCTCCTCGGCAATGTAAACCGAGACTCATAGGAAGAGTAAAGGGTATGTAAGGGATCTCCATCATAAAAGTCTAAATCGATATATGCATTTACCTTCTCTTCCCCTATGTACGTAGACATATTCCTTGACAAACATGCTTTTACCACCAATCCGGAGTAAAACTTAAAAACACCCCAAAATTCATGGAGAAGATGCTCTGTCAAGACTTTTATGATGGAGATCCCTTACATACCCTTTCCTCTTCCTATGAATCTCGGTTTACATTGCCGAGTGAGTTGTGTGAAAAGGTTGATCACATCTAGTATGATAAGATGGGATGATTGAATCCATGTCTTCATAACTTGACTGAGTCAAAAAATGTTTGATGCATGGTTGGAAAGCCACATCTAACCTTGAGTGAGTTCTCTTTCGTGTAAAATGTTATAATTTAGTAAAGGAAATCATGAGAAACTCATATAAAAGACATGCTTTGTCTATTTCATTTGAAGTAGTTTTCAAATTCTTTTAATAAGTGGAGTTGGGATTAGTTATGAAAATCTTTATTAATGCTTAAAATATGGTGATTAAACTATATAATTGACTTACATTGTAATGAAGAGAGTTTTTGTGTCATAAGAAATAATAATCATAGTGAACAAAATCCCTAGCTCCCCTCCTTATAGAATTTACTAAGGAATTACAATAATGTTGCTTGATCACTTCTCATCTCCTGATCTCCACCTTCAAAATCCAACACCATCCTCTTGTTCTAAATGGTGATTCATTGGGTATAGTATGTTGGCTATCTTACCCATTTCATTATTGTATTTATTTTTATTTAGTAAAATATTTAATTTTATCTATTTTGTTTTACTCCATTAAAATTTTCTCTTAAGATTTCAAAATATTATAACTTGAGTGGATTTTTTCATAGTTTTCTATTATTTATTGGGTTTTGTTGGGGGCGATATTGGAACTCAAAACTTACTATTTCTCTTGAGTATGGGTGGTGTAAGATTTTTTCATTTTTGGTGAAACCTTAGCTAAAAGAGCATTTCCTTATTAGTGATAGTTGAAAAATAAAAAATTCTTTGATTTGTTTTGCTATTGAGAGTTATAGAGGTAACTCTTTAAATCTTTAGTCCCATCGAATAGATATAAGACTTGTATTCAAATAATAAATATTCACACTTTCATACTTGTTTGAGTGTGAGTGAGAAAGAGAGTGAGTCTCACATGTACATGGGGACCCAAGACACCATGGGACTGTAGCCCATTGTGTTTGGGATTAATCCGTCGAAAAATCTTTGTGTGTGTACATGCAATGCGCGCATAGGAGGGTACAAATCTCGGATTTAAGCCTCACGTGGGTGCACGTGAAAGACAACGTTCAAATACAGGCCAATTAAAGCCCAAATATCTCTCTTTTTAATTCATTGGGCCATTGACTTTTTATTTTAAAAGAGAAGTTTATCCAAGAGTTATGTACATAGAAACACTGTTTTGATCTTTTTCTTCCTCTCTTCTATTCTTCTCTTTTTTTGTTGCTTGTACACCTATTAATTCAATCTAGTTCGTTGAAGACCTATCATTTTTGAGTACGCGATTAACATATTTATGATTGTTGAATCTTGGAAAACAACAGCCCAAGACCGATTGCACTATGGATATCATCTTAATGGAGTAAATTTGATTTTAAGGACAATGGCTTCTCCGTGCCCAATAAAATCAATAAGTACTTTCTAACTTGTTCTACTTTCTATTTTCAATATCCTATTCGAACTCAAGATCTAAACTAGTTACAACATATATTTTATTAACAATGCAATAAATATTATATTATGCTCAATGTGACAATAACTTTTTACCTATTATTTACAACTAACTCAATTAATCAAATATACTAGATTATATTATGGATAAGTGAAAAATATTTTACTTATATGCATTCATCATTGCTGATTAACTATTTATGCTTAATAATATCAATTTGAGAAAGAGATTCTTAGAAATAAGACAGATAAATTAAAAGAGTATATTCATTGAAAGGAATTTTGGAAAAATAGATGAAGAGAAAAGAAGTAAGTTGAAGGTAGAAAGAGATAAATCTTACCAGATAAGAATTTATTATGTTGCATTTGCTTTATGCCCAAGTAAGTCATCAATTCAATCATAATGATTGTAAACACCCCATTTTTGCCTAGGCCGAGTCTAAAAGCACCAAAGACTCTTCGAGAAGGGGCTTGACCCAAGGTGTATTTCAAGAGGGCTTAAAACCCGGCTTTCAAGTAGCCACAAGGCCCAAAGGGCCATTTCAAGTTCAAATTTTAAGCTTGACCATAGTTAACCCTTGTCCAGGCCATTTTTTAGGCCTAGCTATACCTTACCTATGGTCAAGCTTATTTTTTGTCTAGCCAAAGGTGACCCATGGCCAGAAGAGCTTTTTGCCTAGTCCAAGAGTGACCTACAACTAGGCATAATTTTGTTCAGAGCTTGACTCACCCAAGGTCAATTTTGTTGGGCAGTTACAAACTCGTATATGCTCGAATTTTCTTAATAAAAATTATATTTTTCTCCTTAATGACTTTTCCCAAAAAAAATCCTTCATTTTCACTTTTTTACCTTTTTTTAACTCTTCAATAATCTCACCACTTTGGTCTTTATGTAATTTTCATATTCTTCCAACAAAGACCATCAGTCAAAAATTAGTCCTCACATGAGTGCAATTGCTATACTAACCCCATCTTATTAAAGCCAACTAAAGTAGTTTACTCTTATGTCCCCCAAGCTTATCCTCAATCCTAGAAGGTTCAATATGATTAGACCAAGTTCAAGTGATTTTGACAATTTTGCCCCACCTATAGAATTCCCTATAACTTGTAAATAAAGACTCTATTAACCCTAGATGGTTGGAAAGCTAGCTAAGGTAAATAACCTTAATGTCTAAAACCCAAATCTATAATTACATCCCATCTAGCATAATTCCTTCTTATTTGACCAAAAACTAAAGTCTTTATGTAGACACCCCATTTTCGCACTCGCCTGATTAATCAACTCGTCAACCCAATTGTAACGGTTCCCAATGATGGATGAGTATTTTAATGTTTTTATTTGTTACTAAATATGTTTTAGAAATTCGGATGAGGTATTTCAAGCAAGCAAAACTTAAGAAACCACGCTATGTTAGGAAAATATGACCCATAAACAAAGAAATCATCATTTTGAGACAAAAAGAAGCTTTACGAGAAAAATCACTAAAAAATAATCAAATTACCAAAATGTCCCTAACATCAAAACATCCTTAGAACCTACATTACGATTAGGAAAACCCTTTCGAACACATAAAACAATAAATTAAAATCAAATAAATCATTTCATCAATTTTTATAAAATTTGACAAAATTACGAAAATGCCCCTCTAGGGTCCACGGTCATTTCACGCCAAAAACCCATAAGTGACACAATTCGATACTCCCGTTGAATTATTTACGAAAAAATGATTTTAAAATATCCCAAAACATTGAAAAATGACCTCTCAACTCAAAAACTCTTTTTGAGGATAAAACGATAATTTTTTTCAACCTTAAAAATCAAAAATCTGAAATGAATAATTAAAACATTAATTAACGTAAAGTTAAACCTTAATAAATTAAATTTTAAATTTTAAATAAATAAAATCAATTAATTAAGTCCACAGGCCAAATTTTAAGTGGTGACCCACTTACTTAAGTGTGACCCACATAATATTTATTAAAAGACCCCTTCATCTGGGGGTCCCAAAGAATTAAAAATATAATTAGAGGGTTTTTTTCAAAAAACTAAAAAAATGCTATTTCATTGTACGTAAGATTTAAAATCCTAATTAAACAACTTCATCTTATCTTGAAAAAACCTAGTCAAACTGAAAAACTCCAAAAAACTCTATAAAGAGGAGCCTCCACAACCTAATCTCGCAGGTCAAGAAAAACCTAAGGAAAGAGAGGTCAAAAACTCTTTTCAACTTTTCCAAAATCCTAAATCTGAAGCCCCAAGTCCCACCAAATATCCAAACCCCATTTTTTACTCAAAAAATACCTAGAAACCTTCAAAACACCCAGAACATCAAAAAAATATTCAGATCTAGGAGGAAAATACCTCATCTCAGTGATTGGAAACGGATCTAGTGATGGAGAAAAAAGTAGGAAAACTCATGTGAAGAACGCACTCCGCCAGTACTGAGGGAATCGACCGTCACAATCACCCAGGTAAATTAGGTATTTTATTTTCTTAGGTCATTTTTAACAATGTAATTTTTGGAAAAAGTAGAGATCGACATTTGTCGGGTGAGATTGGTGCCTAGCACCTTCCAATCCCGTAACGTGATCCCCAGACCCATAATATCTTTTTCGTAGATTAGTATTATTTATCTATTTAGAGCCATAATTCAGTTCCTAGACCGTAAAACTAGGTGGCGACTCCCAAAATACAAAAAAGTGGATCTACAACCAACGGATCGAAGGCGCTTTCACTTTAGACCATTGAGAATTTTCTAGAACTTGTTGTCTTTTACAATCTTATGCTTTGATTATCATGATTGCTTAGACTCATATAATTGTAAAAGATAATTAAAGACTTTTTGATGGGGATATTTGGTGTATTCATTATGATTTTGTTGAGAATAGTGGAAATTCTAGGATTTAGGACAAGTTTATCCCCAAGGGTCTCCCAAAATCCTATAAATAACACTCATCTAAGTCAAATGAAGAAAGAGCTCAAGTGATCCATAATTTTGTCATTTTCTCTCTTCAAAACCCTTTAGCTTACCAAAACTTTGTCCAAATCCTTTCTTAAATACCTTAAAAGTCCTAACCAAGAAGAAGAATGAAGAAAAAGAAAAAGAGATCAAGGTGGGGTGTAGTTGCAATTTTCTGATTTTCCTATGTAATTCTCTTTTTAAACCTCCCTTCCTCTATCTACTCTCCTCTTTACATTTTAGTAAGTTTACTTTTAAATTTTCCTTACTTTAGCAATGCAAACCTTTGACCAGGCAATATTTTAGCTTGGAATGGCCTCATGCACGACTAGAACAAATGTTTGGCCTAATATGAACCTTACCCGTGGACCAGAACAAAACCTTGACCTTTACCCACTCTCTTAGTTTCTTGTGGTGAGTTTAAATCCAAATCAAGTGTGTTTTCACATTCCCACTTTGTGTAGAGCCGAGAGTTCATTAGTATCGAGGGCAATCATACTCTTAGGTCCAAACTTAAGGTCCATCGAAATTTTCCAGATCTTTTCAAGTATAGGATTATAGCTCAATTTCACCACTCCAAAGGTTTTCTAGAATATAAAAATAAATAAATGGTTATGAGTAAAAGATGTAAGTACTTAAATGAAAATCCTAATCTATACCCATCTTGTCCATTCATGTTCTTGAATGATCCTGAGTTTTGAGAGAAATAACTTAAAGGTTGAGAGTTTTAATTGGGATAGATGGTTAGAAAAGATGAGGGTTGTTGGTTGAGAGCTGAATCTAGGATCCAATACTTGATCATAACTTCAATCAAATCCCACTTCACATCTACTTCATACAAAGATAGAACAAGCCTTAACTTGTTCTCACCAATCCATCTCGCCCTTTCATCAGTAGACATAAATTAAATCCATTAAGTTGTGTGGTTTTCCTTGATAGAATACCGGTTCAAATTGAGAGAAGTAGGGCTTAAGGCATTAGATCCTTTCTCGATTTTGTTATCACACATTCTTGAATACTTAATAGGCTCCATATTTGATTTAAGGTAAGAGAGTCACAAGTTATTTTGAGCAAAATCGCGAGTTTTTTGTCTAAAAGATAAATTTTTGAGTTTTAAAGTTGTCAAAAATTTCTGGTCTGTAACTTACCTACGGACTGGGGAAAATTTTGCTTAGTTTTTTAGGTAACCCAAAGCCAACATAAAATTTTGACCTAGCTAAGGGTGACCTATGGCCAAACAAAATTTTATTCAATTTTTTTTGTTGTTTTTTGACGAATTTGCTTTAAAATCTCCAAGGAGTTCTCCTTTTCATATTTCTTACCTAACTTTTCAATTCTGTAGAAAATAAGCATCTACGAAAACATACATCCAAAAGGCAATATAGGTGAAAATTGGCGAATTCAGATAAAATGAAATAAAAGTTTTACAAATACACAAGTTTTCAAGGTATGTAGCATATTTTATTATAAAGCATATAATAAAACACCCATCATATCTATGGGAAGCCTTTGGCACCACGACGAAACTTTTTAGCTTAGACATGTTCTACTTAAGTTGTAGTCGGCACTGCCTCAACCTGTGGCTCTGGTTCTCCCTCAGCTTCTGCCCTAGATTTTGAGTCTGGCTCAACTGCATACTCAGACTCATGCTCCTCAAAGACATAGTAAGCTTGGGGCTCAAAAGGCCACGTGAACCAATAGTCTGTAAATCCGATGTGACTGGTTCTCGTTGCTTCCCAAGCGGCACTGTTTCCAGCTTGATAATACCCTTGGGGACCAAAATCACTTGCCCAATGTGAGTCAGTGAGTGGTTCTAGGTAATAGGGTGTTTGGTAAGTACTAGTTGGAGTGTAAGAAGTACTGTTCCCAAAAGTTTCCTAATGAGACCAAAACAAAAAATATTAATAAGCATAGTCATTTTGTTGAATAAATAATTACTAACCCCAAAATATTTTTTTTGTTTACCCATAATGACTCAGGTGGCCTTTGATAAGAAGAACTGGCACCCTCTCGTGCATGTTGAAGAGCCTATAAAAAATGACAGGAGGTTGAATAAGAGTTTTCTAAATTAGGGAAAGTATTACAAATTCTTACCAACTCACGCCGAAGTTGCTCAATATAAGAAGTCTGTCGAGCCATCTCTAAGTTTCTCCTTTCTTTTCGTTCAAGATATCTAGCCAACTTGACACTCTGAGTGTAAACAAAGTGAAAATGAGAAGTAAAAAATAATAATAACTAAAGAAGGAAAAATAGAAAGAAAGTAAGGAAAGATACCTGGGTCTCATGCTGACGAACATAAACGCCCCCGAATTCCTGGACCCCCTCGACTACCTCAATTGGAGGAAGTAGACACCCAATGGATACTTCCTGAAACCACTCGTCATAATTCCTGGAAAGAATCAATCGTTCCCCTGGAATACTCTCAAAATTGGCAAGCAAGTCGTCCTCGATAGCTCTAAAACTTAAGACAAGTGGAGGATCATGAGGAATGCGAACTTCACCATGGCACTGGAATGAGAGTCGTTCTCCCAGGTAAAACACAAATGAAAGCTCTCCAATGTAACATGGGAAGACCATCCTCTGAAAATCAAGTAGGTGAGCTGCAGCAACATCTGGATGGTCAGAGATAGTATGTAGTAACTCGACCACTCGAGGATTGATAATCTAAAAAAAAAAAAAGGGAAATGAGTTGTTGAGACAAATAAGAAAAGTGGATGAGAATAAGGAAAGATGGGGAAATGGGACAATACTTACATCTCGGTAGAAGTATTGGTCTAGGCAAACACAAGCACACAAACTCTTACACTTTTGTGTCTTTTTGGGACGGATAGCCAATTGCTGACCCATGGGGTAGTCAACTCCCTTAGAAGGCATATGAGGGTGATAAAATTGAAAGTAACGATGCAAGAATAACTGCAAAAAATGACAAGGAATGTGATGCATAATTGAATAGAAAATTGACTACAAAAATCAAAGCAAAATCATGAGGTACTTCGAGAAAAGGCCAGAAGAAATGAATAGAAATCCCATCACTAGGTCGTCCCATCACGCCTGAAACAACTCGATCCAATCCCCCAATGATGGTCCCAAATATCATGCTTCCCCAATCAAATTCATGAATATGATTTATGTCCCGTAGGGTCGAGAGAAAAAT
Organism: Akebia trifoliata; assembly: GCF_017979445.1. Taxonomy (NCBI): domain Eukaryota; kingdom Viridiplantae; phylum Streptophyta; class Magnoliopsida; order Ranunculales; family Lardizabalaceae; genus Akebia; species Akebia trifoliata. The sequence continues at coordinate 4,649,492 of NC_141377.1, forward strand.
GACATCAACTGAAGCATGGTCCTCGGAGAAGAAACAAGCACCCAACATAATAAGGAACAGTCGTCTGAACATGATAGTAAAACGGGGGTGATCGGCTCGAATCTTTTTATAAAGACCATTTTTTAGATACCTATTTTTCAGCCAAGTAATACTCAACCTTCTCTCTTTCAACCACTCACAAGCTGGAATAGTACGGAGACCAAGAAGCTTCAACATCTCTTCATCATCAACCTTCACAAGAGGTATTGGTAATCCTTCCAACCCAATCCCAGTAATACTTACAAAATCGGAAGGTAGGATCCCAAACTCTACGTCAGGAAAATGGAAGGTATGAGTTTGGGGAAACCACTTCTCTATGAGTGCAATGATCAGAGGTCTATCAACCATGAAGTGGGGAATCTTGACGAAGGTACCAAATCCTGTCAACTCCATTTGTGCTTTAAGAGCATTAGAGGATGTCGTATAAATATTACAGAAGGTGTACCAACTACCCCTAAATTGTCCGTCAAGTAGAGGTATTTTGATACTGGCACGCACACAAGCGGATATATGATGTCGAAGATCAGATAACAAAGGTGTATCATGCATTTGAGCAGCAATTTCAGGGGGTATGATCACCTTCAACCCTGTGATATCATCTATTTCAACTTCCATAGTCTCAGATTTTAATGCTACTGAAGGGGAATCATGTATTGTTTCATACTCCTCCTCACTATCTGAGAGTACTTGAGGCCTCGCCTCATCAGAACTGTTGGAAGAATTATCCTTGGGAGGAGTAGCTTTCTTGCCTTTGCCTTTATCAGAAGACTTACCCCTTAAAGCTTTGAAGATATTAAATTGACCCATCTAAGGAGAAAAGAAAGCATGATAAGTGTTAAAAGCCAATCAAGAGTCATGCCTAAAAATAACAAAAAATTCAAAAATGTCAAAATACCAAAATCCCATGCTTTAGCCAATTCACACCCCAAGCCATTTGTTCCAAATCCATGTCCACCCCGTTAAAGTATTTTACTGAACACGTGGCATGCCCAACATGAAATAACCATCCAAAATCAACAAAAATCTCACCTAAACCATCCAAATCCCTACCTAATCCCACACAATACCTTACCTATCCCCAAACTTCGCCATTTCTTCAATCAATTTCGTTGAAGCATTTTGTTGAACACGTGTGTAGACATCCCATTTTTGCATTCGCCTGATTTATCAAGTCGTCAACTCGATTGCGACGATTCCCAATGATGGATGAATATTCTAAAGTTTTTATTTGTTAGTAGATGTATTTTTAAAACTCGGATAAGATTTTTCAAGTAAGAAAATTTTTAGAAACCATGTTACGCTAGGAAAACTAGGTGGCGACTCCCAAAAAAGTAAAAGCGGATCCGCACCCACGAATTGAGAGCACTTTCAACGTGGCATGCCCAACACGAAATAACCACTCCAAGTCAATAAAAATCCCACCAAAATGTTCCAAATCCCTACCTAAGCCTATTCAATACCTCACCTATCTCAAACCTCATCATTTCTTTAACCAATTTTATTAAGGCATTTCATCGAATACGTGGAGTGCCAAAATAAATAACCTATCCAAGCTATTAAATCTTCCTCCAACCCATCCTAGTCCATCAATCCTACTTTAGTACACTCCCTACATCCATCAAACCCAGATATTCAACTCAATTTCAAAAAAAAAAAAAAAAAACTCAACCCGAAAATACCCACTCTCCATGCCAATTGACCCAATCGAAGCTCCAATCTCATAGATTCAAGGAATTAAGGCTATGCTTGGATTGAGAGAAGTAGATAGAAGATAAACTCATTAAGAGAAGAGAAGAGAAGGGAAGATAAACTCAATTTCTCTCCACCATATTTGGATTGACTGGAAAGAACTTAGGACAACTTTGGAATTTAAAATATCTTAAAAGAAATCTATGGGCAGAATCTGAATTATAAAATATTTTAAAAGGGTTTCTCTCCTCTTCTCTCCACTTTTGGAGAGCTAGAAAACTCGTATTTTTTTCTCATCTTCTCTCAAATTATTTTCTCTTCTCTGTCCAATTAATTTTTTTTCTTTGAAAGTTGGCAGGTGTACTTAAATTCTTTAAATCTTTTGTATAACATCTCAATGCATAATACTTTTATATTGATCTTTGAAATTTTGATGGTATTGAGACACTTTTTACTGTATAATATTTCGTCAATAACTATCATTAATTAAATTGATTTCCTAAAGTACCTATTGTGTCTTGTGCATGTTTGATTTAAACAATTCTAAAAATAAAAAAAATAATAACATATTTATTTCTAAGACTAGAAAAAAGAAACTTACTTGTGAGCAGTACTTTGACGTTTTCCAGAACTAGATCTAAGGCAAATTTCTCCACTGCTTAAGGGGTTTTGGGAGACTTCCTAAAACCTACAAAGGTTTTAGGATTTCTAAAGATGAAGCGGCTTTGAAAAAAAAATATAATTTTATTTGGTATTTTTCTAAAATTCAAGGGGTCTTTAGAAATTAACCAAACTAAGATGGGGGTTTGTTGTAATTAAAATTAGTGGTAAGCTTCTTATTTATAGAAGTTCAAGGGAGTCTCCCAAAGAATTCCCACCGATGTGGGACTAAAAAAGGAAGTCAATATTATTTTCTTTTGCTTTTTAGGTGTATGACTCGGCGCACGTACGTATATTTACTTAAGTATGCATTTTTTAAGTCCATCCATTTGAGAATATACATGGAACCCAATGTTTTTTCATCTGTTGGTCAATTTGACAGATAAATTATGTTCCAGTGCACTTTTAGGTTTTCATAAAAAATTCCAATATCTTAAAAATGAGGTTACCACTTGAGTTTGTCTTAACAAGAAGCGGTTAGGTAGTTATGGACATTCTTTTTATATTGATGTATTCAATTTAGTTTTCTATTGTATAGATGGGATGAAGCAAATGAAAAATATGATCTCTGGGTATGAAATTAATGTACTTGAACTATTAAGTTCGGCTTTGCTGCTATGATGAAGAATTAATCGATGGAATATAAAGATATACTTAATATCTTGCAATTTTGGAGATCAACAAAAATATTGAGAAAAAAATGTGATTAACCATCGGGAGTATGATGTTCGATGCAGGTTATCAATAAAAATAAAAGAGAACAAAATACTAAAAACCTTGGTAAGCAAGGGGTTGATCAACAAAGATAATGTTGATCCAACAGTTTTTGACTTAAAATGATAATGGTTTGAAGTTTAAAGAAAAACTAATCTAAGATGAACAAGAGTAGGAATCACAATGTAAAGAATTAGATTAGTCAAATCCATCAAAATAATTCATCTCATTAATTTATTTGTTTATTTATTATCTCGATCCAATCAACAAAGCTAATGTTATTTGATCGGAAGATGATATCTATTAATCCAAATATTGATCATAAATTCTATGATAATATTTAATAAGATGAAATCAAAAGGTTAAATATCAAATCTTTAACAAAACATAGTTTAACTTGAACTTGTCTAAGATTAAATTATCAAAATTATGAGAATAAATATTATATCTAATGATCGCTACTTAACAAATTGGTATCATATTAGAGCATTGAAGCATGATTAAAAACAAATAAAATTATTAAAGAGGATCTTCCTCATGCTTCATTGACCTCTCTAATATATGTCTAGCCATAGATCATTGCAAGAATAATAAAAGAAATTATAAAAATAAAGAGAAAAGAGATTGAGAAGAGAATGATGCTTCTTTTATTAATTTTGACTTGAAATTGACAGAAAATTCCTTCTATTTACAAATTTTGAATAAAAAATAAACCTGAAAACCTAAAACTTAAAAACTGAAAGAAAATAGGTAGAAGAAGAAGATAGAAAAGGATGACCTCAGAAGAAATGAGATGATTTGACTCTAGTCTGGTATCTTATTTATAGAAACCAGATTAGGGTTTCTTTAAGATTCGGAACACTTTCATGTTTTACAAAGAATCAAAATCCTATTTTGTTACATCACAACTCATGCTGCCATAAGTTTACATGAATCTCGAGGCAATATCTATCAACATCACCACGCCACCCAAGGAGATCTCCGCATTGTGATTAGTGTAGGCCTAATGGGTATGGATTTTGGTCTATAATCTTGTCTTGGGTCTTGGATTGCAATGTACTTCTTCATTCGTCTTAGTTCATCCTTTTAGGTCTCATGACTTTGACCTATACAAATAAATAATCAAAATTAAACTAATAAATCATATTTTATAAATAAAAAAAATAATAAACATGGACAATCAATGAATTATGTCTGTTTAGGGATTTAGTGTATAATTGAATTTAAAATCTCTGTAAATGTAGGCATCTCATTTTCTTACTTGCCTGATTAATCAACACGTCAATCCGATTGTGACAGTCCCAATGATAGATGAATATTCAATGTTTTTATTTATTATTAGATGTGTTTCTAAAGTCTAGATGAGATATTTAAAGCAAGTAAAACTTTAGAAACTACGCTATGCTAGGAAAATATAACCCAAAACATAAAAATCTTCATTTTCAGAGAAAAAAAACTTAACGAGAAAAATCACTAAAAATGATCAAATTACCAAAATACCCTTAATATCAAAACATCCCTAGAGCCTACATTATGCTTAAGAAAATCCTTTCGAACACATAAAATAATAAATTAAAATTGAATAAACCGTTTTGTCATTTTTCACAAAATTCGATAAAACACCCTCATAGGGTCCACAATCATTTCATGCTAAAAATCCATAAGTAACAAAAACTGATACTCTCATTAAATTCCTTATGAAAAATTGATTTCAAAACATCAAAAATCAACATCTCAATGCAAAAGCCCTCTTTGAGGGTAAAACGATAATTTTTAAATCCTTAAAAATAAAAAATTGAAAGCTAATAATTAAAACAGTAATTAATGTAAAGTAAAATATTAATAAATCAAATTAAATTTTTTAAACAAATAAAATCAATTAATTAAGCCCACAGGCAAAATTTTAAGTGGTGGCTTATTTACTTAAGTGGGGGCCCACATGATATTTAATAAAGAACCCTCCACTGGGGGTCCCAAAGAATTAAAAATATAATTTAATAAAAAATCCTCTATTAGTGGGTTCTCCAAAAACTAAAAAATTATTTCATTCTATCCGAATTAGATTCAAAATCCTAATTAAACAACTTAACTTGAAGAGACCTAATCAAACTTTAATTTCTCAAAAAGCTCTATAAAAAGGAACTTCCACAACTTAAATTCATAGGTCAAGAAAAATCTTAGAAAAAAGAGGTCAACAACTTTCCCAAGCCTTCCCAAAACTTTAAATCCGAAGTCCCAAGTTCTTACCTATCACCAAAATCCTATTTTTTTTTACTTGAAAAACAAATAGAAAAGCCAAAAAATATTCAAATCTCGGAGGAGAAGACCTCATCTCGGAGATTGAAAACGGATCTAATGACGGAGATGAAAGCAAGAAAACTCACTCGAGGGACGCATTCCGTCAGTTCTGAGGGAATCAACAATCGCAATCACCCAGGTAAAAAAGGTATTTTTATTTATTTATTATTTTTTAGGTCATTTTTTACAATGTAAAATTTTTGAAAAAAGTATAAATCGATGTTCGTCGGGTGAGATTGGTACCTAACACCTTCCAATCTCATAACGTGATCCCTGGACCCATTCTTTTCGTAGATCAATACTTTTTTTATCTGTTTTGAATAATGTTTTAGTTCTTAAATCATAAAACTAGGTGACGACTCCCAAATAATAAAAAATAGATTCATTCCGACGGATCGAAGGCGTTTTTAGTAAATAGGGCCCTAGAAACAACTTTCTTGACTCTAATCATATGAAAAATTATGGATCTCATTAATATGTTATTTTAACGGATTTGTGTTGCCATAATGCTTTGCTTTTTAATGGGGGAGTTAATGGAGGATTTGAGCATGCCATTTGATATACTAAGTTTTTTGGTTGATCCAGAAATGATGATTGCTCCGTTTGGTCATCCGATGTACATGATTGGTTGGTAAAATCCATCCTTAAAACACTAATTAAAAAGAATAATTGTGATCAAAGTCTTACTTTTACAGACAACCTGATTATGTGGGGGTTATGGTCCTAATAACTTGGTTGTACTAATTCTTAAATTATGTTGTTATGATGATATTACCCGAAGCTTCTTGAAATGAATATTTGAAGAATATTTTGTGACTTGAGGGTGTTTACACTCGACATCTTACCAAAAATCATTCTTTGTACACTACCTAATGTTACACTGGAGAATGACATTTTTAGACTCCTTGAGCTACTTTAAAATTGGTCACTCACAGTCATGTCTTACTTAATTGTTCCTTATGCATATCTTCTGTTAATGAATTCCATTCCTTCAGCTTGCATATCCAACAACATATGAAATGTTTTTTTTTTCTTTACCCATTTTGAAGCTATCCATACCCATCAACTAGCGCACTTTTCAACCCATACTTCACTTTTATCTATCGAGTTACCTCGTGACATCTTTTATCCTCAACACGTCAAATGTGATGTGCTTGAATTGTCCCATTAGACTTTTTAATTGTAACCAATTCATGGATTAATAGATGTAGTATATGTCACCACTCACACATCCTTTGCAAGATCCAAATTGTGCCTTATGTTAGTAAACATGATTTTTAACCACACTATAAAATGTTTAATCTTTCTAAATATTTATATTTATTATTTATCATCATGACTTCATTTTGTTTGAAACTCAAAGGTAATGCTATTTGACTGATTTCATTTTTGACCCAAAAGTTTAATTTTCTTAGCTAACATGAATCTTTTTTACCTAATTCCCTTTATTATGATTATTATTATTATTATTGGTGTTGTTGTTGTTGTTATATCAATGATTTTTCTATATGTATTTTGGTTATTTGTCTTGATTTTCTTCTTGAAGAATGAAAATCTTTCATTTTCACCTCTATCAACAAAAATTTCTATGGGATACATATTTTCTCCAAAAATACTTTGGAAAATTGATAGGGTGGGACCCACATGTCCCATATGAGAGCATTTCAACTAAAAGCCCTTCTGGGCTTTGATGTGGTTAATGATCATCTTCTTGGAAAAATGATTATTTTGGTGGGAGATTAAAATGTATTTTGAAATTGGGGTAAGAAGACTTAATTAAAAGGGGATGAATCTAGGAAAATGAATGTAGATGGTTAGAATATGAAGAGTTTTTGCTAGCGTGTAAAAAAGCCTAAGGGATGGGATCCTTGAAGATCTTGACAATTTGAAATTTTTATAAACCTTGGGTCTTGGTTGAACTATGCTCATTTTCTTGATCATTTTATCAAGTTTATAAGTCGTGGTACCGACATATCTTTATAATATTCGGGTATATGTATTAGATTGCTTACGTTTTATGTATTTTTCTTTGAGAATTCTTTATTTCCTCTCCTTTTATTTAGATTTTTCATGGATTATTTTTATTTGCCCTCGTGTTTTACATCAGATTCATGTGGAAAATTGTTAAAAGCTTTTAATTTTCATCAATTTATAGATCTCGAAGGAAATCTCTGTAAGGTTTTGTGAATCCAATTCATGAAGTTGAGATTCATCAATCAACCAATCATCGTGAAGGTTAAATCCCAGTTGATGAGGTAAAGGAAAAAAAGATAATTTTAAAGAGAAATAATTTTACATATGAAATCCTTTGAATTAGAAACTACAGATTTGAAATGTAGTTTCAAATATTTTAACAACCCGTTTTTAGATTTGAAATGTTATAAGTAAAATTTGTAGGCAGAAATATGTGTACAGAAGAGAGAAATTGGGAACAAAAAAATCACTGCTTACTCAATTCATGAACAAGATTCAATCTTAAACAATTTTTAGAACCATGTTACAAATGGCTTTGAGTTGTGACCATACCACATTGGCTAAGTTGTTCTTCAACTATAGAATTTCAACCTCACAATGTGTCAATCAGTCCGATTCAGTCTGGTTTCAAATCTAGAATCGAAACCTAAACAAAATCTTGGTTCCGATTCTTATTAGTTTTGACTCCAAATGGATATCAAACTTTAGTAACCATTGTTAAGAAATATATGGTTATTTTGTTTTATTAAGGGTAGAATAGTCTTTTCAATTTCTTTTGATTTAGCCTATATATAGTCTCTTTGTATTTAGGTTATATTATCTTTTTGTATTCAATAGCATTACGTGGAATCAATAAAATAGTAGCCTCCTCTTTTTCTTTGGATTGTTTAACATAGTATTAGAGCTTTCATGGAACGAGGCTTAATTTTACACAGAGTTTTCGTCGGGGCTCGGGGAGGAGTCCCGATTTATAATATAAAAAAAAGACGATTTTGAGAGGATTTTCGTTCAGTTTCTGCAATCTGAAAAGAGACGATTTCGAAAGGGTTTTCATTGAGTTTTTGCAATATGAAAAGAAACGATTACGTGAGGGCTTTCGTTCAGTTTCTGCAATTTGAAAAGAGATGATTTTGAAAGGGTTTTCGTTCAATTTCTACAATCTAGTATTTCGTTTTCCTTTCTTTTGTGATCTGGTTATCTTTGTTTTTTTTAATTATGCTACTGAAAGAGACGATTCGCTTCAGTCTGTGAGTGTGAGGTTGGATGGAAAGAATTATTCGTATTGGAGTTACGTGATGAGAAATTTTCTTAAGGGTAAAAAGATGTGGGGATATGTTAGTGGAACTTCTGTGAAACCTAGGGATACCGATGAGGGTTATGCTGCTTTGATAGATGCTTGGGAAGTAAACAATGCAAAAATTATTACTTGGATTAACAATTTTGTTGAGCATTCCATAGGTACACAGTTGGCAAAGTATGGTACAACAAAAGAGGTTTGGGATTATCTGCAAAGGTTTTTCACTCAGTCAAATTTTGCAAAGCAGTATCAATTGGAAAATGACAAACGAGCTTTTTAGTAGAAGAACATGAGTATTCAGGAGTTTTATTCTGCTATAACAGATCTTTAGGATCAATTGGCTCTTACAAAATCGATAGAATTAAAGGCATGTGGTGCCTATATTGCTCGTAGAGAGCAGCAACGGTTGGTACAATTTTTAAAGGCCCTTCGCAGTGATTTTGAAGGACTTAGAGGTTCAATTTTGCATCGTTCTCCACTTCCTTTTGTTGACTCAGTTGTTAGTGAGTTATTGGATGAAGAAATACGTTTTAAGTCTTATTCTGAAAAGGAAATTCTTTATATTTCTAGTCTTTCTGTGTTAGTAGTACCTTCTAAGTTCCTTTCTAATAATCAGAATAAGCCTTACACAAGAGTTGCATTCGATGAGTGCAGTTTCTATAAGTAAAAAGGACATTGGAAGGCTCAATGTCTAAGTTGAGACAGTAGAATCAATCGCAGCAGCAATCTCAAGCTTGGAAGTCTGGCAACCAGTCACAATCTAATGCTCATAGACCACCCCAGGGTTATAAATCACCACAGTCTAATACTGCAGCAGTAGTTTCATCAGGTCTTTCACTAATCCTAATACTCTGACTTAGCAATTTCAGAAGTTTCTTTCCTTACAACCACAAGTTATGTTTACTTCTTCTTCTGTAGGTCAGTTGCCTCATAGTTCTTCAGGTATGTCACATTCTATATGGGTCTTGGATTCTGGTGTTTCACATCATGTCTCCAGATTCTTCATCTTTTGCTTTTGTGTCTCCTTTAACTTCTATTCCTGTCACGACTGCTGATGGCACTCCTATGCCTTTAGCAGGTGTTGGTTCTGTTGTCACACCTCACTTGTCTCTCCCTAATGTTTATCATATTCATAAACTCACATTAAATCTTGCTTCTGTTGGTCAGTTATGTGATTCTAGTAATTTAGTCATCTTTTCTTCTTCTTCTTGTTATGTGTAGGATCTGCAGTCTTAAAAGTCGATTGGGACAGGCCATAGGAAGGGAGGACTATATATTTTGGATGAGTTAAAAGTGTCGGTTGATGTTGCTACTAGTGTTGATTTGTCTTCTTTTCTTTTGAGTCCTTCTTCTTCTAGTTTTTATTTATGGCATTCTCGCCAAGGTCATGTTTCGTCTTCTCGTTTGAGATTTTTAACTTCTACATGGGCTTTAGGAAATTTGCAAACTTCTGATATTTCTGATTGTAGTAGATATAAATTGGCAAAATTTTCAGCTTTATCTTTTAATTGAAGTATTTATGTTTCTTCTTCTCCATTTGATTTGATTCATTCTGATGTATGGGGACCTTCACCTGTTGTCACAAAAGGAGGGTCTCGATATTATGTTTCTTTTATTGATGATTATACTCGTTATTGTTGGGTTTATTTAATGAAACATCACTTTGAATTCTTTGAGATATACACAGCCTTTCGTGTTCTTGTCAAAACTCAATATTTTGTTGTTATCAAATGTTTTAGATGTGATTTGGGTGGGGAATACACTTCTAATAATTTTGTGAGTTCCTTGCCTTAGATGGAACTATTCATCAAACTTCGTGTACAGATACTCCTAAGAAAAATGGTGTTGCCGAAAGAAAACAAAGGCACATTGTTGAAACTACTCATTTTCTCTTATTGTCTGCTTCTGTTCCTAGTGTGTTTTGGGGTGATGTTGTTCTTAATGCTATAAGTTTGATTAATACAATTCCATCTTCTCATATTTTAAGTTTTTCTCTTTTCGAAAAGTAGTATGGGTATACTCCTGATTATTCTTTTTTTAGAGTTTTTGGTTGTACTTGTTTCGTTCTTTGTCCTCATGTAGAATGCAACAAGTTGTCATCTCGATCTGCTATTTGTGTTTTTCTTGGTTATGGTGAAGGTAAAAAGGGGTATCGTTGTTTTGATCCAATAACTCAAAAACTTTATGTGTCTTGTCATATTATTTTTCTCGAGCATATACCTTTCTTTTCTATTCTATCCATTACTCATAATTTGACTAGATCTGATCTTACTCGTATAGATCATTTTTCTGAGGATTCTAATAGTTTGTCATCTCAAGTTTCTAGTACTTCAAATACCCATTCTCATGTTCTTACCCCGTTATCTTTACAACCAATTCATATTGATCATTATGCTGGTACTGACACTTTGCTCTCTGGTACACCTGAAGCTCCTTCTTCTCCTATAATCCTTCAAGTTCCGTCTGAGATTGTGGATCCACCTCTACGTCAATCCATACTCATTCGTAAGTCTACAAAGTTACCAGATTTTACTTGTTCTTATTATTCTTCATCTTTTACTTCCTTTTTAGCTTTTATTCATTGTCTCTTTAAGCCCTTTTCTTATAAAGAGGCAATTCTTGATCCTCTTTGACAACAAGGTATGGATGAGGAACTTTCTACTTTGCATAAGACAAGTACTTGGGATTTGGTTCCTCTACCTCCTAGTAAGAGTATTGTTGGTTGTCGTTGGGTGTATAAGATCAAGACTAATTCTGATGGATCTATTGAGCGATACAAGCTAGGTTGGTTGCAAAAAGGTACTCTCAACAGTATGTATGGATTATGAGGAGACATTTGCTCCTGTTGCAAAAATAACTACTATTCGTACTCTTATTGTAGTAGCTTCGGTTCGTCAGTGGCATATCTCTCAACTTGATGTTAAAAATGCCTTCTTCAATGGAAATCTTCAAGAAGAAGTTTATATGGTGCCCCCTCCTGGTGTTTCACATGATTCTAGGTATGTTTGCAAGCTCAAGAAAGCGTTATCAAGTCTCAAACAAGCACCTCGTGTTTGGTTTGAGAAATTTTCTATTGTGATCTCTTCCCTTGGATTTACTTCTAGTAGTCATGATTCTGCTTTTTTGGTTAAGTACACTGATGCAGGTCGTATCATTTTGTCTTTATATGTTGATGACATGATTATTACTAGTGATGATATAGATGGTATTTCAGTTTTGAAGACAGTTTGAAATGAAGGATTTGGGTTTTCTATGATATTTCTTGGGTATTGAGGTAGCCTGCTCACTCAGAGGTTATCTTCTTTCTAAGTCGAAATATGTTGAAGATATTCTTGAGCAGGCTAGACTTACTGATAATAAGACTATTGATACTCCCATTAAGGTTAACTGAAAGTATTCTTTTTCTAATGGTTTATCTTTGTCAGATCCTACTTTATATCGTACTATTGTTGGGAGTTTGGTATATCTCACTATTACTCGTCAGATATTGCATATGTTGTTCATGTTGTTAGTCAATTTGTTGCTTCTCTTATTACAGTTCATTGGGCAGCTGTTCTTCATATTTAACGATATCTTCGGGGTACAATCTTTCAGAGCCTTTTACTTTCATTCACCTCTTCCTTTGAGCTGCGTGCATTGTGGCACCCCGCCAAATGCTAACACAAATCCCCATGTCAGATCTCGAGGTGCTAGGTGGCACCTCGAAATTTTGACATGATCTCCTCTGTTTATGTTAGCATTCCAAGGCATTCAACCTGCACTTGATAAACGACATACAATCCTGCATATATATATACAAAATATAACAATAGTAGAAGCCTACATATATCTAATAACGAATGAAAGATCAGAGTGCGGAAGAATAACCAGAATACAGGATTATACAAATATTTCTCACTCTAACAAAAGTCTTAGCGCTCAGAACAAAATCTATAATACTACCTAGACAAACTAACACTACTAGAGGGTGTAGCCCCAATACTCACCAAGTGACAAAGTCTGGCTGTCTATTTGACCCACCAGATGATTCTCACTCGTGCTCTATACCTGCCTCGCCAAGCTTTAGATCTGAAATTAAAAATAGAGAAGGAAATGGTGAGTAACAATGGTTACCCAGTAAGGAAGCAAACAAGTTCTGCCAATAACCTCTCCTAACATGAACGAATAAACATACTGAATCATTTTAAAATATGAAAAATTTTATAAAAGAAACTACGATTAACTGGTACATATAACTAGGGATGAGTAACTAAACATTTTAAAACTCACATTACATCGATCATCAGTACTTACTATAACATTCTCTTTTTATACAAATCTAATTGATCAAATGGAAACATTAAACATGCATTTTCATTTTATATATCAAAATAAGACAATAGATACACAATACAGAATGGTGGAGTATTGGAATTAGAGAGTTGGGATTCACGACTGGGTCGCTCCTAGTCAGGACATGATGTTACAATTCTTCTCTGACTTTTAGTTCCTGATTTTGTGGCTGGTCGCTGCATTTACAACGTTTGGTTGACCATTTATCCAACTCAGGCTGGCCGTTTGACGTGACCGTAAGCAATGAGTCTCTTTTCGATGTGTCAGAACGTTCGACTACTATAGATTGTTAGTGATCACTGACTAATCATCTTCGTCTATGCCTATCAAGCGTGCATGTGATTCCAAAATATACAAACCATTCGTAACCACCTTTACATTACAAGTTTACTGGTAAAGATAGAGAGGAATAAACTCGGATTCCAGTTGTGACTCCACTCTCATACGCGTCCCATACCATGTATGAGCTTGGTGGTCCCTACCGTACATCCCAGGATAGTACACCACTCCGGATGATATGACGCACTATCCCTTCAAGCATTCACAGACTCTTTAACAGCTCACAAAATAGCTACATATATATATTACTTTCATTTGAAAGCAAAAGAGAAATTAACAATACAAGGTTGAGAATGAATATCCAGTTTCCTACCATGTAAGTGTGGCCACCCGGCCTAAAATAAATAACATAACGGAAAAATAAACAGCGCCTCGCGCTAACAGAAATTTAAATAAACATGCAACCAGCAATATTATCTCTGGATATCTGATCACCAACCTACACACAACACAACGTAAAATGTAGACATCACCCCTCGGGTGTGATTCTGACATTTTACCGTTTTATACCATTTTTCCCTTTTTTCGATTTTTACAGTTTTCAATCTCTTCAATAAAATATCCATTTTCTGATATTCATCAACTCAATATGAGTTCATTGAATATTAAATCACATTTTCCAACTATAAAAAATATTTTTATCAATAATATTAAAAAAGAATACAATTTTTTTTTCAAAACGGGGTCCGAGCAGTGCACAAGACCAAATTGATGGAAATAACCTGTTAAAATACCCTACCCACGTATAATTTGTTAAAAATACAATTAAACATATCAAACATGCAATTTCTGACGTGAATTTTTAAATAACAAAAGAATTCTATATTTTGGAAATACATCGAAATTTTTCTGATAAAATCCTAAATGCAATTTTTTACAATCTACGATTACTAATAGAAATTGAAAGTTCCTTACTATAATTAGACGACGAAATTGAAGCACGTGCACGGAAATCAAGGTGAACGGCACGGAAATCAAGACGGGCCAAACTTTGAAATGGTTAATTTTTGAAATCGGCCTGGTGGTTTCGAAGATCTCGACGTGGTCGTCCTTTCTCCCTTCTGCGACGGAGGACGATTTGACCCCGAAACGGATGAAATCCGAGGTCGAATGTAACACCCCGGATTTTTCAACTCATATCTCGAGAAAATTAAATGGTGAGATTTGGAGGAAAATATCGAGTGAAAGACTTAGAGTAAAATACTCGAATATTACTATGATTAATTTCGAGGAAAATCAATTTCGCCATTAGATTCAAAAAGATCGAAATATATACATTAGCCTGTAAGGAAGTTCGAATTCGAATTCAGATGGAAAAGTTATAGAATCCTCGAATTTCGTGTTAAGTGGGATCCAAAATAGTAAAATTTCGTTAGAGCGAGAATTGAAAAGATTTGATGACACCATTAGATCCGTAGCAAAAAATTATTCGAAATGGTATATTCGTTTGTCGCTTTCCGAATCCGAATAGTTAAGTTATGATCGAAATTAGAAATGATGGGGAAATTACAAGTATACCCTCAGCCCTTTTATAAAAGAAAACTCACTTTCTTTTATTTCATTTCACTTCTTCATTCTTCTCCAAGGAACTCAACTCAGCAATTCTCTAGACCTAGGATTTCAACCCATTCTCACCATGTTCTAGAGCGAACGAGTCCGAGTTGAACCTCGACGAAGAAGGCAAAGTTGTCGGCCACGACGAGGGCTACAACTTCACCACCTTTGGTTGTTCATTCTTGTTCGTTTTCTCCATCCTCCATCAAAACCAGCCGGGTAGCTCGAGTAAACCTCAACACATTCCATCCGAGGGCTTCATCGAGTTAGGAGCCAGGTCTATACTTCATTGTAGAAGCAAAGGAGAACGTCATTGTCAGATACCTTGCAAACCCTTGCTTATTTGGCATCCAAGTCAGTCCAACCTCGACTCTCGAGCCATCCAACCCTGATTTGTAGTGCTAGCTAGTATCCTTGGCGTCCACAACCAAGTAAGGGACTTCCAATTCTTATTGGTAGCTTTAGATTTCTCAAATGTGCATTTAGGGTTTTGAAACAAAACTTATTGTTTGCATTTAAATCGTAGAAATTGGTGTTTGATTTCAAATTCATGGTAGAAGTAGGTGTTTTGTTTATGCTTTATCGAATTTTAATAACAAAATCGTGGGTGGGTCGAATGGTTCGAAAAATGGAAGAAGAAATCGAAAAAGGGATCGAAAAATCCAAAAAATCGCGAGTGAGGTTCAGGCTGTATGTGGGAAGGGTCGGTGCCACCGGCACCTACCGAAGGCATTCTATCGGTCCCACCGACAGAATGTTGCTTCTACTACCGACGAAATCAAGAAGCCGCCGAAAACTTTGTTCTGTCGGCAGGACCGTTGGTCCCACCGACACCTGCCGATGTGTATTCTGTCGGTTCCACCGACAGCATATTGATTCTGCCACCGACAGACACAGTTTTGACCAGAACAGTGTTCTGACTCTTGGCTTGACCTCCTCACACCTTATACACTATTTGTCACTATTTATTTCATTAAAAACATTTAAGTAAATGTCCTCTTTAATTTTTACTTTCCATTTATCCTCTTTAATTTTTACTTTCCATTTATCCTCTTTAATTTTTACTTTCCATTTACTTTAAGTTCTTTAATGAAATTAAGGTTTTACCCCCTATTTCGGAACAATGGGAATGATTTTAAGATCCAAATCTCAAAGGATCAAAATCCAAATTTTGGTTTTAAGAACAAAACGTAAATTTCGACGTTTTCGACAAGTTTTCAAAATATAATAATTTTCACATTACTTTGAATTAGATTACAAAAACTATATGGTGTCGAATCTCGTAAGCGAGACTTTCATTTCGAAAAACCCATTTTTAATTTCGAGAACTTTGAAAATTTGAGTTTTCGACACTTAGCTAAATTTTCACCAGCTTTCATTATTTTTAACAGCTTTTGCCACGTGCGTCATCGGGACCTTGTTTGTGAATAAACTTTGAAGGTTTTCAATGGAAAGACCGAAATAATGACCTTGAAAGATTGGAAATGGATGGTTGATTTGAAAAGACGAAAAATGAGAATGTTGAAAGAATGGGAAAGGGATGAAACGGTAAATTGTCAGAATCACACCTGAGGGGTGATGTCTGCCTTTTACATTGTATGTTGTGTGTAGGTTAGTGAAAGGATATCCAGGTTATTAATGAAAGGGTTGCATGTTTATTTCCGATTATGTTAGCGCGTGCGCTGAGTACTGTTGTTTATTTTTAGGCCGGGTGGCCACGGTTGCATGGTAGGAACTGGATATCCGTTCTCAACCCTGTTCTGTTAATTTCTCTTTTGTTTTAAATGAAAAATCATATATGTACGTAGCTATTTTGTGAGCTGTTAAAGGGTTTGTGAATGCCTGAAGGGATAGTGTGTCACATCATCCGGAAGGGTACACTATCCTGGGATGTACGGCAGGGACCACCAAACTCATACGTGGTATGGGACGCGTATGAGAGTGGAGTCACAACTGGAATCCGGGTCCATTCCTTTCTTATCTTTACCAGTGAACGTGTATTGTAAAGGTGGTCGTATACGAGTGGAGTGTCATTTGGGAATCACATGCACGCCTAATAGGCATAGACGAAGATGATTAGTCAGTGATCACTAACAATCTAGTAGTAGTCGTCAACGTCTGACACATCGAAAAGAGACCCATTGCTTACGGTCACGTCAAACGGCCAGCCTAAGTCGGATAAATGGTCCCGCAAGCGTGGTAGACACGACCAGCCACAAAATCAGGAACTACAATGTTATTGAGGAATATCATGTCCCGACTGGGAGCGATCCAGTCGTGAATCCCAACTCTTTAATTCCAATACTCCACCATTTGTATTATGTATCTGTTGTTATATTTCGAATTATAAATGAGAAGCATGTCTATTATTTCAATGTTGGTAATCTTATTTGCATAAAATGAAAAATGTATGATGAGTATGGATGATTGATGCTATGTGTAATTTTTAAAACTGTTTAGTTGCTCATCCCTGGCTATATGTACCAGTTGATCGTATTTTATCTTGTAAAATCTTGCATGTATTAAAATGTTCAGTATGCTTTATTCGATCATGCTTAGGAAGGGTTATTAGTAGGAATTGGCTGTGGACTTACTGGGTAACCATTGTTACTCACCCTTTCCTTCCTATTTTTTTTTTTAGTTTCAGCACTTGCAGCTACCGAGGCAGGCGTAGAGTCAGTAATTGAGGAGTATCTGGTCAATCAGATCGACGATCAGAGTTTATTGCCTGGTGAGCACTAGGGCCACCACATCCCTTAGCGTTGTCAGTTTCATCTAGGATGTGTGTAGTTTTTGGATTGAGAGTTTAGACCTATGTTAGAGTGAGAATGTTTTGGTAAGCCTGTATATTGTTAAATCTTCCGCACTCTGATCTACTTGCATATTAGATGTAATTAGTCTTCCGCTGTTCATTTCCTGTATTTACAGCTTTATATACAGGTTGTATTATAAATTGGTTTATCAGGTTTGAGTTCCGTGAAACGCTAACATAAACAGAGGAGACCATGCCGAAATTTCGAGGTGCCACCTATTACCTTGGGATTTGGCCTTGGGATTTGTGTTAGCATTTGGCGGGGCGCCACAGATGGTATTAGAGCACAATATTAGATCCGTATGGGATACAGATCCGTTATGTTTTGGAGAATAA
This sequence comes from Akebia trifoliata, assembly GCF_017979445.1. Taxonomy (NCBI): domain Eukaryota; kingdom Viridiplantae; phylum Streptophyta; class Magnoliopsida; order Ranunculales; family Lardizabalaceae; genus Akebia; species Akebia trifoliata. The sequence goes on from NC_141377.1 coordinate 4,667,536, forward strand.
ACTGATACCACAAGCATTAAAGATAATCCTAGAGTGTCACTAGGAATCCGATGTCCGAGCTTATCAGTGGTTTCGTATTGGGATTACGAGCTCTTCCGTGTCTAGAAGTCCGTAGAGCTTAGTAAACCTAAGATAAGATTTTAGGTTCATTCTATAGTAATGAAAATGGTGTTCATTACTAGATTCCATATTATAATAATGGTTAATGCTTTCGTAAGAATGATGTTGACATGGATCTAAGGAGTACCTTGCTTCTGATAAATAGTAGACTACTGAACTCGCAGGTTAGGAAAGATGCAAGGAAGTAGAGTTACAACTGGACCCATGACGCGGAGTCAAAGTGGTGGGGAAGACCTACCTGGGTCGAGTAAACTCACCAAGATAGAACAGTTAATAGAAGCAGTCTCAGAATTATCCCAAAGTCAAGCACGTATGGAAAAGAGACAATCAGAGATGTTTGAGGCTCAAGTGATCATGGTGGGTCAATTAACATCTATTACCCAAGAGATTGTTTGGTTACGTTGGTTACTTGCATATATGGGAATTTCTCTTTCTCATCACACTCCTATGTATTGTGACAACCAGAGTTCTATTCAAATTGCTCACAATTCGATTTTTCATGAACGAACTAAGCACATTGAAATCGATTGTCAGCTTACTCGTCATCATCTCAAGCATGGCACCATTACTTTACCCTTTGTTTCTTCTTCTTTGTAGCTTGTAGATTTCTTTACCAAGTCGCATTCTATTTCTCGTTTTCGTTTTCTAGTTAGCAAACTCTTGATGCTTGTAGTTGTTGTATCGTGAGTTTAAGGGGAGGTATTAAGAAATATAGGGTTATTTTTTTATATTAAGGGTAGAATAGTCTTTTCAATTTCTTTTGATTTAGCCTATATATAGTCTTTTTGTATTTAGGTTATATTATCTTTTTGTATTCAATAGCATTACGTAGAATCAATAAAATAGTAACCTCCTCTTTTTCTCTGGATTGTTTAACAACCATAACCAACCCAATGAATGCCCGTTACCCATTGGAAATCCATTTTGATTATTTTTTTTAATCTTTTAATGAGAAAAAAAAGTTGAGTACCCGATAAAAGATAATTATTTTTGAATGAAAGACACAGTTGATACAAGAAATGAATTCTTAAAGAAAACCAAGCTTTTGAGAAAAATTATTTGTTTATAATTGAAATTAAAAAAGAATGATAAATACGACCGAATGTTAATGTGGGGAAAATAAAAAATAAAGACTCCACATTCTCTTTATATTTTATTAAAGTACAGTTATTTCAAATAACCTCTTGATTGCTATTTAATTAAACTACCCATTTTATTATAAATTGAACAAATTTACAAGTCCTTGAAGAAAACTCGATTCTTAGATAGCTACGTAGAATTGAGCCTAAAAATGAACTCAAAACCAATTGGTACTAATTGGTGAGGCCCAACAGATATATGAAGCCATAACAACCAACCAACCCACATGTCTGATGTGAGATAATTCCAGTAGCCTAACACTCCCCTTCAAGTTTAGGCCCAGTGCATGGGCCCTGGACTTGCACAACAGGGTTAGCATCCCACTTTGATACCATCTCTAGGGTCCAACTTAAAACCAATTGGTACTGAGTGGTGTGGCCCAGTAGTGGTCCAACCCTCATGTCTGATGTGGGATATTTATCCCGACTCTTTACAAAAAGCACTTCTATTGAAAATCAGTTATGCGTACACGAATGACTTTTAGAGACAAACACTCCACTTCATTGACATCTATATAGACCATTTACAAGGCAACAGTGCCAAAAACGAAAAACACACAGACATGAGAGAAATAGATGGTTGAAGAGACGAGAGAGATTGCTAGTTGTACTGGGACTCCACACAATCTACATGCTTAGCATCTTTGACATTTACTTCCGGCTAAGCGTCTTGCCACCCACCTGTTTGTAAAATTGTCTCAAAGAAGTTTTTCTTTAAAAAGTTACAAATTTTTTCTTTTTACTAGCTGGTACCCAATTTTCATGCCCACCACCTGTCTGTAAATTTTCTCAAATTTAATTTTTTTTTTCAAGAAATACTCTGATTTGTATAATTAGTTGGAAACGATTTGATTTGAAGGAAAATTCAGAGCACCCTTTCTCAGAAGTGTAATTAAGGGTCAGGTTGCCATTAGTGCCGTTACCAAAAGTTCGAGCTTTTTTTGACTATTTGAACTTTTCTCAGTATTTCATTATGTGGGTTAGAGACATTTGTACAATTTTTTGAGGATAAAATATGTAATTTGTTGGATGGAGATCATATTAATAGCTTGTAAATAATATTAAAATATCCTTATCTTCAACCTTTTGTCAAAATTGTGAGAAAAAAATAAAATAAAATAACAAAGATAACAGAAATCATCGAAACACAAGGATTTACGTGGTTCGATAGTGTGCCTACATCCACGGAACAGGACGAGCACAATCACTATTTAAACAACAAAATTTAGATATCTCTATTTAAACAACAAAATTTTCTTGATTTTCTTTTTTCCTAAAATTCTTTTGTTTTCAATTTATTCGCATATTCAACAACCACTTGTTCATTTTTCTCAACTATTCTTAATTAAATCAACTATTTTTCTAGGCCCGAAAAGGAAATCAAGAAAATCATCCATTCAATCAATTTTTAGAATTGGTGCCTATTCATTTTGATGGTATGGACAATAAGTTATACATGCCTCACATTGAATCACAACCGTTTTTTATAGGGAAAATTATTTAAATGACCCTGGTAGAGGGATTTTTTTCTAAAGAATCCCTAAGTTTTTGGTGATTTCTGAATAATCCATTTAGTTAAACTTTTTTTTTTCCTTAATTGTTCCTCATTATCGGCAAACTCAACACTTTTTATTTATTGTCGAGGTTAACGTTTTTATTGTCGAGCTCAATATTTTTATTGTCAAACTCACCACTTTTTATTGTCAAGCTCATCAATTTTTATTGTTGAATTCGATATCTCGACAATAAAAAGTGGTGAACTCGATTCTATTAAAACCATCACATCTTTGTTTTTCGAGTTTTTCCAACAAAAGTACATGAAAAAATTAACTAAAAACTTGAGATAACGGCTTGTCTAGATGATTTCAAAACAAAAGAACCATCCTCATCCAAAAACGAAGAAAAAATTAAAAAATTCCTAGTTTTTAACCACATCTTTAAAAAAACTTTAAAAAAAAAATAAAAAAAAAACACTTGAAAATGACTTTTTCTTTCTTATTAAATACTTTCCAATGGAATGAAGTCTCCAAAACTCGATTGGGATGTAGAAAATCCAATTTTTTTGAACAAAAAACAGTGAGATCGCACAATTAGGGTATTTAATTTTAATCATGAGAAATGTGGTGAATGTGGTTTAGGAACTGATTAGAAATGAAAGTTTTACTAAATAAACTATTAAGAGAAGCCCTAAAACTTAGGGACTAATTAGAAAGAAATCTCTTCATCAGGGTCTTTTAAGTAATTTTTCCCTTTTTATAAGGTAATACCTCGCGTTGTAACTAAGGGTGTCAACAGGTACCCAAAACCGATTAGTCGGTTTTGGGTCTTTCAATATGGACTCAATCATTTTGAGGTCCGATTCTGGGTAGCTATTTCAAGAATCAGGTCTCCTTTGGGTATCAGAATAGTAACTTTATGATCCTATAATAAAATTAGTAGTCTAATTAAATGCTTACAATTAAATGTTTCAAAGTAAATATAGTTGAACTAAAATTAAAATATTAAGAAAATGTGAAACCCTTAACTTTTACCCTTTCTCTACATGTGCTCCGATTCATTTTTCATATTTTATACAATTTCAACCACAAATAAATGGTTCATACTAAAATTTTCTATGATTTTATTTTCAAAAGTTTGACTTGCTTGAAGATTTTACTGTGGATCTTAACTTTCAATTATAGAATAACAAGATAAATTGCTACATTTATAAGTTATTATTTATTTTATTGGATATTCAAATTTTTTTCTCATTCAAAAAGATAAATTGCTGCATTTTTTTTTTCTCATTTTGATGTCTCGTCTCGGCCATGAATGAGATCGAGTAGTCACGAATGAGTTTTTTTATTTATTCGAGTCATCTCGTTCAAGAATGAAACAATCGCTTGACTTCTAAGAGACACGTCAGAATTGAGATGACTTGTCAATCTGTCTCGTTCGTGGACAATATTGAGACAAATCGGATGAGTCGTCTAGGTCTTAGACGAAAATTAAAACCATGACCTTAGCCAGTGTTGGTGCAATTTCGACACCCACAAATCCCATATTACCACAAGCTCAAAACCAAAAAAAAAAAAAAAAAATTAAACTATAAGAGTTACAACAATATATTTAATTGTGCTACTTAACCAAATTAGAAGTATTAATAGATTCCCCAAATTTTAAACTAATGCACTATGTATTAGTATAATTTACAAAATTTCTAACCCTAAAAAAGATGACATGTTTCCGTTTGGAGTTATTCCTGTTTTCTTTTCATTTAGTTTTTTTTTTTTTTTTAAATTTAATTTAATTTTATTTTTGTCTCCTTTGAAAATTCTCTCATAGAAAAAGGTTGGAGAAAGAAAAGGGCATTGCTTTGTTATTAATTAGTCACAAGTAGGCGCTTGGATTGCTTTTGATGATCTCATTAGTACCACTTTTCATAAGATAGAATATCTTTGTTTTAATTTCAAATATTTTGAGGTTTTTTTTAAGATATATTTTTATTTATTTATTTGGGGATAGTGGAATTGGAAAGATATTTAAATGAAAACAAAATAAAAGGAAGCATAAAAATTGTTTATTTATATATAAAACTTATCGAAGAAGGTGATTCTTAAAGGTCGAATAAACCTACTGGGGCACATAATTGAACAACTTAATTTATAACAGAAACTTAACCAGAGTTTGATTTCTCATTTTTATAATTACTGTTAAACTATTTTTAGTCAAGCAGATCTTTAGGTAAGAAAATTTTCTCGTCCTCCACGATGTCCTCCAATTGCTGCCACATTACGTTTTTGTTGGTGACCATGCCCTGCAAGCATAACAGTTAGGAGTATTAATTAGTTTCCCATATATTATGCTAATAAATGAAGATATGAAGATCTATGTTCAATAATCTGGTGCTTGAGTCTCATGTTGAAACTTCAGTGTGTGGCGTTATGATTACATTAGGCCCATATTCCCATCACATTATGATAAAAGATCGAAAGTCTATGTGATGTTAGCATGGGACTTGATTATCAATCAAATCTTTAATAATTAAAAATCTAGTATGATTGGCCTTAACGAGATTTATACTTGGGGAGTGAGTAGAATTGGGCCTGTAAGAGGGGCCATTAGCTTTGTTGAATAGATTTTCTCCGTAACGATTATGAATCGGTAGAGCATGGTATTAGCAGTAAAACCATGCTTATGGGTGGTGATCACACAAGCCAGAGACTGCGCATTGATAAAAGAAAAGTGGAATTGAAGGGTCCTAAGTGATATCAATTCAGAAACAACTCCTACGAATATCCATTATGATTGTCCAGCAACCTCAACTAGTAAATAAAGTTTTGTAGGAAAAGGGGCGGGTATGTAGGGGATATCCATTAGAGTGATCTAAAATCGATATATCAGCTAGTTGACACACTCAACAAACCATCTTCTTCCTTCTACTTTAATCAACAAAGTGTAAATTTTTTAAGCCGTACTAAAGAGTCGTCTTTTTCACCAACAAGCCTAGAAAAAAAAATGTTTAAGAACAAATTAACTATTACTAAGTAGATGATGAATGTCATGCCCTCGATTTAGGATCTAGATTTTTCAAATCTCGAGGGTAGAGAGAAAAAAAAATTAAAATCTTCAAATCTTAAATACGATATGAATTTGTTCCATATAATTTCGATAGAGTTTCCCCTAAAAATTAGAGTTATGAAAAATTCGTCTATATCGACATACCTATATAATCAAAATCCATATATTCAACTGCATTCCAATCATCAGATCATATTGAATATATAAATTATTTAAAAAAATATAATTGTCAGTACAACCCAAAAGTGTTATATACATCAACTACATATTTCATATTGATCGACAATTATTCACGTCATACATACTAACTCTCACTCTTTAAACATATACATATAAGAAGACATAACATACATGATGCTAATAAATACAAAGAAATTCAAAAGTACACAAAAATATTTTTACTAAACTTTAATTTCTACTCACATATAATAGAAATAGTGCTTATCATCGTGATCCTACGATCATTTTATATAATATTCTTCATCAGGAATAGACATCTAAGTAACTTGGTCATCTGTAATATTTTGTTGATAGCGTGAGTTATGAGGAAGTTACTTAATAGTAAACTCACATTTCAAATTAATAATCCTAACATGAATGACTAAATAAGTTAATCTATTATAAATAATATATATTTTTAAATAAGTAAACAAAAAGAATAAAATTGGAAACATACAAATTTTTAATAAAACAGTAATGAAATATCTCTTATCTTATAATAAAATATATATATATATATAAACATGACATAAAAATATCAATCTGGATAGTGTATTTGATAAGAATAATGACGAATAAATGATCGATATAAAAATATCAATTTGTATATCAATGATTCAATCGTAATTAGTAGGGAACTCACTGTTAGTTCCTAATTTTATAGTTGATCTAACAATTTATCATAATTGGGTCATTGTGTTTTCTGACTCATGTTGATTGTTGATTGTTAATCCCTAGCGAAGATCAATTGTTTAACTATTATAAATTGTAAATAATCATTTGATAAGCTAGCTTCATTATACCTCTCTAGTATGCATGTGTCTCAAATTAATCTCGTTATCTACAAATCATTTTTATATTATAAGTTGTTATTTTCAATAAAGATAAGATATAAATTTCTTGAAAAATAAGTATAATAATATGTTCAAGTAATATCCATACTATTGGAGAGAATATCAAATCCCTATTATTCTAAATTAATTGGTTAGTTTAAGAAAAACTACCGATTAATCGTATAGGCATTCATTATTCTTTTTATGGAAGAAAAATAATAATTTATATTTTTCAAAATTCATTTAAAATAAATTTTCAAGTGTAATGACTTTCTCAGGTATTATAGAATTATAAACATGCAACATTATATGGAAAGTAGTAAATCATAAAACAATAAATATATACGTACACCATCCCACGGTTACTATCTTAACTACATTTCATGCATTATTACACAGTGTTCAAAAACACTATAAACTTAAAAAAAAATTCAACACAAGCACATATGTCCAAGAATTTCATTCTAGAGTTTAACCAATTGAGAATCTTATTCTCAATGGTAACTAATTAAAATTTTGATTTTCGATTCCAATTTAAGTTTAAATATTTCATTTTTTTTTTATAGATTATTATCCAATGAAAATACACTTTTAAAATAGTATTTTTTTAAAATGAATACTGTACGAACTTAAAAAAAAATTCAACACAAGAACATATATCCAAGAATTTCATTCTAGAGTTTAACCAATTGAGAATCTTATTCTCAATGGTAACTAATTAAGATTTTGATTTTCGATTCCAATTTAAGTTTAAATATTTCATTTTTTTTATAGATTATTATCTAATGAAAATACACTTTTAAAATAGTATTTTTAAAAAATGAATACTGTACGAAAATTATTATAAAATTCAATTTGAAACAAATTGATTTTCTAGTTAAACTTGTCCAAATTTATTTATTTTATTCCACAACATTAAAATATCATAAAAAACATATAAAATGAAATATTATATAATTTCATGCATGAATTTTGAATTTATATCATAATAAATTTAAACTAACTATCAAAATACAAATAACATATATTTCACTTAAAATATATTACAAATTTGAAATTATAAGTTTCCTACCTTTGTAGTTAGATTTTAAGCGTTTCTACAACATTAAAGTAGTTTTTTCAACTAATTTTTTAAGCGATTTAATAAAATATTACGATGACTATGTAAATTTTGACGTCGTGGATAGTTTATTCTTTACTATCAAATCTTCATTCATATTTGAAATACGTTTAAATCGCAATTGAAGACTACATTTACGTACCCACTCTCAAAATTGATTTGTCTCTGATTTTCATTTTCTCTATCGCAGGAATGAATTCAACATCAAATTACTTTATGTAATATAATAATATGATATATAAAATGTATACAGATACACCGAGATATTTTAAGTTGTTAATACAACACATATAATATAATATAATATAATAATAATAATATTAATTTCAAATTAGCACATTTTTTATGAATAATTATAACTAAACCCAATTTTGTCAAAAAAATTATTTTAATATTTTAATAATATAAAAAAATAATTAAATAATATATATATATTTTCATATATTTTTCTTTTTTTTTTCCTTATGTCTGTTGTATTAGAACAATTTGAAGTGTGTATATCGAATTTTTGAAATTCCCCATCAATTTTTTCTTATTGACCAAAATAATACCCTTTAAACCCTAAATTTTCTTAATAAATTAAGATTTTTATAATTTATCTTACTAAATTCGAATTTAAGCATGCTTACAGTTTAAACTAAGTTTTTCGATGCTTTTGTCCATTTGATTAATAGAATTTCTTATAAAAATTTGAGTTTTATTTATTTTGATTAATTATTCTAATTATTTGATTATAATCATGATAAGGTTCATTGAATTTTACATTTCATTTGTCAAATTCTCATTCTAGTAAATCCTTATTTTAGATTGAAAATGTTATGATTTATTTTTAATAAGTTTTTTTTTAAAACTTAATAGGAATATAGGTCAAAATTATTTCTCGATATCCATAATTACTTTTTATGGCATTACAATGAATCTTTCTAGCACATAAAATTAAGCCCGATTTATGAATACATACATCGAAATTAAATTGTAAAACTTCTATTTTTGTGTGCAACTCATTCTAATTCAATGAATACCAATTTTAACCTTTTGAAATACATATATTTTACTTAAAGTTTGAAAAAAATTATTATTTTATAAGGCAAAAATTTATTTAGTTGTTTACTAAAATTAAAACAGGGAAAAAATTTATTATTTTATAAAATATAATGTAATAAATATTCAAAATTTTCTATTTTCTTTTACTCCATTGAGATTTTCTCATGAGATTTAAAAATGTTATAGTTTGAGTGGATATTTCATTAACAATACAATAAATATAGTATTATGCTCAATGTGACAATGGTTTCCTACCAGTGTTTACAACTAACTTAATTTATCAAATACTAGACTATGTTATGGATAAATGAAATATTTTTCATTTATACTTACTCATCATTGTTGATTAACTATTTATGCTCAATAATATCAATTTGAGATAAAGATTCTTAGAAATAAGACATAAATACAATTTTAAGAGTATATTCATTGAAAAAAATTAAGACATAAATAAAATTATAAGAATATATTCATTCAAAATAATTTTTGGAAAATAAATAAAGATAAATAGAAAGGAAGTAAGTTGAAGGTAGAAAAAGATAAACCTTACCAGGTATGAATTTGTTGTGCTGTATCTACTTTATGCTTAGGTAAATCATCGATCCAATTATAATGATTATTTCACGTTCCATATATTTTGAAAGTTGATGTAAAGTATCATTGTTGTATATTTTCATTGTTTTGAATGTTCCTACAATAAAAGAATGTTTTTTTTAATATATAAACATAACAATTAAAAGAAAATAAAAGAAAGATAAAAGAATGAACTTTTCTATATATAATGTAAACATGTTGACCTAATATATCAAAAAATAAAAAGTTAATTTAATGATAAAATCTTCTTTTGTACTTATTTTATTTTTAAATCTGCATAAATAATCATATTTGTAAGTTCTTATCATACAAAGAATTTAATATAAGACATAAAAATTAAGAAACAACATTTTATCTACAAAATGACTTATTGGTAAATCATACCCGAGTTCACTAACAATGTAGGGATATGAGGGACAATATCTTGAATGAAGCATGTTGTGAACACAAATTTCTTTTAGTACCTATTGGTATTTTTTCACATATTGTATAAAATACAATTTTGTATAAAAATATAATTGATATATTTACTAATCTAGTTATTTAATTGTATAATGAGAATGAACTACTTAATATCATTAAAGTTATCATTTTAAAACACTCTTAAATCTTTATTAGCAAAGCATGGTATAATTAAGAGTATTTGGCTGTTTTTTTATTTTTAAATATTTTTTATTTTTGTTTTTTATTTTTAATCATAATAAAATATATACATATTTATTTTTCTATAGCTTTTGTAGATCATAAAACTAAAAATTTAAAAATTTGTTCACATGCCAAACTATTCATATATTTAATAATTAAAAACACAATATACGAGAAAATCAATGCATAAACGTTGTATGGTAAATATCAAAGACAACACATTAGCATATGAGAAATTTAAGTCCATTCTGAATATGGTATGATTTCATATGAAACTATAATTAAGAATACGTGTCTCTTTAACGGACTATCGCATGGTTAAAATTCGAGTTTGCCACTCTTGACGAACTAGGTTCATAGAGGTAGTTTGTAGCGGGGATATTTATGCTAGTTTTGTTAATCTCATAGAAGAAGACTCAAGTCAAGAGGGTTATATTGCTAGTTTTAAAAAAAGGGGTATCTTAATATTAACAAAATTCATTGAATTTCCAAAATAAATATTATTATAGTATTTACGTGTAATAGATAAATCTTATTATGGTATATACATGGTGGGAATTTATTAGCATACAATAAATTAATTTATTTTATAAAAATATTGCTAATAAATGAAAAATAGTTGTTTAAAAATTCTTCAATAAACTATCATATTAATGATTAACTTCTTACTTTTGTATTTTAGCTTAGAAAATTTATCCTTAAAATTTGAAAATTCTAACATAGTAGAAACTTCAAGGATAATCTTATTACTTACAAGGTCTATTAGAGAAAATACTAAAATACTAATGAAATATTGATAGTATAGAAACATGTCTCAATGTACATTTCTTCAATGAAATGATTGTATGTAGTCACATCTCAACGTGTGACATTTATTCATTAATAATTATCATTGTAAATTAATTAATAACTAACATATTATATAATAGAGTAAAATAATAATTTTAATCTTTTCTTTTTAAATTTGGCACGTGTGCCTAAATTCTTTAAATCTTTTGTATAATATCTCAATGCATAATATTTTTAGATTGATCTTTGAATTTTGATTGTATCGAGACACTTTTCAATGTATAATATTTCTTCATTAATTACCATTAAGTAAATTGATTTCCTAAAGTCTATTGTGCTTTGTGCATATGTGATTTAAAAAATTCTAAAAATAAAGTTAAAAAATTAATATATTTATTTCTAAGACTAGGAAAAAAATTGTAGAAAACAAAAAAAAAAACTTACTTGTAAACAGAACCTTGATACTCTCCAGAACTAGATTCAGGGCATAATTCTCCACTGTCTAAGGGCTTTTGGGAGGCTTCCTAAAACTTGCGAAGGTTTTATTTTCTAAAGATGAAACGGCTTTGAAAAAAATTATAAGTTTGTTTGATAATTTTCTAAAACTCAAAGGGTTTTTAGAAATTAACCAAACTAGAATGGAGGTTTGTTGTAATTAAAATCAGTAGTGAGCTTCTTATTTATAGAAGTTCAAGGGAGTCTCCCAAAGAATTCCCACCGATGTGGGACTAAAAAAGAAGTCAATATTATTTTCTTTTACTTTTTTAGGTGTATGACTTAACGCACACTTATATCCACCTAAGCATGCATCTTCAAAATTCATCCATTCGGGAATAAACATGGAATCCAATTTTTTTCATTTGTTAGTCAATTTGACAAACAAATTATGTTCCGGTGCATTTTTTTAGGTTTCCATTAGAAATTTCGATAATTTCAAAAGCCCTTGTATGGATGTCACTTGAGTTTGATATATTCATGTATTCAATTCCGATTTCTATTGTATGGATGCGATGAGGCAAATGAAAAAGAGGATATTAGGGTATAAAACTAGTGTACTGGAATTGTTAAGTTAGGCTTAGGTGTCGTGATGAAGAACCAAGCGATGAAATTTAAATATGCTACTTGATATCTAGTAATTTGGAGATTAACAAAAATATTTACAAAAAATTGATTGACCCTCGGAAGTATGAAAAATTATGGATCTCATTAATATGTTATTTTAATGGGTCCATGTTGCCCTAATGCATTGTTTTTTAATTTTTTTTAATTTTTAATTATTATTATTATTTATTATTATTATTATTATTATTATTATTTTTTGGGTGGGGGGGGGGGTTAATGAAGGATTTGGGCATGCCATCTGATAGACTAAGTTTTTGGGTTGATCCAGAGATGATGATCGGCCCATTTGGTCGTTCGATGAACATGATTAGTTATTAAAACCCATCCTTAAAATATTGATTAGAATGAATGATTGCGGTCTTAATCACTTGGGGTGTATGGATTCTTAAATTTTGTTGTTGAGATGATATTACCTAAAGTTTCTTGAATTGAATATAAGAATAATATTTTGTGACTTGAAGATGTCTATACTTGATATCGTACCAAAAATCATTTTTTGTACACTAACAAATTAATGTTACACTGGAAAATGACATTTTTTGACTCCTTGAGCTACTTAAAATTGGTCACCCACAATCTTCTCTTACTTAATTGTTCCTTATGCATATCTTCAGTTAGTCAACTCAATTCCTTTAACTTGCACATCCAACAATATGTGAAATCTTTTTTCTTTACCCATTTTGAAGCTATCCATACCCATCAACTAGCGCACTTTTTAACATATACTTCACTTTTAAATGTCGAGTTACCGCTTGGCATCTTTTATCCTCAACACATGTCAACTTGACGTGCTTGATTTGCCTCATCAAACTTTTCAATCGCAACCTTATGCTTATTTATTTATTTATTGATAATCATGCCTTATGTTAGCAAACATGATTTTTACCCTACTATCAAATGTTTAATCTTGATAAATATTTATTTTTATGATTGATCATCATGACTTCATTTTGTATGAAACTCAAAGGTAATGTTGTTTGACTGATTTCATTTTTGATCCGAGTTTTCTTAGCTAATATGAATATTCTTGAGCCTAATTCCCTTATTATTATAGTAACAATGATTATTCTTAATGTATTTTGGTTATTTGTTCTCTTGGTTTTCTTCTAGAGGAATGCAAAGATAAACTTGCTATTTCCTTCATAATCAACTTACCTAAAGAGCTTCCACCTCATTTAAGAGAACCATTGCTTTCCATTTCTTCAAATCACCCATTTTGACCTCTATCAGCAAAAGATGTCCATGGGATACATATTTTCTGCAAAATACTTGGAAAAATTGATGAGGTGAGACCCACATGACCCATAGGGGAGTGTTTCAAGCATATGGATTCTAAAAGTCCTTCTAGGCTTTGATGTGGTCAATGATCGTCTTCTTGGAAAAATGAGTATTTTTGTTGGGAGATTAAAATGTATTCTGAATTGGGAAAAGAAGAACAAATGAAGGGGGGACGGATTTAGGAAAATTAATGAAGATGGTTAGAATTTGAACAGTTTTTGTAAGCCTAGATGGAATCCTTGAAGATCTTGACTATTTGAATTTTGTATAAGCCTTTGGTCTTGGTTGAGCTATGCTCATATCCTTGATCATTGTATCAAGTTTGTAAGTCGTGGTAATGACATATCTTTATAATATTCGGGTATATGTAATAAATTGATTATATTTTATGTATTTGCCATGGAGAATCCTTTCTTTCTCTCCTTTTATTTTAATTCTTAGCGGATCATTTTTATTTGCCCTTGTGCTCCACATCAGATTCATGTGGATAATTGTTAAAAAAAATTTAATTTTCATCCATTTATAAAAGCTCGAAGGAATTCTTCGTGAGGTTTTTGAACCCAATTCATTAAGTTTAGATTCATCAATTAAAAAATCACTATGAAGGGTTAAATCCCAGTTGACGGGGTAAAGAAAAAGAAAAGAGAATTTTGAAAAAGATATAATTTTACATAGAAATCCTTTGAATTAGAAACTTGTTAACCAAACAATTACTCTTAAAAATAGATCTATTGGAGAAGGGGAGAACTATAAATATAAGAGGGTCACATGACTTAATTGAGGCATGACACACCTAAGAGTAGAGGAAAATATACACTCAACACTCCCCATCACCCATTAGGATGGAAAGAATTGAACCCATGACCTAAAGAACCTAGAGCTCTGGCAATGAGTAGAGAGCCCCAAGAGTTTATAAGAAAAGAGACAAGGAAATTTGTGTCTGATGTGGGACTAAACTCAACATGGCCTCGCACGTGTGGGTTAGATTAGGCCAAAGCGCGTGGAGATATGAACTGGGTGACGTGGGAAAGACTCGCTTTGATACTATGATAAGTTTGGGGTCCAACTCAGATTCAATTGGCAATGAGTGGAGAGGCCTAGGAGTTTATAAGGAGAGAGACAAGAAAATTTGTGTTCGATGTGAGACTAAACTCAACAAAACTACAGATTGCCCTAAGAGGTAAGTGCGCTTCAATGATTATATATTATATGTTGGTGAGGGAAAGAGGAAGATTGATAAAGCTTACAACTAATGATTGTCTAAGTTTATATTGAGTGAGAAGAGAAGCTTCAATGTGATTAGACGATCGGGTTATTTTTGCCAAAAACAAAAAAAATTGTGAAAGGTATTCCTATCTACGATTAGCCGATTATTTTATTTTATTTTTTATGTAGTCAAAGTAAACTGTTTATCTTGTTCAATATTTTCAGAATCTTGGCCAAATTATATCCAATCTCGGACATGTAAATGTGAAGGCTGAATCACATTGTGTATCTTACTCGTGACGAACAAAACATCTAGTTGACATGCGGAACAAATGATCACAAACACAATATCTCTCTCATCCCTACAATGAAAAAATGAAATTTCTTGATCGGATCACTTTGTGGCATTCAAAAACATGATTCGATCATCCGAGGTTGTAGAGGAGTAAATTCTATGAACTTTAAAAAACAATATATATATATATATATATTATTTTTTTCACCTTTTAATTTTAATTTTAAATTTGAGTGCTCAGTAGCTGTCCATTTTTAACACCTTAGATCAAAGCTTGAAAAACTTTTTTTTGTTTGTTTTGATTATGAGTTTTTTCATGAGATCTAGAAGGCCATGGTGTTAGGTTGCTAATGTGATAATCCATGTAGGTAGAAATTCGCCTTTTTAAGATTTGAAATGTTATTAAGTAAAATTTGTAGGCAGAAACTTGTGGACAAGATTACTTACATCATATGCGCTTCATGTCAACCGACTTTTGTGTTATGAGCAAAAAATCACTCCTTACTTGTTCATGAACAAGACCAAGATGACTAGCATGGGTCATCTCAATCTTCAACAATTTTTAAAACCATGTCAAAAATGGCTTGTGAGTTGCGACCATACCACATTGGCTAAGTCGCCCTTCATCTATAGGATTTCAACCTCACAATGTGTCAATCAGTCTGGTTCGCCCTAGCCTTCAAATCTAGAATCGAAACCTAAACAAAATCTTGGTCATGATTCTTATTGGTTTTGATTCCGAACAAATATGAAACTTTAGTACCTTAATCGACCTGATGAATGCCCAATACCCATTGGAAATCCATTATGTATTTTTTTTTAATGAGAAAAAACGATGAGTACCCGATAAAAGATAATTATTTTTGAATGAAAGACAGAGTTGACACAAGCAATGAGTTCTTCAAGCAAACCAAACTTTTGAGAAAAAATATTTATTCATAATTGAAGGTAACGAGAACATTTATTTCAAAATACCTCTTGATTGATATTTAATTAAACTACCCATTTTATTATAAATTGAACAAATTTACGAGTACTTGTAGTCTTGAAGGAAACTTGATTCTTAGATAGCTACCCAGAATTGAACCTAAAAATGATCAGATCCATGATGATAAAATCCAAAACTGACTAATCAATCTTGGATACATCCGGTAATCAGATAATTGGGTACCCATTAACACTCGAAGACCTAATGCCTAATGGCATTAGCCAATGATAGAAATGATTTTTCAAAAAGCACTTATATTGAAAATCAGTGGTGCCCCACCATATATGACTTTAAAAGCCAAACACCCCACTTCATTGACATATAAATAGACCATTTACAAGGCAACAGAAACAAAAACAATCAGACACAAACATGAGACAAATAGATGGGATCTTAGGAGGACAAATCATCAAAGAAGGCAACGAGGCTTCAAGTAGAACAACAAGAACATGGTTGAAGAGACGAGAGAGATGGCTAGTTGTATTGGGAGTTGTCCTCCACGCAATCTATATGCTTAGCATCTTCGACATTTACTTCAAAACCCCAATCGTCCATGGCATGGATCCTGTCTTCCCTCGTTTCAACTCCCCTGCTAAGCGTCTCGTGCTCCTAATCGGTAACCCAATTCCATGGCTACCACCTGTTTGTAAAATTGACTCAAAGAAGTTTTTCTTTTAAAAGTTTTCAATTTTTTACAAGCAATATTCTGATTTGTATAATTAGTTTGGAAACAATTTGTTTCACAGAAGATGATACCCAATTTTAATTCCCACCATCTGTTTGTAAATTGTCTCAAAAGAACTTTTAATTTTTTTTCAAGTATTTGTATAATTATTTGGAAAGAATTTGATTCACAGCGGATGGTTTACGAGCTGACAAGTTCTTTGAGCCAGATTCCGAAGGAAAATTCAGAGCACCCTTTCTTAGAAGTGTAATTAAAGGTCATGGGCGATGGGGAGTGTCCCATGCTCGTCCTCCAACTGAATCAAGGCCTGGTCATGTTGCCATTATTGCTGGATTTTACGAGGATCCTAGTGCCGTTACCAAAGGTCCGAGCCTTTTTGATCATTTGATATTTTCTCTGTATTTCATTATGTGGGTCAGAGACATTTGTCCAATTATTGAAGATAAATTATGTAATTTGTAGGATGGAAAGCAAATCCAGTTGAATTTGATTCGGTTTTTAATCGAAGTCGGCATACATTTGCTTTTGGTAGTCCCGATATTATTCCGATTTTCTGTGGTGCATTGCCACACAGTAGCTGGAATTCATATCCCCACGAGTTTGAGGACTTTGCGACAGGTTCGATTTATTGAAACTGTTCATCGTTGCTGTTCTTTCAATTCTTTCCTTGCTTATGGTATCATTGGTTGTTTTTATTTATTGTAGAAGTGTTATAGACTGAATTGATTAATTATGTGTCTATGACGTGGTTAATTCATGCCATGATCATATATTTCATGTCTCAGTTGTATCAATTACAGAACTATGATCTGTAT
Organism: Akebia trifoliata; assembly: GCF_017979445.1. Lineage (NCBI taxonomy): Eukaryota > Viridiplantae > Streptophyta > Magnoliopsida > Ranunculales > Lardizabalaceae > Akebia > Akebia trifoliata. The sequence goes on from NC_141377.1 coordinate 4,684,988, forward strand.
GCTGGCTGGGGATTCAGTGTGGATGACATTACATTTCTTATGAAATATGGGTTCTTCTTCTTTTTCATGCATACTTTTTTGACTTATATACTACTAGAGTTTGCCTGTCCCTACAGGACAATCATCCTCTTTGGGCTTCAAGGGGTAAAACAGGAAAGACAATAAAGTTTTAAGGGTATTTTTTAAAAAAAAAAGGGTAGAAGAGTAAAGGCTATAAAGTTTTTTTTTTTTTTTGAGGGGGGGGGGGGGGTAGAAGAGGAGAAACAATAAAGTTGAAGGGGTATTCTTGGAAAGGTGAGTAGAGAAAAGGGAATAAAATTGAAAATTTTCCTCAAGATTTGTGGGGAGATAAAATCCCAACCCCTACTTATGGGGGATAATTGGGAAGTGGACCATTGTTTTATTATATAGATAGTTCTTTTACGGGTACCATGGGTGAAATTTGACTCTTACCACTAAAATCATGTTTCAGGTGCATTTGAAAGTGTCTTGTTAAGCATTTACTTAATCCTTTAAACACATTATATGTACATCCTATTACTCACATATAGTTTAATTCTTTTTTGCCATTTATTTTATGGACAAAAGGTTCAATGTCACTTGATATCTTTCCAAAATAATGGATAAGTGGGATCTAGTGTAGTCCATAATATTGCAAAATTTCATATCTTACTTCCTTTCATATGTTGTAGTTGGTTTTTTTTAATAGAACTTTCCTATCTACTCGCATTGGTTTTTTGGATTTTTTTTACCGGATTCTATAAAAGAGCTCTGTTCAACCAAAGAACTGCCCGCAAATAAGGACGTAGATTACGTGGCTAGATCGAGGGGTTTGACTAGGATCTGATGTTGATGGGGATTGATATGTAGCCCCAAAGGCACTGTTCTGTTGGGAAGGAGGCCAGGTAGAATTTTGTCTCTATGTTGTGAAGGGAGGAGGTGACATTAGGTGGAAATAAGGGAGAGACGAGAATCGCAGAGAGGCAGGACCCTAGAGACTTTCGGGCAGAGTTTCGACCCTTGAGCTTTGAAAATCTTTATCCCATCAATGGGACCACCCTACTTAAATAAAGGAGCCTTCCCTCTCCCTACCTGCATTGGTAATTGATGCCGGCCTGGGTGTTAGTGGTGGGTAGGATGGGCCATTGTCTAAGATTGACCTTCTCTGTCAGAGATGTTAACTTTAGTCAGCAAACCTTCCTTAGGGTTGACAAAAGGATATGTTAGCCGGACTGATAGTTCCCTCTATAGCAGCAGGTTTTTCTAGGGCTTGATAAGGGAAAGGAGAGTGTTAGCCCTGTTGACACCTTCAAAAAGGCAGTGATGTCTAGGTGCTTTCACCCACTGACCTTGACACTAGTTTGCTTCTCATCTCACAACCACCAAACCTAAACCTCAAAAAGTCCCCCCTTTAGCACCTGCATCCTCCTTGTCCTTAGTACATAGTGTGGTCACGCTACAGGCGCCCCAAGCGGGACATGCCGTATGGCGCTCACTACTATGGTGATGCCAACGCCTATCAATAGGACCATTACTCCTTTGACGTGGCACGCCCCTGGGGGCGTACATATCTTAGATGGTGTCTAGTTGGCATCCTCGAGATATGCACCAAAATGCCTATTGACAAGCTCTTTATCCATTTCATATCTATATCGATTTATGTGCATTTTAAGCATAGTGACAAAAATCTGCAAATTTTTGAAAAAATCGCGATTAAATAACGATTTTAAAGTTGTCAATTAAATCACGATTTTTTCAAAAAAAATCATGAAGTTTTTGAAAAAATCTCTGATTTCTCAAAAAATCATGATTAATTGTGATTTAATCGACAATATTTAAAAAAAATAATCACAAATTATTATTTTTTTTAGCATCTTTAACTATTATTTTTTCATTTAATGTATAAAATACTTTTTTTTTTTTTTTACGTTTTTATATTTAAAACAATTATTCTTTTAGCTTTTAAGTTATCCAATGTTTTCCCGACTTTACTGACTTTTTCTGAAGCTTTCTCTTTACGAATTATTCCCAAACCATGACTTTGCCACTATGATTCTAAGTGTAAATGCTATATCACACCTTATTGGTCACATATCTTTGTATATAACTTTCATGTCTTGACATAGATGAATATGTATTGCCTAATTGTGAAGTTGGATTTTAGAATTGTACTAGTTTTCTCTTATCAACCAGAAGGGCCTGCTAATGTTTTAATCTTTGAAAACCACTTTCTAGAAGCATTGCCCAATGGATATATAATAGTCAGTAGATTTTTCTTTCTGTCTTTCTAATGCTATGGCTTACCTTATCAATGCTTTATGGATTGAATAGTTTTAATGCAGATGCATCCTTTTTGGATGAGTGGTCCTTTGATCAATTCCAAAGCCTTCTGAATAGGTCAAATGATGATCCTAAATTGAAGCAGTTACTTCTACAAGATAATCTGGTTATATTTCTGCACTTACTTGGTTGCGATTCGAATGGTCATGCACATCGGCCCTTTTCATCCATCTATCTCAATAATGTAAAAGTTGTTGATCGTATCGCTGAAAGTGTATATAATCTTGTTCAAAGCTATTTCAAGGACAATCAGACAGCTTATATTTTTACTGCTGATCATGGAATGAGCGACAAAGGTTTAAATTTCACCCTTTTGGTTCCACATTGAATGCCTTGTAATTCAAAATGTTCTTTTTTGTTTTTGAATGACATAACTTGTATACATGTAAAACTTATCTTTTATAATGTTTTTCGCTCTCGAATGGCAGTATGTCCATATTCTAATTGTCAGAAGTGTGTATACACTCTTTGTAGAATTACATGGAACTTTGGACCAATAATCTTAAACAAGGAAGTCTGTGGCAAGGTCCTTCAATAGTCTAAATTGTGAAGCATAATCTTTATAAATGAGATATGGGGCAGAAGCCTCATGCTGGAAACCTTTTTGAATGAAAATAAAATAAATAAATAAATAATAAAAGGATAAATTCATCAAAGAATAAATTTAGAAGAAACTATGAAAACATTGATCTTTTCATATGGCCGAAATTTATCCTTTGCTGATGTTATTTAAAATTTTATCTAAGGGATGGTTATAGGTAAAAGTTAATGCTAGAAATAACATTGTAAACTGTAAGCTGCAATAAATTAAAATAGTAACTACTAGAGCTTAGACCCATAGCTCAGTTGGTTTGACACATTGCAAAGCAGCTTTGATGTCGTGGGTTCAAGTCACCCATAAAAATATAGTAACTACTTGCATATGCACCCGGGGAGTGCACCTCTAACACAAGGCATTAAAAGGTGTCAGACACCCGTCTCTTTCAAAGCCTTGGTGGATGATTTGTATGCTTCATGAGCTTTTTCATTTTTATGGTAAGGCTCAAAGCTTTTTGGGGGAGCTGTGGTGAGGTGAACCTTGAGGCATAAGCCTCAACCGTCTTTTAAAGCATTGTGTGCAATGTACACTACTCCAAACTACACAATAGTAATAGAAATTATGAAAAAAAAAGCTAAATCACTTAAATTCTGCACGCAAAAGGTTTGAACTATTGCTTCTAAGCACCAATTGATCATGTGATCCAAAAAGATGCCAAACGATCAAATTTGAATGAAGTCCCCAGACATTCAGGTGATAAACAAATGTCAAATAATGGGCAAAACTGTAAACGGAAAAATAAAAAGCACATTCGTCTATCAAATCATCAATCTGCTCCTACACTGCTTGAATTTGACTCCTTTTTTTACCAACTCGATGAAGAAAGGTTCTCATCCTATGCAGAGATTTCCTGTCCCTTCCAGCAAATAAAATTGTTGAATTTTGGTGTTGCTTCTGTTTCTTTCATCCATGGAGAAGGAAAAAATTTGAGGAGATGTTCTAGCTAACTTGGAACATTATCACCATTCCACTTTCCTTAATACTTTCTATATTATCAGTGTCTTATGCATTATAACACTGGCTTTGATAATATGGTTTTGCTGATAGGTAGTCATGGAGATGGACATCCAACAAATACCGATACTCCACTTGTAGCTTGGGGAGCAGGTGTTAAGCATCCCAAACGGATGATCCGTGGTAGATATTCTGATGATGGTTTTCGTTTTGTTGACGAGCATGTGCATGATATGCCTACACCCATTGATTGGGGCCTCAGTGGCATAGAAAGGGTGGATGTTAATCAAGCTGATATAGCACCTCTAATGGTTGTACCATCTGATTTTCTTTTTTGTATTTCTCTCTTTTAAGTTTACATATGGAGCACTAATGTTACAGCCTCCTTTAAACTCTATTGTTATGATAATAAATCTCTTCAAATTTTGGCAGTCTACACTTCTTGGTTTGCCATGCCCTGTTAACTCTGTTGGAAATTTGCCCCTGGGTTACATTGATTTAAGTGAGGTTAGTTTTACGACTTTAAGTGTTATATATATATATATATATATATATATATATATATAATATATATATATATATATAGAACAGCGTTCCTAAGACTCATATTGGGACTCACATTGCGACACACCGTTTTGTCTTATATGGGCAAAAATATTTGGAATGGGCTGATTTTTTGTGAGGATGATCTCTATGGTGAGGAGATCATCCTTGCCAAAAATCAGCTCATTATGAAACTTCTAGACCGTCCAATTTTTGTTGAAAAATTATAGACCGTCCAATTTTTGTAAATCAATTTTGATGGGGTTAGAAGTTTTGGAATGGGATGATTTTTTGCCAGGATGATCCCCTCATCACAGAGATCATCCTCACAAAAAATCAGCTCATTCCAAACATTTTTGCCCATATAAGACAAAACGGTGTGTCGCAATGTGAGTCTCCATATGAGTCTTAGGAACGTGACCCATATATATATATATTCTCATTTTGTAATTTTAAGAAGGAATATTACTAATAAAATTAAAAAAAAAAAAGAAAAATTAAAAAAGGATATGGTTTTACAACATGCATAATGGTGTAAAGGCTGTGGGTTTTATTAAATTTGGTTTAAAATTGCAACTTAAGTGTTTAAAAAAAATGATAAATTTTTATGTTTTCTTTATCCAGGCAGAAGAAGTTGAAGCTGCACTGGCTAATACAAAGCAAGTTCTAAATCAGTTTCTCCGCAAGTCACGTATCCTCTGTATATTTTAAGATGATAATTATATATTTCTGTTAAAAGGATTGCTTTCTTTTCTTTCTATTTTTATTTTTGGGGTGATGGAGGATTGATTTGTTGAAGCGCATTAATTTTTTGGTTCTTTTTTAGTGCGATTTGACTTCAGTGTAAAATTTAAAACCTTAATGATTTAGTTTTTGATACGGAATGCAAGTTATTCTTAACCATTATTTGTTGCTTTATGATTTACTTTTTTGTCCAAATAATTCTCAATCATTTATTTATTTTATCCTCATTTTGGAGGAAATGCAAAAGAGCATGGTTGAGTTATTCTCCATTTGTTATCTTGACAAGCTTAGAACTAAAGCAGACAAATTCTTTACGTTTCAAGCCTTTCAAACCACTGGAGAATTATTCCTCTGTTTTAGAACGAATTGAAGATCTAATATCTAGTGGACAATATAAAGCTGCAATGGAGTTATCCCAAAATCTCAGAAGCTTTTCACTGGAAGGACTTCATTATTTTCAAACTTATGATTGGTTGATGCTAATGACTGTAGTAACTCTCGGATATATTGGTTGGATGGTCTATCTTGTTCTCCATGTGCTGCAATCTTATACTTCTTTCCCAGGGAATGTTTATAGGAAGACGAATCAGGTAGTTTTTCTGAGGATCTATGGTAGTAGAGATTATATCAGCTTTCTAATAACATATCGATGGATCTCTGCATATGTTGAGTATGAACTCCTATTATGTCATCCTTGTTCCTTTGTTTTTTTGTTTATTTATTTTTGCATCTTTCACTCAAATTTTAAGAATTCCTAGTGTTTCCATCTGTATGTTTTGTTGTTTCCAATTATGCTTTGCATTGTCTCATATGTCGGCTTGTATATGTCAGGTGTACCTATGTGGGTGTGCATTGATGGGGATAATTTGTATTCTACTGTTTCTAGAGCGTTCTCCTCCTCTTTACCATGCATACATTGCAATGACCGTTTTTCTCTGGACACAAATATTCAGTGAATATCAGTTTCTAAAAGCAATGTGGGAAAACTTATCCGGGAGAGAATTTAACTTTATTCTTAAGCTTTCAGCTACTAGTGTTGTATCCATCATCATTCTCGAATTCCTGGTATGGATGTCTAATATGCTGTTGGTCATCATTCCATTAGCTATAGTTTTTATTTATTTATTTATTTTAAGGGTATTCCATTTGCTATAGTTAATTATTAATGGAACTTGATTGCATCCCAAATTTGACTTTTTGTTGTACCTTTGGTGCAGGTGAATAGCTTCACTGAGAGGAAGCTTTACACTTACTGTTTTGTGATTGTGGGGTTAGTTGCTGCTTTCTATCTTTTTTACTCTGTTCCGGGGAGATCTGTGATACCTATCTTTCTATGGGTTGCTTGTTGGGTTTTATCCATTTTTACTCTGATGCCAGCAGAAATTCCTGATAACACTCCATTAGTGTAAGTTTCTTGAGGCTTGTATCCACTTAATTTCTCTTGTTAGAGCTCCATTAGTTGTTCCAATTTGTATGAAACTTAAAGCTATTTTAGGTGCATGTTTGGTAATTGATACTATGCCATCTGTTCCACATGTTCAATGTCATGTTTATTGTTAATAGGGACTATTCTCCCCCCTCCTGCTTTTTTTTTTTTCCCTTTTTCAAGTAAAGGTTTTATCAAAGGAAAAAAACATAAGAGGCTAGGTTGTTGTGGAAGACCAGCATCGGCAGCATCTCCCCCTCCCCCATCTTTCTCTTGTAGGAGGACCGTCGGGTGTGGGGCAGTAGTCAGGATGGAGTCTGCTCGTTCAAATCTTTGCATCGCACCTTATCTTTTGTTTCGGCTTTGAGTTTCCCAGCTATTCATGTTTGGGGTTCATGGGTTCTGTCTAAAATTGCTTTCTTCATTTGGTCAGTTGTCATGGGGTAATTCTAACCGTAGATAATCTCATTACTAGGGGTGAGTTTTTATTATTATTTTGTTCTTTGTGTAAAGCTAGCAGGGAATCAACCAATCATTTGCTAATCCATTGTGTTTTCTCTTATGCCTTTTTGTTTCATTTCATTCATCTTTTCAATCTTCGTTGGTGCTTCCCTAGCTCTATCTATGCTAAATTTCATGGGTGGCAGTCCGTGGCTCTTAATTTAGAGAAAGGATTTTTTGGAGTTTGACCCATTTTTATGTTGGAGAATTTGAAAATAAAGCAATAGCTGAGTTTTAGAAGGAAATGAGTAGTCTCTTTAGGAGGTTGTCATATCCATTTTAGGTCTTTTGGTGTAAAGATTTTAAGGAGTTTGAGGGTGTTTTTTTCAAAGACTTCCTTTTTAGATGGTAGCTAATTTGTAAAGGGTGTGAGTTGTGTTTGGACTCTTTTTTTTTTGCCTTTTGTGTCTCCTTGTCTTGCTTGGTAGGTCTGCCTGTCTTTCTTTATTAATAAATTAGAGTTTGCCCATGCCTACTAGCATGAGCATCCTCTTTGGGGTAGAAGAGGAAAGGCAATGAAGTTGGAGGAGTATTATTGGAAAAGTGGGGAGAATAGGAAAATAAATAAAGTTGGAAGGGTATTATTAGAATAGACAAAAGAGGAAAGGCAATAAAGTTGGAGGGATATTCTTGGAAAGGGGTAGAAGAGGAAAGGCAATACAGTTGGAGGGGTAATGTTGGAAGGGGGGAGAAGAGAGAATGGAATACAGTTGAAAGCTATCCTCGAGATGTGTGTGAGAAAAAATATGTACCCCTCTTTATGAAGGGATATACATTTGGAAGACAACCATAATTCACCCCCTCTTTAATAGATCAGTCATTTGGTTGAAAGTAATATGCCATTTTATTCTATTGAGAAAGTTAAAATTTGAAATTTAGGATATACATGATACTAATAAGCTCGAGGTAAGTATTGCTATTGTTGACTTGTTTATGAAGTAGGTGCTTTAACTGAATATTTTCTTGTAGAATTGCAAGTGGTGCGATGATTATCCTAATAGGAGTAGCCACCAGGTGGCTTGATTTGACTATCAAGAGCAATCAATATTGGTTAGGCATCCTGAATTGTGATAAACACAAGCCTATGTCGCCTATGCTCTTTTACTTGCAGGTACATATATGTACAATTTTTTTTTTTTTTTCATGATCAGGAGTTTAAAAATATTTTTCTTTAACGGATCTGAATAAAGTCCTTTCGGTTCTTTTGAAACTAGGCTCTTCTTGTCGGGCTTTCATCAGGGATGGTGTGGCTGACTACTTCTCACAGAACTCAGAAGCAAGAACTTCTTACCTTGCACCAGTTGATGAACTGGTCCATTGCTGGTATTTTCTTAAGCATTCTCTTTCTTGCTATCTTTACTGGTAATATTTGTGGCTTCATATGGAAGCAAGTTTTATGGATTTTACCAAAAAAATAAAAAAATCTCTTTTTCTAGTTAAATTCAAATACGTCATATTATGATTTTCTTCTACCCTCTACACGTTGAAGTATTTTAATTGATTATACAGCTGTCTCTTGGTCATTGATTTTACATCCTGAAACAGAATTTTATGATAAACAAAAAAAAAAATAAACAGAGACAATTTAAAATGAGTGATCAAATATGGTTTCCAAATGACAGCCTAGATTCTCCAGAATACCTTTACTTCTGTCTATTTATGCATTTGCAGTTTTCCATGTCCAGCACACTGATTGTTCTGGTGTTTTTATAGTTGTAGAAATGTATTCTTTCCGAACAACTTTATGTCCATGAGGGAGACCCATAACAGCAATGATTTACATACTGAAACACAATATATATATATATATATATATAGGAAAAAGGTTAAATGGACCAAAACACCATGTTGAGCCTGGACTGAGTCCACATTTGGGCCGCGTGGACTGTCACATTGACCCAAATGACACCTCAGCCTTCTAGAGTTCATGGTCTAGATAGTTTTTTTTCCTTAAAAAAAAAAAGACGTCTTTGGCCTGATCAAAGGCTTTGAAAATGGATGGCTTCTGAACTCCCATATTTAAAATCCAAATCCAACTATGAAGAAATGTATTTTTTAATCTTTTGCTGGAGTTCTTAAAATTTTGTTCTCTACATCCACGTGGCCACCCAGTCATGTTTTTGGGTGTAACATGGATGTGCAGTCCATATAGATCTATCTATGCAATTGCAGATTTGTATGTCCAAAACTTTCAATTTGTATGAATTCAAGTTCAAGTATTTTTTTTTTTTCGCTTGGGGTGGGGAGGGTGGGCGGGTGGGGTGAGATTCTAATGAGGGTGCCGTATTCAGATTTGGGTTCATAATTGAACATGTGTGCATTCGGTTCTTCCAAAGACGGTTTAAATTGGAACCTGCATGAGTTTTCCAATATGCACGTGATTTTCACATGATCCAAACGTGGCCTTGGACTACAGTTGTATAGAAGATTTCATTGAGTATTAATAAAATATACTTATTTTTCTTTCCCTTTTATGCTTAAATTTTTGGGATTTGGCAACTTGAAGCTTTCATGATTGCATATCCATTTTAACTGTGCCCGTCCTGTATATATTACATTTATTTTCCTTCTCACAGGTATTTCGATAATTCTTCCATTGTTTTCGCCCAGTGGCCTCTTCTCTCGACTCACTTCTATCTTTCTTGGTTTTGCTCCTCCTTTCCTACTTCTATCAATTGGGTATTTTGTTTTCGAATGCTTTATCGGTTATATTCATTTGAGCTGTATTGCACAGTTACGAGAAATTTAACTATGAATTAATGGCCCTTTGTGTATTATCCCACCTGTTTTGCAGATATGAAGCTGTCTTCTATGGTGCATTTTCCCTTGTACTAATGGCATGGATATTGTTCGAATGTGATGTTCTCTATCTAAGTAAAGTCAAAGTATTCACCACTTTAAAGAATGTAAAGCGTAAAGTAATTCTTGAACATAATGAAAGATACTTGCAATTGTCTGACATGAGAGTTCCATTAATCTTTGTAAGCCATACTCTCCTCCTTATTCTTTTTGTTATTGTTGTTTTTATTCTTTTATTTTTTAGTTTTTGGTCAATAAATGGAGTTAATTCAAATAAGCTTCATGTAATCTGGTAAGCTCACAGTTTTGTAAGGTATCTCACTGGGAGAGATTGACAAAGGCGGCTTTTCCTTGACAAATAAGGAAATAAATATTTTTTTAGTTCTTTTACACTTCTCCCACTTGACAGTCGTTCTTTTCCTACTTATTTGGAAGCTTGCCCTTTGCTACAATGAGTCCATTTAATCTACTTTTAACAACATTTTCTTTTTTTTGTTCTCGTATGGATCTATAGATCTTAAATTTAAAATACTATATATATTTACAAAGCTGGTAAGTCTCAATTAAAATAAACATTTTTGAACTATCTAATGCAACACTTTCTGAAGGGAACCCAGTTCAGGCTTGAGAACACTGCTTCCACAGTAATTCGACCAGCTTCAACTTTTGCTTCATGCACCTGATGTTTAAAAAGCCCTCTTAGAACTGATCTTGATGAACATATTCATTTCCTTCAGAATTTCATCAGATGCTTTAAAAGTCACTCCAAAAACTAAGTGAAGTAATAGTAGATTTTCCTGCAAATATGTTCTAATTTCTGCAAGCAATTGAAATAGTTCTTCTTGTTGGTCTTTTATTTTTATAAGTTGGTTTTTAACATTTTTTCAAAAATTCAAATAGCCATTGTTCCATGATGCTGCTTGCAACATGTCTTTTACATAATTTCAAGAATCTAATGTTAATTGTTCTTTGTAGATGGTCTTGTTTAATGTTGCATTTTTTGGAACTGGTAATTTTGCTAGTATCGCAAGCTTTGAGATTTCATCTGTCTACCGATTCATTACTGTTTTCAGTGTAAGTGAAGTCTGAAAATTTCTGGAGTACTTAGATATAGAATTTGTTTTATTTTTTTACTTGCTGGATATCTGATAGTGGAACTGATTTTATTTGCTCTTGATTGCAGCCATTTCTGATGGCAGCCTTACTTATTTTCAAGTTGTTTATCCCGTTCATGCTTGTCATGTAAGTTGGAATTACATGTTTTTGCCTTCCGTTATTGTTGCTACCAATTGGATATTGTGAAGATCATGCTGTACGATAGAGATTTAGCATCTTGGACACACACACACACACACACACACACAAATCTATATATATATATATAGGGAGAGCTCAGAGGCCCTAAAGAGAGCCAAACATTGTGCCAAACATTTTTCAAAACATGGGTTAGACGCTTATCATAGATATCATCCTTACCAAAAATCAGCTCATTCCGAAACTTCTAGCCCTAGTTTACAAGTTGAAGAATTGTGGACCGTCCGATTTTGTAAACCACTTTTGATGGGGTTAGAAGTTTCAGAATGGGCTGATTTTTAGTGAGGATGATCTCCTCATCATAGAGATCATCCTCACAAAAAAATCTCCCAAGCCCATTTCGAAAATTTTAACCCAGACATTGAAAAAATGTTTGGCTCTTTTTAGGGCCTCTGAACGCCACCCATATATATATATATGCATGCCTTGGGCTTGTTTGGTATAGCGGGCTGTCTGCCAAGAGATGTTAAATCCTTATTTCAGCCAGTCACCAAGTCGGAGTTCGGGAATAAGTCGGCAAGCGAAAAACCGAAAAAATTCAGTAACATTGGGAAAAAATCAAGTTAGGGCTAGGACCTTGTAATTGTTCCTACTAAGTGGAATGTGCATGCTATATCATTAAGTATCATATTGAACTATAATAATCAATTACCAAACTCCATATTGATTTCATCCATGCATGCACAACAAGTAACACAAGTCCACAGAATGGTCAAGATTTATATTGTTCAAAAAAAATAAAAATAATAATAATAATCATAAGTCTGAGTTAGGATTCATCAACTAGTCAAAATCAGTGTCATCCTCATTTACATCATTATTATCTTATGTTTTATTGGTAAAATGGTCACCATCATTTTCATCAAAGTCATATTCTCTTACTAGTGCATTGATGTCATATTCCAGTTTTCCTGATTTAAGGCAAAGTTCGTGATTTAATCGTGAAGTTCATTAAAGTCCTGTCTTATTAAAAAGTTGCGATTAAATCGTTCAAGAAAAAAGTCACGATTTAATCGCTACTTTTTCAATAAGTCGAAGACTTTGGTGACTAAGATTTCAGTTGGGCTGGGTGCGAGATTGTCATGGAAGATTTGAAGGAAAGTGTGAAACAGTGCAGGATTTGACTTTTCGATCATGAGTCTCTTGTTCTTTTGGTACTAGATATTTAAGGAGTGTAGGGGGTTTTTCTTTGATTATTTTTTAGGTCGATGGGATTGGGTTTTGTCGATTATCTTCAACTTAGTTTTGTGTTTTTTTTGGTTTTCATTCTTATTCTTTGTATCTTTAGTTGGTCATCTTGACCATGTTTTTAATATATTTCTCTACTTATGAAGACATCAACAAATTAAAGAGAGGACTCGATCATTGATTGGAAGCCCAAGAAAGGATAACATAACCCTTAATTACCGACCAATGATATCCATCTAAATAGTAAATTGGCAGGCCCTAAATATTCAGAGCTTATAAAAATACAACTACTGATGCCATTTCTCTGACACTTTTTGCTCGAATGACCTCGAAATAAAAATAATATTTAGGCTATCGGTGGGCCCACACATCGAAACCTGGGTGTGTTGAATTGACCTGGTCAAATCTTTAATTAGATCCAAACCTTGTCCCTAGACACCCGAAGACAATTCTTTTTCAACTTCCATTTTAATGGATGTTGAAATAAGAAGAAAGCCTAAAAGAAATGGAATGATAGTACATTGAAGGACATAACATAAAATGAAAAGAAATACCTATATTTAAAATATTGGTAGAAGATACATTCATAAAAAATGAATTATGTGAACACCTTTTAATCAATTCTAGAAAGAGAAAATAAATATAGCTACTGGATTTGTGAGAAGAGTTTTCTACTAATTTTTTTAATAGATAAGGAATAAGATGCCTTTTAAAAATGGTTTGCTACATGGTGATGATACTAGGTAAAAGTTTCATGTGGTAATTGTAGATGCAAAAAATCCACAATTTTTTATTTTCCTTGAGATCTATTACTGATAAATCTTTTTCTTGAATTAGGTGCTTCTGTATGACAACCACTTTGATGCTCAAGTTAGATTGAATTTCAAAACAAGTAGATGGGTATAAGAGAGAGAATTATGCCACCTTGTTCTATGTAGGATATCTCTTTTTATAGATGATTGAGGAAATCTTCCTTTGATTTCCTTTCCAGATTTGATCTTATCCATACTACAGTTTCTGTTTTAACTAGATCTTCCTTTTTGATTTATCTCCATTAATCTCGTGTGTGGTTGGAACGGATTTGAAGAATAATTCATATCCTAGATTTTTTGGGATTTGGTTTGATTTCCTATGCTGGAGATATTCCGATCTATCGATCTATGATCATAAGATAAAAAGATCTTTAAAGTCGTGGAGGGCCAAGTCCCTTTAAGATAGTTGTAGATCTTGGAGTTTTGGACATGCTCCAAGGACAGTTAGGGTATTTTTTGGCACTAAAGCCCACAAACTAACCTCTAGTGGGTGGAGCTCGAGCCTTTGGAGAGATGGGGGATGTGTTGACTTGTTGGAGAGCAATTGTGTGCTTCCCCTTCTTAGCTGTCAGGTCTTGTTTGGACCTTGGGTACAAGAACTTGATGGGGAGGAGACTTTTGTGCAAGAGTCTCCTCTCGAGTGATCTCTAGTTTGTAGTTGGAATCATCGATGGTTGGGAGCACCTTGGTCTTTAGAAGCCTTATGTAATCTAATGGGTCCTCTGGCTTTACCCTTAACTGATAGAAATTGCCTCGAACCAGAGTAGCATCCGGAGTAGAAGAAGTAGAAGCTAGGGTGCTAGAAGAGTTCTTCGAGTCCAATTGAACTCTACTAAAGTGATGAAGCTTGGTCTCGGGTTTTTTAGCTATCTTCTTGGCAAGCACGTCTGGTAAGTGAAGCATGTACCGTACCACATTATTAAAATGCAATAGATGCAAATAAAGTTGATCACTTCCAGGAAAGCCTCTTGGGGAACCATTCCTTGGTTCCTGCACTGAGGTCACCTTAGGTCCTTCATTATCTCTTGGATCACAAGAAATGATCATACCTGAACCGAAAGGGTGGAAGTTCCTCCACATTTGCACGATTGTCGTTATACACGTATGAATTGCGTGTAAAAGTGCAACAAAATCCTCTGCCTTGTTGTCTTTTGCAAGGCCTGCAAGTTTAAAGGTGTAATAAAACTTGGTAAGTTAGAAAGCAAGAAGGCCACGAAATAAAAATTAAGATGGGGAAACTTACTAGAACAGTTGAAGTTGGAGAACTTCAGAGCAGGTCCGACCTTCTGTTTGTCCTCGAACTTCCATTTCCCTGATAGTAAGATCGGGAAAAGAAACTAATCCTTGTTCAAGTCAAGGAGGTCGAACAAGGAATCATTTCCCCTCCTTTTAGATAAGTAATTGATGTTTCAAGCACCTGTTTAAAGAGAACTGAGCTTGGATATCAGATAGTCCAAGCTTCTGACCTATTTTGAGCTGAATATTCATGAGCTTGATAAGTTGGATGAGTCGATAAAAATTCTTACTCATCTGACCGGGAGTTGAAAGGTAGAAATTTAAGACTTCCCTTGTGAGAGGGCTCAGGGGAAGTCTAGGGCTAGCTTTGAACTGGCTTTAGAATATAATTGCAATGCCCTCATTTAAATCTTGTGAAAAAGGGCGCTCCATAGTGAATTCCATCTTTATGGAGTTGGGAACTCCATATTTTGTCCTAATCTCCTCAAAGGGTTTTTTTTTCTATGTTTTTAATACCCCCAAAGGGAAAGAAAGGAGATACAAACAAAAGGTTTACCTTTGGGATGTTGTGGCTCATTTGAGAAAAGGAAATAGCGTAAACCACCTCTGTTGATGACTTCTGAGTTTCAGTTAAGCAACAATAGGAAAGAGGAAGCAAACGAAAGAGTAAGCGTAGAAAAGAAAGAAAGGGAAGGGTGTACGTGTTTTGTAGAGAAAAATCATGATTTTTGGAATCTTGATGAATGATCAAGATTATGCCACGTATTAGGGCATTTAAGTGTAGTAATCATGGCATTTATTGTGCAAGAAACGAGAAGGTAAGACAACGACGCATGCGTACATTAATGCACTTAGTGAGCCACGCGTAAAGAATTGTTGGAGCTTGTAAACTGGTAAAAAATGAAACGCCAACCAACTTAATAAAATGCATGAAAATGCATAGCCTGTCAGACGACATATTAATGATGGATGTAATTACATGACACGTGGCATACAAAAAGGAGGTAAAAACCATGGCAATACATGGTATCACCCTGAACGAGATCCGAAGTCTTAAAGATCTGAGTATTTGAGGAATTTATTACGACAACAAAGCATAAATAGTTGGAAATTAGACATTCATATCATGATCATAAAATCAATAAACCGAAATATGTCCAGTGCAGGAAATCAGGCTAAATCTTGAAAAATCTGGAATATGGAATATTCTTTAAATCCGTTCTAACCATCGACATGATTGATGGAGATAAATCAATAAAGATCTAGTTAAAATAGAAAATTGTTAGTGTGGATAAGTTTAAATTTGGAAATGAAATCAAAGGAAGATTTGTCCAATCATCAATAAGTGGGGACGTCCTACATAGAACAAGGTACATATTATTCTTTCCCCATACACTTGTCATCTACTTGTTTTGATACTCAATTTGACTTGAGCATTGGAGTGGTTGTGGTGCAAGGGCACCTAATTCAAAAAGAAAATTCATCAGTTGTAGATCTCGAAGAAGGTCAACATTTCCGAATTTTTTGCATCTATAACAGGTATGAAGTATATAGTGAAAAGTTAAAACAACGGAATCAAGTAGTATACTAGCAGTTGATATGTAGAGTTAGTGTTTGCTTATGACAAGCAACGATAATATTTGAATTTTGGAAATAATGATAAGTATGTTTTTATTTGTCTTTTAAGTGGTAACACTTCCAGATTCTTAAAGGGATTATGGCCATTAATGCCACTGAAGTTTGAGGCAATAACATGTTTGTGTTGCCCTGGTGTCACGGCCGTATTCTTTCAAAGCGAGGTCGTGCGGCGCAAGAGGGTCAAATCCACTTGCAAGCCTGTAAAATGATCGTGCATCACACACACGTAGCTAGCAAACAAGTAAATGAGGCAATACGAGGCAAAGTCCGGAGGCAACTTTGTTGATATAATATTGATTACACGGGGTAACGCGTTACAAAAGCAATAAGGTGTGTTACAAGCAATAGATGATCCTATGACACGCGAGACTTCCACGGAGCCGGGCTTGAGGGCTTCAACAACGTGGGTGTAGGTCAGGGATTGGGAAGCACTATACACCCTTCCTACAAAGAGTACGCTAAGTCTTTCCTAGGTTTCTAGAAGGAAACATCAAAAGTGGAGGCCGATCATACTCCCTTATTACAGAAATGCCACTAAACTAACAAGTATGCCCTGGCATGGGGCTGACATGTACCTCTAAGCTAACAGATATGCCTTGGTACAGGAGCTGACATGGCTTCATATTGAGCCTTACATACTGTTACATGGGTGCTCCCGGGTAGCTCCGGGACGAGCATACACCTAACTCTAGGTGACAGATGTTATAGCCGTTACAGACTCACCCACCTATTCTGCAGATGTCTTTGTCGTATTGACCTGGTAAACTCTTCAATCTTCTGCTTAAAAGATTGTAGGTTCTCTGCACTCTCCTATGTAGCTTCAAATTCTAGCATGTTCTGTATGACGAAGTACTCCACGTGCTGCTGCTGCTGTTGCTGGATGGAACTGCTGTTGAAATGACGTCTTCGAGAACTTTGTCGACAACACGCTCTGGCTGAATAGCTGAATGAGAAGATGTATGTGTTGGAATGCTGCGCGCGGGATCTCCTGGATTTGCATGGTACGGCTTGAGACTTTTTACATGGATGACAAAGTGAATGCTGCGTAACCTGTACGGTAACCAATGTTTAGCAAACCTGTACGTCCTTGGACTGTGTTTCCTGTAGCCTGAAATAATAGTGTGAGAAGTTAAACACTCTCGGCCTGTGATAAGTTCAAAAGTACTTTTGTTGGAAGAAAAGTTCTTCTGAAATGTGGAATTGAACAAATTCGCCCAATTCTCATGATCGGCATTGGCAAGATGCCTAAAATACTCCAACGCAGAACTGAATCTCTCCGTTTGCCAATCTGATTGACGATGTCCACTGGTTGGAAAGTCAAGTTGGAATCCAAGTAATCTGCACGGTCCGTCCCATAACTTCCCTGTGACTCTTGAATCTCTGACGCCGACAATACTCTTGGGCACATCCCAATTCTTGTTGACATTCTGACGAAGTAACTGAGGGGCTTCATTTGCAACTTGAATCTGATAGTAACCTGATCTCAAACTCAATCTTGAAGAGTACTTGGCTGTCCCAAGCTTATCAAACAAGTCGGCACTCTGCTGGATAGGATACCTGTTCTTGATGGTGATCTTCTTCGATGCTCGATAATCGACACGTCGCAAAGATCCATACTGCTGCTTGCTCAACTCAGTTAGTCTTGGAGGATTCATCCTAAAAGACCTCTCTGTAAGAGGTGTGGCAACAGGTAGCAATTTATTTTGATGATCTATCGACCTACGTGGCTGTAGTGTCTTCGGAAGCTCATTCGTTATCACGTCATCAATTTCTGCTAAAACCTGTGTAAACTGTGTGGGAGTTGAACTATGGTCACGTTCTTCGGATTCAACTCTCAAGGAAGCAATGTACAGTTGCTTACCTTTCTTCAACTGAATGGTTGAAATCAACTTTTCCTCTTTCTTGCCTGTGGAGACGGGAATGAAGCTTGGACATTCACCTAGCATGCCCAAGGTGTTGGCGAATGGCATCAGTACAACCCTGTTCTGTTGCATAAAATCCATCCCAATGACAACTCTGAACTCATCGAGCATAATTGTGAGTAAATCAAGCTTACCCTTCCATGTACCTATCTTAACGGGCACTGACTTGGCCGAACCTTGGATAGGAGTGGCTTGGGAGTTTACAGCTTTCATACGGCTTGAACCCTTATTGAGCCAGATATTGAGACGCTTCGCCTCTGCAGGGGTAATGAAGCTGTGCGTAGCTCCTATATCAACCATTGCCTGGGTGGTTTTCCCACCAACTTCAATATCAACATACATAAGACCCTTCCGTTTCCGGCTATTCTGAGTCTCAGATGTCTGCTTCATTGCATTCAAAAGATGCAAAGCTCCCATGTGAGGAGAATTTTCATCATCTCACCCACTTATACTCTCGTGACTAAGGTCACTCTAGGAAGCTAATAGTGCAGTCAGTTTGGCTCGTTGTGGGCACTTAAATGTCTTGTGAGGCCCACCACACAAAACGCATACGTGCTTGTGATGACGCTTGACTGGCGAGGTACTTTTGCTCTGTGAAGGGGAGGAATTCCGTGAGGATCCCTGACTAGAACTCTGTCTGTGCCTTCCATTCTTACCATTCGAGAACTTCTTTGTGTACTCAGGTTGCTGGTAGTAACCCTTCGACTGAGGGTGTACATCATGTTGGCTCCCTCCCGCGGGAGTATAATCAGTCAACTGCAATTGCAGACGTGAGATCTTCCACACGTTGCCGTTGGAGTTCTATCTGAACCAAAGGCTTGAGTCCTTATTGGAATGAGAACAACTTGTCTTTCTCTGACATGTCATGGATATCAAGCATCAAAGCGGAAAACTGCTTGACGTACTCGTGAACTGTACCTGTATGTTGGAGTTGCCTCAACTTTCTGCAGACAATGAACTCCATGTTCTCTGGTAAGAACTGGTGCTTCAACTCTTTCTTGAGGTCCTCCCATGTATCGATAGAACATTGGCCACATTCCATCTCGGTGTACTTTGTTCGCCACCATAGTTTGGCGTCACCTGTAAGATACATATAAGCAGTTGTTACTTTTATCTCTTTTGAATCCGGACGAGCTACACGGAAGTACTGCTCCATGCCGAACAGGAAATTCTCGAGCTCTTTCGCATTGTGAATACCATTGAAGGTGGGTGACTCCGGGACTCGCAAGCGCGAGGGAGAAGCATCACTACTGGTAGGCCGATCATTAGTGACGACTCGGACCAGGAGACCTACCTTCGTAGTGAGCTCCGTAATCTGTTCCTATAAGGCGGCTAGGTTTCCTAGGGTATCTTCCTTGAGGTCATCTACTCTAGCTTTGAAGGTCACAGATTCTTCTTCCAGCGTTTTCTAGCGACCATCTAATTGCGCAATACTATCAACGAGACCGGATAGCATGGCTACCTTATCTTCTAATGCCTCAATGCGTTCCTTGTTTGTACGTGATGCTGGTGTGTTTGGAGCGGGTTGGTCCGCGGTACTAGTAGCTCCTCGTGCCATTGTTCGCGTGAACAAATGGAAACTGGGGGAAGAGCTTGGGGATAAAATCAACTTGTACCTTAACCAACGTGGTTGAAATTCCAACGATGCTCAAACAACTGTAGCTCTGATACCAACTGTCACGGCCGTGTTCTTTCGAAGCTAGGTCGTGCGGCGCAAGGGGGTCAAATCCACTTGCAAGCCTGTAAAATTATCGTACACCACACACACGTAGCTAGCAAACAAGTAAATGAGGCAACATGAGGCAAAGCTCGGAGGCAAATTTGTTGATATAATATTGATTACACCGGGTAACGCGTTACAAAAGCAATAAGGTGCGTTACAAGCAATAGATGATCCTATGACACGCGGGACTTCCACGGAGCTGGGTTTGAGGGTTTCAACAACGTGGGTGTAGGCTGGGGATTGGGAAGCACTATACACCCTTCCTACAAAGAGTACGCTAAGTCTTTCCTAGGTTTCTAGAAGGAAACATCAAAAGTGGAGGCCGGTCATACTCCCTTATTACAGAAATGCCACTAAGCTAACAAGTATGCCCTGGCACGGAGCTGACATGTATCTCTAAGCTAATAGATATGCCCTGTTACGGGGGCTGACATGGCTTCATATTGAGCCTTACATACTATTACATGGGTGCTCCCGGGTAGCTCTGGGGCGAGCATACACCTAACTCTAGGTGACAGATGTTATGGCCATTACATCTGGGCAATGTCTTTTACATTGATGTTTTCAACAAGTCTATAGCTTTGGCTGATAGGTTTATTAATCTTGTGAAATCTCATCGTGATGAGTATAGATTGTTGCAACTGTTGGTCTTAAACAAGGAATTCCTACTAAAGTGCGAGACATAAACTTGCGTTGACTATGTCCCATCCCTTTGCTCGCCTCACTCGTCTCTCCTACCGAATGAATGGTCCAATTAAGTGTTCCAATTGTGGTTGACTATTTGAATAAATACTGGAAACCAGCATTTGCAAGACAAATGTGGTCACAAAATCTTATGCACTTTTTTAGAACTAAAATCTTTATTGAGGATTGCTCTTTTTTGTATGGATGGCTACAAATGTCACATTCCTTTGAGCAATGAAATATTTCATATATGTGAAATATGTTGCTACCTATCAAGAAATAAATATGTTGGTTAGGGTTGGCTACAATTTCTGATTTTTTTTTATGATCATATTGTACTGTGATTTTCTGCATTTTATCACCTTATATTGTGATTAACTATAATTGTTCTAAACTTGTATGCAGATGCGTTTTTAGTGCAATAACGAAGCTAATCAGAGTTCCACGTTTGGGTTGCTATTTCCTTGTTATCTTATGTTCAGATGTGATGGCCATCCATTTCTTCTTCCTGGTATGATCTCTATACACCACAGATAACACTTATTCTCTCATGGACCTACTAAGATTTTGGTCTCACAGCATGTTTACTATTTCTATACGTTTTATAGTCTTAACAAGATTACCCTTAATCTTCATCTAGTGAGGTTGGCAATTGACATTTTTTTGCTAATTACAAATAAGAATTTGGAAATGAAAAGAATCACCCCCCACGCCCATTAAACACACCCGCCCGCACTTGAGACAATCCTCTTTATTCTAATTTAATTTTATTGTTTATTTCTTTTGATGAATGGGCAGGTCAAAAATACAGGAAGCTGGATGGAAATAGGTAACAGCATCAGCCATTTTGGTATTGTGAGTGCCCAAGTAGTATTCGTGTTACTGCTGTTCGCCCTAACAAATATTTACACGAAAGATATTGAAATTGGATCTCTTCAGTCATCCTCTCTAAAAGCAATGTAGTCTAATTGAACATTGGAGATTTATTTACCGAGTTGATGGCTTTCTCTCAGAAGGGCAATTTTTTCTTTTATTCTAATAGAGCCACTTCGATCAACAATTGAGCTTCTCTATGTTATTTTTGTGCCTTTGAACTTAGAGTGGTATGTAGGTTGTAGAGCGGATATGAACACAGTTGAATTAGTGTAAGGCAAGGATTTTGACAAAGTTGAATGAAGGAAAATGATTTGTTCAGCCAACCTCATTTTTTTTTTTTCTTTGTGCCATAAAGCTTCGATTGAGGATGATTATGATGCTTTAGAGTGATGTGTGTATGAAAGAATGATATGTATGACAAAGCATTTTAACCATTATTTGACATTCAAATATGCCAGTGTAGCCTTTGCATGTTATAAATGGAACAGCTGTGCTTGGATAACTGGTAGAAGTGATGCTTTTGGTAGAAAATTTAATTTGGGAAGTTATATTGACAAGCCACCAACCTCTATGGGCGACCCAAAGTTACAAAGAAAAAAAAAAAAAAAATCCTTTTTGAGTGCACTCTACCAACGTAACCCTCCTCTCCACAGCTGCGTTGCCATCTCCGGTGAACTGACGCATTGGAAAGTTACTGGCATGACATCGGTCACAACCGGTAAGTTCTCTCTTCTTCTTCTCCTCCTCCGATTTCTCTCTATTTTTCTTCTTATGTTCCCCCGATCTCTCTTTTTTTACTTCTTCTCTTCTCGTCCCACTCTAATCTCCCTCGCCCTCTCTTATGTTTGTCTCCTCCTCCTCCCTCTCCTTGCCTGAGTCATTTGAGGGTGAGAGGGGTGCCCTTTGACATGGATTGTCCACAACAATTTTTTTATTTTTAGAGGTGCGCTTGAAAATTGGAGGCCCTTAGAGTTTCATGGTGTATCAATACAAATTTTCATTTAATTTACATGGGATATTTTTTTATTTATTCCATAATGTGTTATCATGGTTTTTAAACTCGGTTTTGCGTCTCATCTTGTCCAGGCCTGATATCGAGTTGTCTCGGATGAGTTTTTCAACACGTTTGAGATGTCTCGTGAGTCGAATAAAAAAATGAACGTGACTCATAAATTTCGATCAAAAAATGACTTTGTGAGTTGGTCTCATTCAACTCCGATACAGAGTTAACTCGGGCGATACGTCTAGGTCTCGGACAAGTTTAAAAACCATGATTGGGATGGACTTTAGTATCTTCCAATATTTTTATTTTCAACTAAAAGGTGGCATGCGCAAATGCCCATGTATTAGAAGCGTTTATTGGTAATTTAAAATATTTATTAAACTGTTTTTAAAGAATACATAATAAAAAATATATATTTTTGTAATTTTGAAAATCAACCAACCTAATTATATGGTTGGGTTGCATTTTTCTTGATTTTAATAAAATGACTGATTATAAAGTTTAAGAGTCGCACTGAACTGACCTCAAGATTGCACCTGATATTGCACTTTTCTAACATGGAAGTGTGGGAATTATAGATGCTTTTTCACTTGAAAAACATCTATAGTTCCTACACACTTTCACATAAGGAAAGTGCGATATGAAGTATAATCTTGACGTCGATTTAACATTATTCTAAGTTTAAATGTAAAGGTTTCGTGAGATTCAAATTTTGTGTCGGAATCACTTCTACTCCACCTTCTCTTATTATAACAGTATAGATAATATACTTAGTTGTTTAGTTAAAATCATCGTAAATAAGATTAGAGTAAAAAACCTCCATATTACACTACTCACCATCTTTGAAATCAAGAATTTTTCTGCTGTATAAAGTCAATCAATGGATTCCTCTACAGTAAGTTTTTTGAAATACTTTGTGAGGCTCTTATTGTGAATCCTTTTGTGTGGATAAATTACATTTTGACCCCTGTAGTTTGGCATAATTTCATTTTTGACTCCTAATGTTTTGATAATTACACTTACCTCCTTTATAATTATCTAAGGGGTTCACTTAACCCCCTTCCATCAAGTTAACAGTTAAATTCCTTTTATAAATACCATTTTTCCCTTTTTAAAATGTTATTCTTATTATAAACAAAAAAAATATGCCTGTGAAAAAAATAAGTTGAATGAATGCCTAGGCAGAGACATTTTTATTATTGTTTTTCTACTAAAAAAATAAGAGTGTAAAGTAGTAAAATAACATTTAAATTTTAAACCCGTTAGTGAAAAGTAGGTAAGTGTGATTATCAAAATATTAGAGGGTCAAAATGGAATTATACCAAACTATAGGGGGTCAAAGTGTAATTTACCCCTATTTTTTTTTTTTTTTTTTGTTCTTCTTTGATGCCATTTTTGAAATGAAGTTGTCATTTACATCACCAGTCAAAGATGCATTATTTAATTTTGAAATCAAGTTCAATCTTGTTTACATCATGTTCGACAATAAGTCTTCTAAGGACACAACTCTTTGTGTCAATGCTTCAATTCATCTATATGTACTTTCACCATCTTTCCATGTGATTCATGTGTCATTGTTTCAGTCGTAACCCACTTTTCCTCATTTGAGGATTCTTTGAAAAAATTGATAAAAAAAATATGTACGCACGTAAATTTAACTAAAAAAGTTAAAAGAAACTTTATTAGATAAACAATCAAGCCGTGCTAGAGTAACATTGAAATTTACATTGTTTCACACATTATTGATGTTGAGGTGCCCACGGAACTATTGATGTCTTTCACTCTTATCTTGATGAAAAGCATATATGATTTCGTACACGACCCACGTCAGCAATGTGTGAAACAATGTTACTTTAACATTTTCTTAATCAAAACTACCCCATAACTGTCCCCACTCTAATAAGTTGGAACGTTTCCTACTTTTTCCAAAATGGTGAGCAACTTTTTTAGGTATGTTTTATTTCTTTCAACCATGTGGACCTAATTGTCTTGCTAGAAAATCATAAAGTTGACCGTACTTCTTGTTGGATAACTACTCAATTCTTTCATGTTAACCACGCCCTAGTGGGCTATCTATTGGCCCATGCCTAGGACCTATCTCATGGGCTCAGTTGATCCAATATTACATATTTTCTGGACCAAATTTATATAGACTTGATATACAATGTGGGCTTCCATCAAATTTTGTTAAGCTTGATCTGATTCGGGACAAGCGACGTTCAACCATATTCAACCCGCTTTTTATTTGGATCAACTCAAAGGATCCTAACCCATCAAATTCGGTTTATGGGTCGAGTCATTTTAGTATTGTTTTAGTCACCATTTCCAAACAAATATAAGCTTACATGGGTTGAACCCATAGCTATATCCATTGACAACATACATTATAAAATAATCATTTATAATTTATACCCATCAAAAAAAAAAAAAAAAAAACAAAAAAAAAAGAGATTCTATTAACACACCAACCTATATGTTAATAATCAATAAATTTCATAATGATTGGTGTGTTGTAAGTAACAGTTGGTGTACCAAGAGAAACTCTCAAAAAGAGGAAAAAAAAAAAGAATGGAGTTTCATGAGTGAGGAAGTCCACCCAAACTTTCAAGCTAAAATGACTTTTCTTTGGTCTTGAGTTTCTTTTAGGTTCATGTAATTGTTAAGAAGACCTAACAAATAATTAAGCATTAATTTATGTATATTTTTAATTTCAAGTCCTCTTTTGGTGATGGGAACATAAAACCAACTTTTTAGAAGTCCTTGGGAAATTATAAAGAAATCAATATTATTTTGATTGGTTCAATATTATTTTGATGAGTTGTGATAAACTGAATAAAAGAACATACTCAACTGACGTGGCATGTGGGCGGACCTATGTAGAGACAATGGGGGCCAATTTCAAACAAGGGTTGAAGCTTCTAAGTTAGTTGTGATCAAAGAATTAACATACATTTTAGGGTTTGCACTTAGTTTGTCTTCTCCACTTCTTCACTCTGAGAGTTTGAGTTGCAAAAAGCCAAAATATCATCATTTAAAAAAAAAAGATTTTTCTTCTAAATCCTCTCATTTTCTATGAAAAAATGATTTTCTAAAAACTACATGAAAACAAAAAATTTTGACAAGAAAATTCGACAAATTTTGGACCCATGACCAATTAATTTTTTTATGTTCCCCAAATTCGATGGCATAAAACAATCGAATTTCTCCCATCCTCCAATAATTTGACGGTTTCGACCAGTTGAAAAGAAAAATTCGACGCCCTTGGATCGTCAAATATAAATTTTTTTCACGTTGTGTAAATCCTCTTGTTATGTATAATTTTTCTAATTTCATCTTCATATATTAGTTCTGCCCTTGCAAGTGAAATTTTCTAGGTCCACCTTGAGAGTGACCACAAGATTGTACTTCATCTCTCACTTTCCTAACGTGGAATTGAGATGAGGTAAAATCATGAGGTCACTTAAGCATTATTATAGAATCTACGGTTTTGTGTACATAAACGTCAGTTGAGTATATTTTAGTTTTTTTTTTTTTTTTTGTAAGTTTATTATTATTTTATTTTGATTTGTTTTAATCATTTACTTTGGTAATTTGAAGGAAAAATTACTTAAATGACCCTAGTGAAAGACTTACTTTCTAATTAGTCCCTTAGATTTTCCAATGGTGATTCTAACCATGTCTGGCAATTTTTTTTATATCGTGAATGACAAATAGAAATGGTATACTTCTCCTTTGAACCTTTAAAGGTATTTTTTTGATTTATAACAAATGAAGAGCGAAGTTAAGATTCAATTGTTTTTTTTTACACTGTCGAGTTCACAACTTTTTATTTATTATTGAGTTCAATATTTTTATTGTCGAATTAATCACATTTTATTATTGAGTTCGACAATTTAAAAAAATATGTCAAACTCGACAATAAAAATATTGAACTCAAAAATATAAAGTGGTGAGCTTGACGCTAGTAAAATCTACCGATTTTTATTTTTCGAGTTTTTCCAATTAAAATACATGGAAGGTTCGACTAAAAACTTGAAATAACGATTTGTGTAGATGAATTCAAATCGAAATAACTATCTTTGATCAATTTTCATTAAAAAAAAAAAAAGAAAACAAACGAATTAAAAAACCTTAATTTTTTACACGCATATTTAAAATACTTGAAAATGACTTCTTCTTTATTATCAAATCCTTTCCATCCGAATGGAATCTTCGAAACTCGATTGAAATGTCAAAAATCCAATTTGTTTTTAATGAAAATGATGAGTTTGAATGACTAGAGTAGTTTCAACATTTCAATTGTGAGAATTATATGGAGTGGAGTCCAAGACTCATTAGAAAAGAATTTTTTACTAAATGGACTAATAAGAAAAATCCTATAATTTAGGGACTAATTAGAAAAAAAATCTTTCGTTGGGTCCTGTAAGTAATTTTGCCAAATTTGAAAATCTTGGCTGAATCTATGTCATACAGTCACAGTCAAATGTCTTATCAAGGTCTCCCATAACTTTGACTTTTTTTTTTTTTTTTTCTTGATTTACACGTTTTGGTCAATAATTGAGAAACCTATTTTCAAACGGAAAATGCTGAAGTGACATCAAAATTTACTTCGTTTCACATATTGCTGACGTGGATGTATATAGAATCATAGATTAGGTAGCATTATTTACACCATTCACAATACGCCACATGGAAAATAAATTAACAATCCAACCTTATCAATTAAATCCGGTTAACATTTTTCTTTCAATTTTTAATCCAAAAAATTAAAAAATTAAAAAAACCATTCCTCCTCTCTCCTAAGATTACTCTTAATAGAAATCAGTTATGGAAGACCAACAAAAATAGAAATCAAGAAGAAAAAGTCCCATAACTTCAAACGGTCATAATTTTTGATCTAGACGTCGAAATGGATTTTGTTATATATCGACAAATTCATCTTGACAAGTAATACCTTGAGATGATCAATATTCAAACTTCGTTCCCAAATGTTGGAAGATTGCTCCCAAAATGTTGAAAATATCCTCCAATGAAGAACGTTGTTCCATCCAATCAGTTAACGGCTGTTTTAGTCCTTTTTTAATATATCTTTTATTATTTACGACTACGTGTTTTGAAATAATGATCTTATAAAGAAATTTTGATCATTGTTCCTACAAGGTGACAACAATGCTTTAAGAAAATAACATTAATAGTGTAATAGTATACGGAAACTTTTAAAAGGTTTGATGAAATTACAAAATTTAACTAAAACTTCCAAATATAAAGAAATTTTCTATTGTTAAGAGCTCACTTATACAAGGTAAAAACTGGAAAAATCGATGTGCCAAGGTTCACGAATTTTAGAAATCGAATTTCGACAGTTAAGAGTTGTTGAAATTTTTATATTCCCTAGATTTGACGATTTAGAGCTGTTGAGTTTCTCCCATCCTCTATTAATTTGATGATTTGGATATATTGAAAAAAAATTCAACATCTTGATCCGTTGAATTTTATGAAATTTGATGGCCTTGGACAATCAAATATAGACTTTTTTCACGGTGTGTTAACTTTTAATTACTAATAATAAAAAAATAAAGATCAAAGAAATATTTTATAATAGTTAGTTAGAGATTGTACTTAAGAATATTGATAGAGTAGTGAAATTTGATGATAATAGAAAAGTCATAGTGATGGTGAACCCAGCCATGGATATGAGGATGAATGAAAATATAACTGAGTTAACACGAGTGGACGGTAGAGTAAACTGAGGCGGAAAATGAACATTGAATTTGTACATTAATATAGAACAGAAGGAATCATCTTTACAGTCAAGTTCCTATATCCGTTTTATATAGATTCGAAAAATGCATGCTTTAGATCTTTTCTTACTACCTCAATCCATTTTATATGGACTATCTTAGAATAGAAATACAAAAATATGTATATATATTTTGTTAATGTATCTCTTCGAATGAACGCAACAAATTAATTTAGCCATGTATCCTTGACAATATGCATTGCAAAACATTGATCATTAATTTTATTATATTTTTCGGAAATAAAACAACGAAACAATCACATAAGAGTTTCCCTTGTAGACCATTATCAATGAAGACAAATCCCAAAAAATTTGAGCCTGTTCAACTATTAATCAGTGATTGTACAAGGCTTGAATTCCTTGAACATCATCTCCATTCAGATCCTTTGTAACACCACTGAGAATGCTAGGATACATGATGGCACCCTCCACTGAGCTGTGCCCAAGCCCAAGTAAGTGCCCAATTTCGTGCAAGGTAACCGTTCCATAATCATAAGCACCCTCCACGGGACCATTGACCCATGTCTCGTCTCCATCGTAATGGAACCTTCCATCAGTCGGTGAATACGCATGAGCTAAAATCCCACCAGGCCCATCAAACGCCTGAGCATCTCCATGATCACCCCGTTGCACACTAATAGTAATGTCGGCGGTCGTATAATCTTGAATCTCTTCAAACGTAAAATTTGACACGGATGACCATCTTCCAAAGGCCCGAGCACAAATCGGACTTAGAACATCGACTTGGGTCCCGGGGAGGAATGCATAGGTAAGATTGGTCTTCGAAGGTGGCCACCGTGGGGGTCCAGGCAAGAAGGTATAATGTGAGACACTATGGAGGTGATGTTTCTTCTTGCCTGACCTCATCGAAGTGGTTCCATTAATGAAGTCGGGGACACCACATCTAGGCGTCATCATCTTGTTCACTGTCTCGGGGTCTAGAATGCCGGTAGCCTTCAGATTGTAATTGATTTGGTAAGTCTTGATGGCTGCCTCCATGAAATTATCGAAGGCGTCATCATCAACGTGATTGAGATTGTTTAAATATCCAAACTTTTTAAGATACTTTTTCAGCTCATTTAAACCTTTTATTGTGTCTCCCTTTCGACATCCCTGCAAAGATTGGAGGAATTCATAGGATTTTGGTTTACTTTCATTCAAGTCGAATTGATGAGCTTGACACAAGAAGGGAAGGAGGAGAAGAATGCATGCAAGAACAGGAATTGATGAGTTCTTCATGTTTATTGTAATAATTCCCATATATTATGAGGCCTATTTATATACTTAAAAAGGAAGAAGAGGAAGTTATGAGTGAGTTTCCTTTCCTTATTTAGTTGATGTTTCAAAGCTGCCAAACTGATTAAATGACTTTTCTTTGGCTTTGAACTTCTTAATCTTAGATTCATATAATTGTTAAGACGACCTTATAAATAAACAATAATTATGAATATTAATTTTAATTTGAAGTCCTCTTTGGTGATGGGTACATAATACCAACTTTCTAGATGTCCATAAAAATTAGAAAGAAATCAACATTTTGAATAGTGTTCCTTACATTTTGATAATTTTGTTTGATTGGGTTCTTCTGTGTTAGATGAAACAAGTCATGCTATGAAGACAAATGAATATATGTTGGATTAACAGTCCAACACGTTTCTTGCATGGCACTCACAGATAAGCCTGTCTTTCAATTTTTATTTTGAAAAAATTACTTAAAGGTCCCTGACAGAAGGGTTTATTTCTAAATATTCTCTAAGTTTTGGATGGTAGTTTGATAATTCATTTAGTAAACTTTTTATTTCTTAATGGTCCCTCAACCTCATCTCACCTTAATTATAATGTTTTTGAAATTTCCAAACTATCATTTCCTCTTCTTCTTAGCATACTTAGGTTTTACAACGACAATTACATTAATTTTTGATGATTTTTTTTTATCGTGAATGACCAATGGAAATGATATATTTTTAATTTTAAACATTTAGATTTATTTCTTTTTTTTTTTTTTGACTATTTATAACCACAAAAAAAAAAAAAAAAAAAAAAAAAGAAGGAAGAACAAAATTGAGATTCCAAAATTTTTATCATTTAATTCAACAAATTTAAAAAAATGTCAAAATCACCAATAAAAAGTGGTGAGTTGGACAATAAAAATGTTGAACTCGACACTATAAATGTGATTGCGATTTTTTTAATTTTTCGACTACAGTACTGGATAGATTTTCTCGAAATTCTTAAAATGTATATATTATAGTTGTGAAATGGACAATGGGATCAAAAGTTATGATTAAATCTTCAAAAAATTTAGAATCTGAATTCTGTTCTTCATTTTTTTAACTATTAATCATTGAAATAAATTGAAAAATACATCCAAATGTCCAAAATTGGAAGCATATCATTCTCCATTCGTCATTCACGACAAAAAATCGTCAGATTTGATCTTAATCCTCGTTGGAAATTTTCAAAAATATAGTTTGAGTATTTCAAAAATATTATAAGGTGAGATGAGGTTGAGGAACCATTAAGAAAAGAAAAGTTCACTAAATGGACTATTAAGTTACAGCCAAAGTTTTAGGGATTATTTGAAAATAAATCCTTCCATCAGGGTCCTTTAAGTAATTTTTTCAAAAAACAATTTTCCTTTTCGTGGCATTGGGAGGTGATTAGACATGCTCGTCCATGTTTTGACCTCCGTTTACTATACTAAACTAATGTAAACTAAGTTAAATACCCTTGCCTTCAACCCTTATTTGGAAAACCTTGACGTTCCTCTTGGGTGGTAGTAAGGGTATTTAAGTCTTGTTCTCAAAGTTTAAATTTATTTTTCCCAAAACTAGTCATCTTTAAACTCTTGGGTGAGTTTTATTATTATTATTTTTTTCAATCTTAATTCTATCTATAATCTTTAAACCTCAAGAACAAGATAGAATTTTTTGAGATAGAAAACAAAATTTTAGGTTTGAAAAAAAAAAAAAAAGAAAAAACAGAGTTTTCTATAATGGGTTAAGGGGAGGTTGAAAATGATGGATTGAAGATAGGTTGAAGAGCTTGAAGATCATATATTTTTGGGGGAAAATCAAAGGTTTTCTAACTAAGGATTGAACTAGGGATGGCAATTGGGTCATTGGCCTGCTAAGTGCTAACCCACCACAGCTGGCCCAAAAACAAGGAATTTAAATCCTTCCAGGACTTATGATCTGGGCTGGGCCTTCATGATTAATTATACCCGGGGTGGTCCATAACTTTATTTATATCCTACTATATTAAATAAAATTAGAGAAACACTTTCCCCACCAGGGCCATGCACTTGTTCACATGCAGCAGAAGTTCATCTAGGGGTGTCAATGGGTACCCATTAATCGAAATCAAAATTGAAAACTCCGATTCTAATTTCTTTTTATTGAAATCAATCAGGGCGAACTCTAAAATGGAATCGAACTGATAGGAACCGGAACCGTTAGGTTCTATCCAACTGGTACCTGGAACTGATTTGTTTTGTCATATATTTTCATACTATTGATGATTTAAAGTATTCTATTATTTTAAGATTAATGCATGTTATACAAAATTCTTCAAATCTTCATATAAATTTATCAATTGGAGTTTAAAATAAGTTATCTCTTCTAAAAATTTATTACTTTTAACCAAGACAAATTTTCCTCTAATTTTTGGTATTTTTAATTGGGGTGTAATAAGTAAAAGTTGAGATGCCAATATCATCTCTCTTAAATCATTTTCCACTTCCCAACTAAAGCTTAACACACGCCATTAAAATATAGGAATTAACATTTCCACGTCAAAATTTTCTTTATAATACTTGAAGAAGATTAAAAAAAATTGCCACCATTGATAGTAACTCATAAAAGAATACGTTAACATCAATGACAATCGTTTACTCCGGCCTATCGATGTTGATATCGTGCTCTTTGCTCTTCCATATCTGTCCATCAACGAGAAGAAAATATCCAATAGATTCTCACCCTATTAATTTTTTATATTTTAAATTTAGTTGGGGTGTAATAAGTAAAAGTTGGGGAGCCAATAGAAGTTCTCAACTAATAATATAGCCAATTGTTGAACCCATAACTATATCCATTGATAGTATACATAGCTAAACAATGATCGATTTATTTTATTTTTTTTGGAAGTAAAACAATGAAACAAATCGGACAAAGATGAACGAGAATACTTACAACATAAGTCCTCAATTAAGATTCTCGTTAACTCCTGAGACATGCAAGAAGCATCCTCAGTTATTAATTAATCAGAGATTGTACAAGGCTTGAATGCCTTGAACATCATCTCCATGCAGACCCTTTTTAGCACCACTAGGAATGGTGGGATACATGATGGCATCCTCTACTGAGCTGTGCTCCAGCCCAAGTAAGTGCCCAATTTCGTGCAACGTAACCGTTTCTAAATCCATATGACCTTCTACCGAACCATCGGCCCATTTATCATCCCCATCGTAATGGAATCTTCCATCGGTCGGTGCAAAAGCATGAGCTACAGTCCTACCTGGCCCATCGAATGAATGACCATCTCCATGATCACCCTTATACACACCAATAGTAATGTCGGCGGTTTTATAATTCTGAGTCTCCTCGAACGTGAAGTGTGTGACCGATGACCATCTTCCAAAGGCCCGAGCACAAATTGGACTTAAAAGGACGACATTGGACCCCGGGAGGAATGCATAAGTAAGATGGGTCTTATAAGCGGGCCATCGCGGGTATCCGGGGAAGAAGGAATAATGTGAGACAGTATGGAGGGTAGTAGACCCGTGGTGGTGAGGCTTCATCTTGCCCGACCTCATCGAAGTGGTTCCATTAACGATGTCGGGGACACCACATCTAGGCATCATCATCTTGTTCACTGTTTCGGAGTCTAAACTCCCGGAAGCCTTAAGATGATAATTGAGTTGGTAAATCTTGATGGCCGACTCCAAGATATCATCAAAGGCATCATCATCAGCATGAGTGAGATTGTTTGATTGGTGATAGTTTAAATATCCAAATTTTTTGAGATATTGTTTGAGCTCATGTAACCCTTTTATGGTTTCTCCCTTGTGACATCCCTTCAAATGTTGGAGGAATTCGAAGGGTTTCGGTTTAGCACCATTTGAGTCGTATGGAAGGGATTGACAAAAGAAGGGAAGGAGGAGAATAATACAAGAAAGAACATGAAACATTTTAGTTGCCATTACTAAGTTGAGGGGAGCTCTTGTTGTGTGTTGTGATTCTCAATTTACAATGAAGCCTATTTATAGATTTAAGAAGGAAGAGAGGAAGAGATGAGTGAGTTTCCTGATTTGAGGAAGTCTTTCCCAACTTCCAAGCTAAAATGACTTTTACTTGGTCTTTAGATTCTTAGATTTTTATAATTGTGACCAAGAAAATTCGCAATAATTTATGTATATTTTTAATTAACTTCAAGAACTAACTTTCTAGAAGTCTTTTGGGTCCTAATCATTTGATAATTATGTTTATTTGTCTTAATCTCTTGTTTGATGAATCGGTCCTTTCATGGGTTTGGTCTTAGCTGATTTTTTATTACGTTTTTTTAAGTTGTAAATATTCTGCAGGGACCGATCGTTGACCTGTATGAAAAACGATTCAACCAATGGGTCAAATTAAGACATCCCTTGCATATTTGAGCTCACTACATACTCCTTGACTACAGTTTTCTTTCAAAGACTTGTAGAAAATGTTTGAAATAAACTTTATTTCTACCTCATTCAAAATTTATTTATTTATTTATTTTTAGAAAATCGTTCATCTTCAACCATGGGTTTTGGTGCCGAGGTTGAAATTTTAGGAAGCCAAACAAAATCAAGTTTAAACCGATTCGTTACAATGATGTGATTAGGGGTGCATATTGGATTGGGTAAATCCGAGAACCGAGCCAATCTGAAGTCTTTTGGATTGAATTGATTCGGATTGAGCATGGTTTGGTTCTGGTGCGGATTGTAAAAAAAAATCTAATTGATTTGGTTTGGTTCCGGGTTAGTATGTTATGAAGAGGTAACTCATCAAAGTCTTCAACTTCATCTCCTTTATTTTTTTCTAACAAAAACTCATAAAAAATGTATACAAATCTCTCTCTAAACTCTCAAATGGATCTACCCATTTATGAAAAAAACTTTTTCAAAGAGTTTGATTTCTTGTTTTTTTACGAGAACCTTTATGCCGTGTTTGTTAGATGCAATAATACTATACAAACCTAGACTTGGATTCCTTAATCTATCATTTATGAATTAATTTCCTCACTAATCCATACAAAATACCAATTTAAAAATTATAATTTTTTTTAGTCTCATTGAACTTCCTCTAATTTTCAATTTATACAGATTTCAGTCAAAATTTAATCATAAAATCATTTTTATTTTAAAAATAGGAATTATTTATGATCTAATCGAAAGGGTTCCTCTTTTGAAAGAAAAAACACTATTTTTTTTTTTTATTTAAATTTTTGAAAGTATGAAAATCGAGAACCGATTCAAACCAAGGTTGGTTTGGATTGGTTCAGTTCTATAGGTAATTGGATTGGTTCGATTTCAAATTTGTAAAATCGATCATGTTTGATTCAGTTCCAATTTTGCCAAAATCCAAACCCATTCTGACCATGTGCACCCCTAGATGTGATGATGATTCATTGTTATTGGTACACCTTAACAGTGCTAGTAGATGCAGGTGGACTGGGTCTACCCGCCCAGCCAAAAACAAGGGTTAGGCCCTTGAACCTGAGCCCAAAAATTAGGTTTACCCTTTGAACAAAAGTCAACATTAATGACCAAACAACATAAAATATTACTCTGTTAAAGACCTTATGATTTTTTTTATAAATAAAATATCTAAATTATCCTTGATTTCAAACAACTTCGAATGTTCAAGGAACCTTGCCTTGCTTTTTTTTTTTTTTATAAATAAAATACCTAAATTATCCTTGATTTCAACCAACTTCGAATGTTCAAGGAACCTTGCCTTGTTTGAGAGGTGGCCTCTTCACATTTTAGTGAATATTTGAGGTACCCTTATGTTTAAAAATAGATGATATGCACTTTGACCTTAGTCATCTTTTATAGATTAATGCAAAATAATCTAAATGAATTTTTTTTGCAACTAAGGATGTTTCTTACATTTCTATCTGTTATGGAGGATCTATATATATTAGGGGTGGCAATCTTAACATGAACCGCGAACACAATTCAAAAACGACATGAAATTTGTGGGTTTGGGTTAAGTCTAATTGGATTTGGATCATAATAGTGTCAACTCGTCTAACACGATTATTAAATGGATTGGTTTCGACTTAGAGGCATCAACCAACTTAACTCGTTTTGACACGTTTAGTTATTTTGTCATTAACATGTAATTTTAAATATATCAATAATTATTTAAGAATTTTTTTTAAATTAACCATTTTTTTACAAGAATTTCTTAGAATTTTTTCATAATATATTTTATTTTTTTAATTATATAAAATATAGATGGTGTTTTGAGATATCTTTCAAATAATTAATGATTAGCTTTTAGTTTGTTAAAGAAAAATATTTTCCTTACTAAGCTATTTATTTATATTTATATTTTTTTTAATCCAATTTTTCATTGACATCTAGATGCATATAGCGTTTGCTCCATGTGGGCGACACAACTCTTACTAAGTAAGGCAAGTATGTCCAATTGTGTTTCTATTTATGATTGCATCTTGTTTTATTTTCTCCTTTATTGTTTTTGGATCGATATGTCTACAACCATCTCCCAACCAAGATAAGGTTAGATGGATTGAACCCATAAATGTATCCATTAACAATATACAATATTCCAAAACAATGCATGATCAGTTTATTTAATTCTTTTGAAGTAAAACAATGAAATGGTTTGTAAAAGAGTTGCCCTTACTCTTGAGTTTAGTCCCACATTGGACGCTCATTGCATTGTCTCTCTCCTTATAAGTTCTTGGATCTTTCCACTCATTGTCAAAGAATTTTGAGTTGGACCCTCAAATTTATCATGGTATTAGAGCAGATCTTTCTCTCTTTCATGCTACTCAGTTCATATCTCCACTTGCTTTGGCCCAGTTTAACCCACACAAGTTCTTAGTCCCACATTGGACACTCATTCACTATGTGAAAAGGACCCATATTTGACGGTCTTAGCCCGTCAAATTTCTCAAAATTTGACGGACCCTCCCATCAAATATGCCCGTCAAATATTCTCTTGTAGAATTTTTTTTTTGACGGTCCTAGATTATCAAATTATTGGAGAATGGACTTAAAAAAAAAACAAAAAAAAAAAAAAAAAATCCATAGAGTATAACCGTCAAATTTGGAGGTTTAACAAACAATAGCACGGTCGTCTAATTCACCAATCACAATGAACGAAATAATTAAAAAAAAAATCAAAAAAAGAAAAAATAAAAGAAAAATCATAAACCAAGATCCAAATTAAAATAAATAACCCAAATTTAATATACATGTAAACCTCTTTGTTAAGATCGAAAATTTTGTCGAAGCTACAAATAACTGACAATAATTAAACTAAATAAGACCAAATGATATTGAAATTACTGGATCGACAACATCTTTGATGGAGGTCGGTGTTGTTATCGTTGTAGATTGGGGAATGAGCCCTTGTGCTTCACGTGCCGCTTTTTCCTTGGCCTTTTTCGCCCTTTCCAGCACATCCTGCATGCAACATTTCATTAATCATTTTCCCTATATTGCATCCATCGATAAGTAAAAACCATTCAAAGGGGAAGAACTATAACTACTTACTAAAAGAAAAAAAAAAAAAAAGAAAGAACGAGAACGGGAAGCATGATAGGCAACCGGGTTAATTAGATTACTATTACATTGGTGGGGAGGGCGTACATAAAAAGTGAAGTTCTCGACCACAATGGTAGACTCAAAATTACCTAAAGTTGATACGTTTAAGCTGGATTTTAGGTAAATGGCACAAAAATCAAATAAACTTTTTTCATTGGAGAAATATTAAGAATAAAACTTAATTGTTGTTAGGCGAATCTGAAGACTAGACTGTGTAAGAACAAAGCCTTCAATGCCAAATTAGTAGAGAGTATTAGTAATGGAAATAAAAACGCACCAACTTAATTTATGTTGTTGTGCATCAACACTATCGAAAATTCTGTTGAAGCTACAAATAACTGACAACATACATGTAAACCTCTTTGAATGTTGTGATTTGTTCTAGAATGTTTCGGTCAAAACAGTTTCAATAGATTTTAGACCTTGGTTATAAGTAACCCGAAAATCATACCAGAAATGGTGTGACAGCACTTGAAATTATGACCCAACAAGATGAGTGAGCCATACACAAAGTTGGCCCTGTGGGATGGAGGCAGCACCAAAATACTTCCAACAGTCTAGGCAATAATTTGCGTTGGATTATCTATAGAAGTTGCCTCAGCAATAAAATGGAATAACTATAATTCAAGAACTCTAACAGACCTGTAATGCAGGTTTTATTGCAAGAAACAATAAATCAATCTCTTTGGCAACCAAACCAGGCAGAAGTGACATGCCAAATCCAATAGCTAGGCCCTGCATTAAGAGGTATAATGCTTAAAATAATTAAATTAAAGCGGGAAGACATGAAGCTTACTCATAGGTTCAGTCCCTGTTTCTCGGCTATAGTCAATCAGATCTTTCATACTATTAACCACCTCCGATATCTGCAATACAGCGCCAAAAAAAAAAATCATACGCAGGAAGAAGAAAAAGTAGTCCCTCACTCCTCTAATCTCAAACTTATCCCATATCCAAAAAAACATAAAAAGGATGGGAGAATGAAAACAAACATAAAAAATGCATTGTAATTATGAGAACTAATTAGAAACATGCCAGTAATATATAGGGTTCAGATAAAGTTGTGAAGTTTTTACATGGCTTTGTGAGCCAATATGGAATTGAGATTAGTGCATCCTCAACAAAAATAGCCCATTCTGAAAAAAAAAAATATTATAAGCAAGATGAAAATGTCAAATGGTGCACCTGTTGACAACATTGACAAGAATTGAGGTTTTTGAATGGGTAAATACAATTTACATTATATCTATAATCATTAGGGGAAGGTTATGGAGCCAGTCTTCTCCACTAGAGGCTGCAAGTGTAAACATGCCAACCTATGCCAAATCAGCATTCACCAATGATGGCAAAAATATGCACGTCTAGATAGCGCATCCAAAGAAACCTCATTTATTAAAAGCCTGTTTCTACACTCTGGAAAACTCACACCAGAACCTTTCTCTTATTTTCTTTGGTAGGTAAACATTTATTAGAACTAGGGAGGTCGAGATGGTCAACTCAAAAGAATGCATTGACAACCAACCCATGCCAGGGAGGTTAAACAATAGCAAGATTACAAACCCACTCCCATCTTACAAGAAAATCCCCTTAAATTCTTTCAACAATTTACACCTTTCTCTTATCATTATTTGTGGATGCTTACATGTATGTTAGTTCTTAATGACAACTAAAGCAGAACTTGCCCCCATATCAAACACTCACTCATCACTTCATTGCTCATCCACAGCAATGGTT
The DNA here is from genome assembly GCF_017979445.1 of Akebia trifoliata. NCBI lineage: Eukaryota > Viridiplantae > Streptophyta > Magnoliopsida > Ranunculales > Lardizabalaceae > Akebia > Akebia trifoliata. Next base: position 4,723,647 of record NC_141377.1, read on the forward strand.
GGCCCCATTATCACCACGGGCTGGAAAATGTCCTATTGTTGTCAAAGAGACCACATCATCTAGGAGCTTAGGATGTCTGGGAAGGAGTCCCTATAGATTCCTAGGCTTCCCTGAGACCACTAATGACCCAGGTTCTAGGTAATCTCTAGGCCCCACCCAAAAATCAAGCGAAACCCCTGAAGTGATCATTTCTGTCTTTGAACATTGACAGGTATCATTATCTAGATTAGACCAAACAGACCAAAAATCAGTACAACAAATGCCCCGATTTATGGTTTCAAGAGTACATTGATGAAAAAATATTCATGAGTTGAATTTCTCTGAATCTAGGGTTTGATGTGCTTAAAGATACCAAAAACCAGGCTCATCGCTCTTACAGACATTGGTATACTATAAGTCTGCACCAATAAATAAGTAATTCCATATTTATTTTGTTCATGTGAAGAGTAAAATAAAGTGGGGTTTTTTCAGAGGTTAGATACTCCGTAGGGAAAGGAAGTATAAGTTACTTATCTAACATGAGTGTGGAGAAGATAGAAAGCAAAATGCATTACATAGAACAAATACATCAAGGTAGCAATGCCATGGAAGAAGCGCTTTATCTTTAACCTGACTCCAACAGACAGATATTTGACAGGCCAAGAAAAATGTATCAGTTAGATAATTTTAAAAAATTCAGGAGCAAATTTGTTGGATCAAATGTTAGCTGTCCTTTTCACAATTTAAAGTGGGCCCTAACAACATATCATTCTGCAATTGTTAGAAGCAGAAGATTCACTGGATTCAAGATGTTTCCTTAGAATTCACATACAAAACTTGAAATCAAGAAAAAGATTATATTGCTATTAATGGCACAAGCCACAATACCTGAAGGCACCGTACGTATCTATTTGTATAACCTAAATCATTTACTAATTGCACCTCCAACGCCTTTGCCAATTGGCGAGCTGATGCAACAAACCTGAAGCAGAAGGACATTTGTTAGTTGACACTAGCAATCAAGGATATAACAATGGTGACATACACAGGGTTCTCTTATGATGTGGGAACATCAGTGACCTCAAATGCTTCAAATGATGTGGGAACAACAGCTCCTGCTTCTCTTAATGCTTCATTCTTTGCTTGTGCAGACTCCATCTCACCACCACTTTTGGCACCCTGGTTTAAATAATGCTACGATTAAAAGAGTGGTGGATTAAAAGGGAACAGTCCTAGGTATTAGGGTAATAACTCACAGCATGATCAAATTGCACTTCTGACTTGAAGAGCCGTGCACAAGTTCCGCTAACCCAAGCAACCACTGGTTTAAGTGTTTGAGGATCATCCTTTTCCCTCCTCCAAATTATTGGATGTCAAGGTTCATGAAGAGAGAGAGACTCTAAGTACCATTGAGACCGATTGTACTTGTCTTGCTGAAGTAAACTGATCAGAATGGATTTCACTCATCCACGGCTTTAGATTCAGGCAAGCTAGTTAATATCCCAGGGCAAGAAACAAGAAAAGGGCAATCATTTTCGAAGTCCTAGGAAGAACTTAAAAGGGGGGTGTTAATCTGGCATCTACATCAAAATCCTAGTAAAATAAACTTGTATTAACAACCTTGTTTTTACCAAATCGATCGGTCAATCCTGCTGTGCACCAGAAAACCTCATCAAAGCTTACATCTTCTCCAAATACGTAAGCACTGAAAAAAGAAAAATTATTTAATTTTAATTTACATGAAGATGTTGACATTGAATATCCATGTGAACTATATTATCTAATCATTTCCAATTAGTGACCTCAAGAACAAACTGTATACCATCTCAACTGGCTATGAACGATGTGCTGAAAAAGACTAAGTTCACTTTATTCTGAAGGTATTACTACAAGAGAGAATCTAAAAGATGATCATAACCAGCCGGTCAATCACTTTATGTGTGTGTGTGTGTGTGTGGGGGGGGGGGGGGGGGGGGGTTGTGTCAAAATCTGACACATCCAATGGGTTTGTGTGTATAAAAGTCCAAATATGGTTCACATTAATCAAAAATAAATTTGCAATTAGGTGCCATATACAAAGTGAGGCTAGAGTAGTAGCATTGGGAAAAGTCAAGCATAAGGAAATGCATACCTGGTTATACTTCTTAGAAACTAAGATTTTTAAGATAGGTAGAACCATAAGTAAGGATACTCATAAGGATGAGATGCTAGCTAAGATTGATAAGCAAGACATACCCTAAAATAGATTTAAGTGGTAGGTGGCTGAAGTAGAAATGTGCTTCTGAAGTATTATGTGACTGACGTGTACCAAAAAACTACATGTAAATTTACAAAACAACAATAATACCAATTAAGCTTCTTCTTTTTTGGGTAAGTGATACCAACTAAGTTTTATGGAGTTGAAATTCGGACAGTCAGGAAAAAGGATGTTTATAAAATGAGCACAACAGAAATGAAGATGGTGAGATGGATGAGAAGTAAGACTAGGAAAGGCAAAACTAAAGGGGGAGATATTGGTATTTGACTCAAAAATTTAGTAGATGATAAAAGTGGAAATATCTTCTGGAGTATTATGTATGTTGAAATGTATGGAACAAATCATACTCTTATCTACACAGTTCTAACAGAAACTATAGAACCATTTTTACATGTTTTCAAACAAATCAACTCTTTGAAACATAAATTCAAGTTTTCCTTGGATAGACTCAAGTTTTTCTTTTCATTTCTAAAAGTAATTGTGGACCAAGAAAATGGTAATAGATATTTTCATTACCAAGTTCAATAGTGAAAGAATCAGTAAGTTACCTTCAAATTAATCCACTACTAGTTATGCTAATATAATGGAGGACTATGATTGAGGAAAAGAAACAATAGCTCCAAAAACTTTCAATAACAGAACTAAAACAATTTGTAAGGGAAGAAGAAATTTAGCAACAACACTATTAATTTTAAAGGGCAAGAATTCGAATTTATCCCCTTTGGATCCAGGAGAAAGGGTTGTCCAGGAATGTCATTTGGGCTTGCCCTCATTGAGTTTGTTGTTGCCAACCTCTTATACTGTTTCAATTGGGAGTCACCTCATGGTGCAAAAGGGAAACCAAACATGACTGAATCAACTGGGCTTATTGTCACTAAGAAAATTCCTTTTCATCTCATTCCAATTGCTTTCCTGATGGGTCCTAACCAGGAGGCTTTATGTTTGGCCAATCACCCTAACATCCTAGCTTGATGTACAAACTCTTCTTTCTTTCAAAGAGAGCATAAACAGAGAGTAGAAGCATAAGGTGAGAGCAGGTAAAAAAGGGTGGTGACACAGATACTACCTAGAATATAACAGAGCCTTTCAAGTGTCTGGATAAATAATTATTAATGGTGTAGACTCTACATGACAAATAGATATAGGACTTACAGATCAGTATGACATGGTACTCCCCATTAAGCCAATCAGGGACCATGTGAATGCCACATGATGCTTGTTTATGCCATTCATTGGTTGCCTAGTGATCTTATAGATACTTGTAAAAGAAAAATATTGTAAAAAAATGATTGTATTCCCAGGTTTACGAGATGCCAAGAGAGTTGTAATATTAAAGGAGCACTCAAGGTAAGTAGGTATGTTTGGGATAAGAAGAAAACATGATGATCATAGATAAGGTAAATGGGGTGCAATTTTTCAGAATCACAGACATGGAGTTCTACATATATATAGTTTCAACCTAAGTTATACCCACTAAATTAAACAAGTTAATTTCACAAGTTAAAAGTCGTTACCGTGCATGCATTTGATGAATAAATCCAACTCTGAGAAGTGGAGTTCTCGTTCTCATAACATGTCAGTTGGTTCTGACCAGCAAGTAAACATCCTCACCCTTCATCAGCATAACCAAAACACATGAACCCATGAGAGCTTCAGTGTTTTCAAAAAAAAAAAAGAAGAAGATAACTTCAAGGCCAAACCATCCCATAACACTTCCATCTAATGGATGAAGAACATAATACTTGAGATCAAAAACATTTACTCAGAATGGACCAATATACCTGCATAAACTCGACTGGTCATGAGAGTAGTATCACAAGACTATGTATATATTAGTAGTCTTATTTCAATCCATCATCCCAATCCCCTTCTTATTAGTCGTTAAGAGTTGATTTACTTGTTAATAATCTAGAAGAGTTCAGAACCACATGGATGGAGCTACTCTTTAATACTTTCATTACCTCTATTTATAAGAAAATAAAACCTTATGACCATAAGGTAATGAATAAGTAACAAATCCCAACAATCTATCTAACAATGATCAAACCACCTCCTACATCTTGTCACTGTCATTGAGCTAAAATTTCTAATCAATTTTGAGTCCAAAAACATCAAATTTTCGATTGAAGTCTCAAAATAGTTCTACTTGTCAAAATAAGCTTCCAACAAATATGATGACTTCTTAGTCGAACATCTATGTAAGTAAAAATGTCTTTGCCATTTGAAAAGTGATTGACCAATGGGCACAAAACCTTCAAGCTCTCCCTATGTAATATTCACATATATTATTTTATTTTATTTTAAATAGGAATTTACAAGTGTAGCCACTCCACAAATCTTGATGATGAGTTGGATGACAAAAACTATGGATGCTCTTATGTAAATTATGTTGCTAGAGGTATGTCAAATCCTAATGATATCCATATGCAAAGGTGAAAACTATAAATCAAAACAATGACCATCAAGTCTAATGCTATTGCTTCTTCTATGGGAGAAAAAATTACTAACCTAGAAAATCAATAAGGGAGCGCATCGACGTGAAAAAAAAAAAAGTTAACAAACAAGGTGTTATATATGACACCCACTAAGAATAAAAAAAACATATAATAAAAATTAAAATACGTAAAACATCACAAAAATGATCTATTTTTATCTAAAATATTAGCTAGAGAAATGCAATTAATTTCTAGAAAATCAACAACTCTGAGAGCATATATATATGGGTCCCGTTCAGCACCCTAAGCTTTACCACACACTTTAACAAACGTGTTTTGTCTTATATGGGTTAGAAGTTTTGGAATGAGCTGATTTTTCGTGAGGATGATCTCTATGGTGAGGAGATCATCCTCACCAAAAATCAGCTCATTCCAAAACTTCTAACCCCATCAAAATGGTTTACAAAAAATGGACGGTCCACGATTTTTCAACGTGTAAACATGGGGCTAAACATTTCGGAATGGGCTGATTTTTGGGGAGGATGATCTTCTAATCATAGAGATCATCCTTACCAAAAATCAGCCCATTCCAAAATGTCTAACCCATGTAGGACAAAAAACGTTTGTTAAAGTGTGTGGTAAAACTTAGGGTGCTGAACATTTCCCTATATATATATATATATATAGGGTCACGTTCCTAAGACTCATATTGAGACTCACATTGCGACACACCGTTTTGTCTTATATGGGCAAAAATGTTTGGAATGAGCTGATTTTTTGTGAGGATGATCTCTGTGATGAGGGGATCATCCTGGCAAAAAATCATCCCATTCCAAAACTTCTAACCCCATCAAAATTGATTTACAAAAATTGGACGGTCTATAATTTTTCAACAAAAATTGGACGGTCTAGAAATTTCAAATGAGCTGATTTTTGCAAGGATGATCTCCTCACCATAGAGATCATCCTCACAAAAAATCAGCCCATTCCAATATTTTTGCCCATATAAGACAAAACGGTGTGTCGCAATGTGAGTCCCAATATGAGTCTTAGGAACGCTGTTCATATATATATATATAGGGAAATGTTCAGCACCCTAAGTTTTACACACACTTTAACAAACGTTTTTTGTCCTACATGGGTTAGAAGTTTTGGAATGAGCTGATTTTTGGTGAGGATGATCTCTATGATTAGAAGATCATCCTCCCCAAAAATCAGCCCATTCCGAATGTTTAGCCCCATGTTTACACGTTGAAAAATCGTGGACCGTCCATTTTTTGTAAATCAATTTGATGGGGTTAGAAATTTTGGAATGAGCTGATTTTTGGTGAGGATGATCTCCTCACCATAGAGATCATCCTCACCAAAAATCAGCTCATTCCGAAACTTCTAACCCATGTAAGACAAAACGCGTTTGTTAAAGTGTGTGGTAAAACTAAGGGTGGCGAACGGGACCCATATATATATATATGTAAATTAAATCAGGAATCAAACAACCCTACAATATTCAATTCAGATTCATTGATAGATCATCAAAATATTTAGATCAAGCATCGAAACAAAATCTCAAGTTCTAAAATTTATGAAACAACTTACCTGATCTCCAAAGCTTATAATGTCTAATAAAACCTTAAAACATGATAACGAAGTAAATGAATCAATCTCTTTTAGAGATTAAGAACACCAACAGACGATCAAAATCTCTCAGATTTCAAAAAACTCTGAAACAGATCGAGAAGAGAAGAAATAGTGTTGATGTTCATGTATCTCGCTTTCGTAAATCAAATTAAAATGACATGAAATCTTAATCGGTGGGAAAAAAAATCGAATAACAAAATTACATTTCGACTTGAAAGTAATACCTTTGGGAAATAGAAAATCAAAATTAATGTATTTTGTGGGATCAGAAATCCTAGATCGCATCGTCAACAACATGAATAGGGTTAAGGATCTATCAATCTAAGAGAGAAGAGAGAGAGAGAGAGAGAGAGAGAGAGACTCACCTTATAACACAACAGAAAACTTCTTCACTCCATCATTTCCAAAGTTGAGAGATCACTTCGAGAGATCAGATATTGTGCGATCAGATAGAGAAAGATTGAGCGATCAAATAGAGGGAGAGATGAGATCGATCAAGAGACGAGATCGAGGAAGACAGGGAGGGAGAGGGATAGAGAGAAAGATCGAGACATTCGAGAGAGATCAGACAAAGAGAGATACAGAGAGTGAGTGAGTGAGAGAGACGAAGTGTTTGGCAACCGTAGACTGTGTTTTGTGGAGACAAAATTCGTGGTCCATTGACCGCGGAATTTGGGTGTTAAAAATTTGACGGGCCAGGCTCAACAATTTTTTTCGTTAAAATTGGGGATTTTTACTTTGTCTCTTTCCTTATAAGTTCTTGGCCCTCTCCACTCATTGTCAATTGATTTTGGGTTGGACCTCCAAATTAATCATTTACACTATCATCATTGAAGTCTTATCTCACATATTTAAGTCTATTAAACAATCCCTGCATCTTTATTCAATTCTGCCCCTGATTATTATTGAAATTTCCATTATTAATCATATATTATACGCACAAGGCTTTAATGCCTTGAACATCATCTCCATGAAGATCCTTTGTAGTACCACTAGGAATGAGCTGTGCCCAAGCCCAAGTAAGTGTCCAATTTCATGCAATGCAACCGATTCCAAATCACAAGCACCAACGACAGGATCATTGGCCATGTCTCATCCCTATCGATCATTGTAATGGATTCTTCCATCTATTCGACCTATAATCTCGAGTCTCCTCGAATATGAAGTGTGTCACCGTTGATGACCACCTAATCTTGCATTTTACAAGGACTAAACATAATATCACAAGGTTGTTACTTAAATACCCTTCTTCTTTTTTTCCTGTTTGGTATGCTGGAAAAGGTTTAAGGTTTAGGGCCTAAAAGGATTTCCATGTCTAAAGTGTAAATTCTGCAGAGATGGAGCAAACTATAGAGACCCTTTAATTCAGGCATGTTTCCCCCCTTGACTACAGTCTTATATGAGAAATTAGTAGAAAATGATCACAATACACTTATATCTCCAACCTTTTTCCTAAACTATTTTTTTTCCACCAATACCCTCTGTCTTCAACCATGAGTTTTGGTGACAAGATCACCAATTCGCAACTGCAATTCTTCGGAACTAAACAGGGCCTACAAGGTTAGTGGGACGTGACAATTAGGGTTTAAAATGGGTCGAATCTTTTATTCGGATCCGGATTTGAATCCTACCCAACTAAATTACTTGATTTGGATCAGCCAGGTAGGATAATTTCAAACCATTCAACAATTTTTTTTTTGTTGCTATATATATATTAATTATTAATTATATTATTCTATTTTATTGTTATAATTCCTTTAGTTTATAAGAATACAAATAAAACAGTAGAAAAAAGATATTTTGAAAAATATAAAAATATAATTTTCAAAGCAATATATCATTTAGATCTAGATGAATATAGAGATGAATCTGTATTCAACCCAGAAACAACTTGGATGAAGGGACATCAACCCGCATTCAATCCATTTTTTTATTCGACTCTACTCCAAGGTCCAAACACCTTAAATTTGAATTCGAACCACTCAATTATTTTTATAAAATCCAACCCATTTTATGCCCTAGTGACAATGGGTCACCGTTGCAGCGCAACGGTAACAATGGGAGAACATGGATTAAGCAGTTGAGTATTTGGATTTTACTCTATTCTTTGTACATGGAGAACATGCTTGACCCGGCCATGGAAGTGCAACATTAACCGCGGCCCATTGTCACCATTAAAATGTAATAGTAACGGCGACTCATTGTCACATCACTATAACGGGTACGTTTAAAGTTGATTCTATTTGGCTTTCATTTGTAAAATGGCAATCTTGGCTCCAAAACCCATGTTACGTACCTACTTAGATCGGATCATAAAAAATAATAAAAAGAAGAAAAATATTGAGATTGATCTCGTTCGAGGGAGATCGGATCTCCTAAGCCACCAATTCGAGATGGTGAATCTCCAAATCCCAAAGGACTTTTTAATAATAATAATTCTCTAGGCATATAACATTCTTTACCCCTTGTAAAAAAACCTTGTCCTCAAGGTTTCAATCTAGAAAGTATTCCCTCCCCCTTCATTTTCAATTCCATCATCTTGCTCGTCAATTTCATCCATTTCTTTTTGCCAATTCCCCTCTAAAAGGAAAATTTGCTGAACTTTACATTTATGACCTTGGGAGAATCGTTCATCGCAATTATAACATAACCCACGATCTCTACGCTATTTCATCTCTACAGGTGAGAGTCGTTTAAGAGCAACTGATAATGGTTTTCCTGAATGAACGATTGTGTTGGTGTCATTTGTAGGGTTGTTTATCCGCTTTCGAGCCAATATTTTTTCTTCTTGCATGCAAGCGAGGCCAATTGCATCAGTGAGTGTTGTTGGTTTCAACATCTGGACACTCAAACGAATTTCTTCCTTCAATCCTCCCACAAAACAACTCACCATGAAGGACTCATTAAGACCTTCAGTTCTGTTTGTTAACTCCTCAAACTGAGTTTGATATTGCTCCACCGAAGATGTTTGTTGCAATTTAGACAGCATAGCCGTTGGATCCTCGTATGGTGAAGAGCCGAATCTAACTTGCAAAGCAGAATTAAAGGATTCCCAATTTGAAATCGCTCCTGACCGTTCCATCCAACGAAACCATTGGAATGTCTTTCCTTCCATGTGAAAGGAGACTATAAGTAGCCTTTGTGTGAAGGGTGTCTACTGGTGTAAGAAGAATTGCTCTGCCCTATAAAGCCAACCATCTGGATCCACCCCAGTAAACCTTGGAAATTCCAATCATACTGTCCGAGTTTGAATTCCCTTGTCAATATCAAATTGATAAAGTTCATCAAGTCTGTTAATTGTTTTACTGGAACTCTCCCTTATCTCATTGCCTTTTTCTTTAGAGATGTGCTCAATTTTGGTGTCCAAACTTGAAACCTTCATCACTAGCTCATTAAGGATATTCCCATGGATCTTTGTGGTTTCCTTCAAGAAACCTATCATCTCATCGAGTTTGGCATTTCGTGTTCCTTCCGCCATTCCAGAATCTACTGCTCTAGTACCAATGTTACGTACCTACTTAGATTGGATCATAAAAAATAATAAAAAGAAGAAAAATATTGAGATTGATCTCATTTGAAGGAGATCGGACCTCCTAAGCCACCAATTCAAGATGGTGAATCTCCAAATCCCGAAGGACTTTTTAATAATAATAATTCTCTAGGCACATAACAACCCATGGTTGAAGATGAAAGATTTTCTCGAAAAAAAAAAAAAAAAAAACTACTTAATGGTCCCTGACACTAACTTTTTTATTCTGATTAGTCCTTGACTTTTAGGGTGATCAAAATAGTCCATTTAGTAAATTCTTCTTGTCCAAATTGTCCCTCAACCTCATATGAGGTTACATGTTTGAAATACCAAAACTGCCCATTTTTCTTCTTCTTCACATACTTAGGTTTTCCAACAACCATTCAAATAATTTTCAATGATTTATTATTATTATTATTATTATTATTATTATTATTATTATTATTATTATTATTATCATGAATGAAGAATGTAAATGATATATTTCATTTTGAACTTTTAAATATAATTTTTTTAAAATTTATTTTGACGATTTATAACAAAAAATGAAGGTAGGAATTTTCAATTCTTTTACTTCTATCAAGTTTTAAATCGATCTTTCCATGTATTTTAGTTGAAAAACTCGAAAAAAATAAAATTAGATAAATTTTACAACACCAAGGTCAACAAATTTTTTTAAGTTCAATATTTTTATTGTCAAGATCGTCAATTAGTTTTAATTATTGTCAACCTCAACAATATTTAAAATTGGTGAGGTCGACAATAAATAAAATTGCAGTGGTCAACAATAATTAAAAAAAATTATCAACCTCAACAATAAAAATATTGAACTTAAAAATAAAATTGCTAACCTCGGAGTTATAAAATTTATCTGATTTTGTTTTTTCTTGAGTTTGTTCAACTAAAATACATGAAAAGATCAACTTAAAACTTGACATAATTACTTGTAGATGATTTCAAACCAAAAGAACCATCTTTGATCGATTTTGATCAAAATGTGAAGTAAATATATGTAGAAAATTCTAGTTTTTTACATACATTTTCAAAATGCTTAAAAAAAATCCCTTGAAAATGACTTCTTCTTCTTTCTCAAATCCTTTTCATCTAAATGGAGTCTTCAAAACTCGATCGAGATGTCGAAAATCTTTTATTTATTATTATTTAGAATGTAAATGGTGAGTTTGAATGGTTAAGGAAATTTCAACATTTCAATAAATGTTAGGGTGGGGTTTAGAGACTGATTGGAAAAGGGAGATTTATTAAATGGACTTTTTAGCTCACCCTAAAAGTCCAGGACTAATCAGAAAGAAAAGTTAGTGCTTAGGACCATTGAGTAGTTTTCCCAAAAAGATAAAAAAAATCAAGAGTTTTGGAATAGGTCAAAGATAAAGTGCATTTTGGAGGTTTTCTACAAGTCTTTGAAAGAAGACTAGTGATCAAAGGATCTACATGGAGATGATATTCAAGGCATTCAAGCCTTGTATAATCGCTGATCAATATATAATGGAATTTTCAATGACAAAAGATATGGCTCAAGGACATAATTTAATGGAGGAGTAAATTCCTTTAAATTTTTTGGAATAAAACTATAATGATGATGATGATGATGATGATGATGATGATGGGGTGTCCAAACTTACGTCCGACTAGGGGGACCAAAAGAGCTAGGGGAGCCAAGGGATATGGGCACATGCAACGCCTGCACATGATCACACGCTCTGGGCAAGTGAGGGTGTGCCCTTGTGGGTGGCCCAAACTCACAACTTATAGACTCTCACCGCTTATTTGATCTGAAATTGCCATTTGAAACACCCCTTCAAGATTGCAAATTATTATTATTATTATTATCATCATCAAATCTTACAAACGGTAGTTGAGTTCGCCTCGTGGCATCCAAAAACGTGATCCGATGCCATAGGGATGTAGAGGACAAAATTCTATGAACTTTGCAAAAGAATTATTTTTCTTCATTAAAATTTTAAATAATATTTTATTTTTTAAATCTGAGTTTTTCCATGAATTATACAAGGCTCATGAGATGGATCATCAATTTGGTAATCCATTTGAGCTCGACAACCCAAGATTTGAACTCTTACTTAGTAAGGAAAGTGTTTATCTAGTAGATAGATCATTACTAATTATCTGACTTGGGCACGTGGCATACTCAATGACTTACTTGACGTGACAAGCTTGGAAACTGCAAATTCCTTGGGATACAAAACTGTGATTTCTCATAAAAAGATGAGGTTTTGTATCCCGAGTCAGCAGATCTACGATTTCTAAGACTGCCACGTCAGGTAAGTCAATTGAGTATGCCACATGCCTAAGTCAGATTATCACGACTCATATACCCATTTTCAAACTCTTACCCAAAAAAAACCCCTTACATGGCATGTAATTAGGTGGGGGAGGAGGTTTCAACTTGGGTGCATAAGATCCAGACCCTCTTTTAAAGGGTGGTAGGGATTTGGTAACTCAAAAAAATAACATGATCTCAACCGTTGAAATAAGAAATCAAAAGGTTGGAATTTCTATGTATCCCAATATAATCCAAATCGTGATGATGCGTATCCATATGATAAAGCCCAAAGTTCCATTCCTCCGACCCATTGTGAGAGAGATTTTTTCCAATTAAGAGTTGAGGTTTTACAAAAAACGTCACGATATTCTAACTCAAATTGTTTTACTTAGTTGATATGACAAATGCACATATCCATATATCTTTTTCTTTAGGATACACAAGGAAAAAGATCCTCGGTTCTATGTACTTGTCACGTCGATCGAGTGAAAATTTTCGAGTCAGATTTACATTAGTCTATATAAAATAAGAGTTAGAAAAGAGAAAGATAATTCGTTTTTAATTTGAAATTTCAAATTCTATAATCCGCTGTCATAGTCAATTCAAAAAAAGATTGAAATTTTTTTATATACTCTATCATTGCGGAAACTCTAATCCGCAGTTATATTCAATTTTTAAAAAAATTATTGACGAAAAGAACTCACAAAACTGAATTTTTAATATTAAAAAAAATATATATATTCTATAACTATGGAAACTATGATCCGCTGCTATATTTATTTAAAAAAAAAAAATCGTTTTATATAAAAACAATGATTTTGTAGTAGCGGATATATTTTTCCGCTGCTATATAGACTGGATTGGGGGTAAAGGGGCCTTATAGCGACGGATATAAGTATCCGTTGTAATAAGTTCTATTTATAGTGACGGATAAAAATATCCACTGCAATAATATTACATACAGAGGCGGATAAAATTATCTGCTGTTAGAAACAGTCGTTGTATATCAAAAATGTTGTAGTGAATATAGTCTATATAATTTAAGACACCCCCTTCATTCCGCCATTCGTGGACCATCCAGACCTTTTTTTTCAAAATTTTTTGACAAACATGATTTTAAACATTTTTATTTTTTATTTATTTTCAAAAAAAAAAAAAAAAAATTTAACTTGAAATTTTATCAATTTTTTTAATAAAAGGGAAAAAATATACAATTAACATACACTAACAAGTAACAATAATAGAGAATCCTTATAGATCAAACATTTCGAAATGAGCTTAAATTTTTATGGGGGAAAGAAGAATCTCAAGAAGATCATTTAAAATTGGAATCATTCAAATCGTAGTGTTTTCGAGCATGTTTGACTCAATTTTTTAATTAGTTTGACTCAAATTTTGTGCACCACATACTCACTTTTCATCCAATATATCTGGACTCAATCTTTGGGTTCTGTTTAAAACGGTTTGGTAATAAAATTTTGATTGTAGACTCTTTAAGTCCTTGAGTTTGAACTAATAATTGATTGAGTTTCATTTGATCTGCTGACTGAGTCATGTTTGTTGACTGAGTCAGGATCTAGACCCAAATGATTGAGTTTTATTTGATCTGTTGACTGAGTCATGTTTGAACTAATAATTGACCAGTTGGACTAGTGTATTAACTCTCAATTTAAGTTCGATAAAGACCCATAAGTAGGGGTGTCAATGGATACCCATTTAATCGAAAACTCCCAGTTCCGGTTCCCTTTTTATTGGAACTGATTAGAACCGGGTCTAAAATGAAACCAAACTAATAGGAACTAGAACCTTTAGGTTCTTTCTAATAGAAATCACGGATAGTCGGAACTGATTTATTTTGTTATTTCTTTTCATAATATAAATGATTTAAGGTATTTTTTATTTCAAAATTAATACATCTCATACAAAATTCTTCAATTTTTCACATAAGTTGTCTTCTAAAAAATTATGAGTTCTCTTCTAAAAAATTATTACTTTTAACTAAGATAAATTTTTTACTTTTGAAAAAAGAAAATCATTAATTTGTATCTTTAGTATAACAAATTATAATTAAATTAATAATTTTGTTGATAATATATTAGTTTTTGAAAGGAATTTTTTTTATTTATAATGATTTAAAATACTTTTTTTCTCACTTGAGTCTTGAGAATCATAACAGATGGGTACTCATGATTTTTGGTGGTTCTGGTTCCATTTATTGTGGAATTGGACCCGGAACCGAATAACATATCATGATTATGGTTCTAAGTTCCTTAGGAATCGAACCGAACCGACCCATTGACACCCTTACCCATGAATAATTTTGAAGATTATTGCCCCATATGTTAATAATTAAAACATATTTGTAAGTGACTCATAGAACTCCAATATTTAGAATTGTTCTTCTGCTAAGAACAAATCCATGGAAAGATCGAATCATCTAAGTGATTCAAATTAACCTGATTAAATGATTTTTAAGACCAATAAAATAACGATCAAACAATAGTAACCATTCAAAATATTGAGTTCTTCCTAATTGTCATCGCTATATGATGGACTTGAAATTATTGCTTATTTAATTTGTTGGGTCCTAACATTTATAAGAATCTAAGAAGCTCTAGACCAAGAACAAGTCCTTTTGTATCAATTGCTCTTCTTCATTCCTTCTTACATTAAGTCTATAAATAGGCCTCATTGTGAATGGGAATCATTAATTCAACATACAACAAGAGCTCCTCCCAACATACTAATATGGCAGCTAAAATGTTCTCTCTTCTTGCTTGCATACTTCTCCTCCTAATTCCCTTCTTGTGTCAATCCCTTCCATTGGACTCGAATGATGGAACACCGAAACCCTTCGATTTCCTCCAAAATTTGGTGGGATGTCACATGGGAGACACCATAAAAGGTTTACATGAGCTCAAAAAGCATCTTAAAAATCTTCGGTATTTAAATCATCACCTATCAAACGAACTCATTCATTCCGATGATGACTCCTTCGATGATATCTTGGAGTCGGCCATCAAGACTTACCAACTAAATTACCGTCTAAAGGCCACAGGGACTCTAGACTCCGAGACTGTGAACAAGATGACGATGCCTAGATGTGGTTTCCCTGACATCATCAATGGAACCACTTCGATGAGGCCTGCCAAGAAGAAGCATCACCACCATGGGTCTACTACCCTCCATACCGTCTCACATTATTCCTTCTTCCAAGGATTCCCAAGGTGGCCAGCTTCTAAGACCCATCTTACCTATGCATTCCTCCCGGGAGCCCAAGTCGACATTTTAAGCCCAATTTGTGCTCGGGCCTTTGAAAGATGGTCATCGGTGACACACTTCATGTTCGAGGAGACTAAAGATTATACCACCGTGGACATTACTATTAGTGTTGAGAGGAGTATTCATGGAGATAGTTATCCCTTCGATGGGCGTGGTGGAACTTTAGCTTACGCTTATGCTCCGACCGATGGAAGGTTCCTTTACGATGGGGAAGAGCAATGGTCCAATGGTCCGGCCATGGGTCATTATGATTTGGAAACTGTTGCATTGCATGAAATCGGACACCTACTTGGGCTTTACCACAGCTCAGTAGAGGATGCTATAATGTACCCCACTATTCCCATTGGAGTTGGGAAAGATATGCATGGAGATGATGTTCAAGGCATTCATGCCTTGTACAATCTATGATTGATTAGCGAAATTTTAATAACAAAAGATATGGCTCGATATGGGATTGTATGTATTCGAGGACTAGGATCCCTTCAAGTTAATTTTTTGGGTTATGGCTTTTATAACGATGATGTAAGGGAAACTTGCACGATTCGTTTCATTATTTTACTTTCAAAAAATTAAAATCATGGACTTGCATGCCTGATGGAAACAGTGACTAAAACAATATTAATGTGTCACATTTGTTCGAACTGATCTAATAATAATAATAATAATAATAATAGTATTATTGTTATTTTTATTACTATTATTAGGATTTTGTTAATGTGTGCCCTTAAAGTGCAATAAATACACTTCGGAAATTGGAATCAAAGGGTATTTGGGTAAAAAATATTTTTTCAAGATCATTTTCAGTACAAAATCCAATTTTCAAAGTGTATTTATTGCACTTTAACGTGTACCCTTAGGGTGCACGTTAACAAAACCCTTATTATTATTATTATTATGCTGACATCCAAGATCTCACGTGGATGTTAGTCTTCTCTACAACTTTGGATTTTTGAAAATGTCTTTGACATTTTTGTCTTTTAGCACATGTGGGTAAAGGCATTTTTGTATGTGTAGGATGGTATTTATGAAACTAAAGAGACTCTTAATTGTATTTTCAAAAAATGACATCCAAAGTGCATTTTTCACGGGTGGAGGGATCATACAAAAAAATGCTGATCTTTAGACATCGATTTTGAAAAAAGTAATGTCAAAAAGTTGTTTTTATGCACATTTTTTTCATTTGAAGAATAGATATCACTTTTTCTATAAACATCATTTTAAAAGTGGTGTCTAAAGTCTTTTTTTTCTAGTAAAACATGACAATTTGGCACGAAACAAACCATTTAACAAATAATCACGAAACTTGTAGGCACAAATGAGCAAAATGTCTTTGACAGGCTTGCAACCACTTTATATGTCAAAAAACACCTTACACCATCACTTTTAGTGAATTTCTTGCAAAAAATTGATTTTGAAATACCCCAAAACCTTTGCAAGCATTTTCAAAAACGAAAAAACCCTCACAAGTGTAATATGGTAATTTTCTTAAAAGACGATGAATTTCTAGGCAAACACTTAACATAATCTCGACAAAATCTTTAATCTAAACTACAATGAATAAATTCTCAACATTTAAATTTTGGAATTTCTAAATACAATTAAAAAAATATGATTCTAGGTGTTTATCTTAAAAAAAAAAATTAATACAATAAAAAGAGAAAATTCACATAATAACGAAATGTCATTAAAAATCCTGCTTGGACATCACGGAATGCTGTTGAAAATTTTATGGGGGAAACTTGACTCAGTTTTATCCACTGTTTCGACTCAGTTTTATCTACTGTTTTGACTCAATTTTTTAGCTCTGTTTAACTCGGTTTATTAATAAAATTTCAACTGAAGACATTTTGACCATGAAGATTGATTGGGCTTTAACAAGGACATGATGAATAACTTTGACTCCCTCTTTGACCCTCTGTTTGCATGGTTGACCAGATAGATCTCAACAATATTTATAGTATAATTGATCTTGACCACCCAAATTGATTGAATTTTTTTATATTATCAGTTTGACTGATTAATAATGTATGACCTAATAACTGACTGGTTTGAGTAGTGTATTAGTTCTAAATTTAAGTTTGGACTAAAACCCTTGAGAAGTAATTTTCCGAATTCACTTCCACGCCCGGCTAATCGAGCTAATTAATGCATGAGATTGGACCCAAAAAGACTAATTATTAAACTCCTAATCCAAAATTCATGAGTTGCTCGACGAGGTCCAAACGTTGGAGATTTAAAATTCTTATTAATCCAAGATGAAACCCAAATGGAAGGATCGATTCATCTAATTAGATTCAAATTAACATGATTAAATGATTAAGACCATTCAAAATAATGATCAAATAATAGTAGCCATTCAAGGTATTCACTTCTTTCTAGTTGCCCAAGGACCCCGACCTTCAAAGTAGGTATTATATACCCATCACCATAAAGGCTTGAAATATAAAAAAATATATAAATTATTGGTCATTTAATTTGATGCGTACTTCTAACATTTATTTGAATCTAAGCAGCCCAAGACCAAGTAAAAATCCTTCTAGCTTTGAAGTTGAAACACAATCATCACATGTTCTTCTTTTTCACTTCCCAAGTGTATAAATAGGTTTCATATCTATATAGGAAGTACAATACACATGAAGAGCTCCCAAAACTCAACAATGGCAGCTAAAATGTTTTCTATTTTTACTTGCATTCTTCTCCTCATCCTTCCCTACTTGTGTGAAGCTCATACATTCGACTCGAATGGCGATAAATCGAAACCCTTTGAATTCCTCCAACATTTGCGTGGATGTCACAAGGGTGACACCAAAAAGGGTTTACATGAGCTCAAAAAGTATCTTAAAAATTTTGGATACTTAGACCATTATCATCCCATAAATCCCATTCAAACGGATGAAGATGATGATACCTTCGACGATATCTTGGAGTCGGCCCTCAAGACTTACCAACTCAATTACAATCTTAAGGCTACTGGGAGTCTGGACTCTGAGACCGTAAACAAAATGATGATGCCTAGATGTGGTACCCCAGACATCGTAAATGGAACCACTTCGATGAGGTCAAGCAAGAAGAAACATCATCATCACCATGGGTCTACAACTCTCCATACCAACTCACATTTTTCCTTCTTCCCTGGATTCCAACGGTGGCCCGCTTATAAGACCCATCTTACCTATGCATTCCCCCTGGGGACCCAACGTGACTTTTTAAGCCCAGCTTGTGCACGGGCATTTGAACAATGGTCATCGGTGACACACTTCACGTTCGAGGAGACTCAAGATTATGAGGGCGCGGACATTTCTATTAGTGTGCGTACGGGTGCTCATGGAGACTGTCAGGCTTTCGATGGGCCTGGTGGGACTTTAGCTCATGCTTATGCACCAACCGATGGAAGGTTTCATTACGATGGGGATGAGAAATGGGCCGATGGTCCGGTAGAAGGTTATACGGATTTGGAAACGGTCGCTTTGCACGAAATTGGGCACGTACTTGGGCTCGCTCACAGCTCGGTGGAGGGTGCCATCATGTATCCCAGCATTCGCAGTGGTATTAGAAAGGGTCTGCATGGAGATGATGTTCTAGGCATTCGAGTGTTATACGATCTTTGGTAGATTAATAATGAAAATTTAGGTTTTAGGCAAGTATATGTAAGGGAATTTGCTAAAGCAAAGATATGGATCTAGATAGAATTGAATGGAAGAATATGTTTAGTTTAGCTGATCTAAATTTTGGGATAAGGGTTCTATAATGATGATGTAAGAGAAACTTAATTCGTATATTAACCACCAAGGACTGGCGTGATGGCCAAATATTACTTGTGTGTGCGTTGACATGGATAAAGTCAGGGAAAAAACTCTGAAATTGTTTCAATATTGGACCTTGGATATACAATAGTTCCGAATAAAAACTTTCTACAGATAAGATCTTTTGTCTCATGGTAACCTACTGGGAGAGCATGATCGTGCATGCCCCGAGGAATAGTCGGGTTCTCTAAGAGGCCCCGATGCTTTGTTTTGAAATGTTGCGAATACTACTGCCATGTAATTAATCAATCATAGTCTCTCAATTCCCTTGGATGGTAGTGGTGCTTCGTTTATTTGATTAATCTATTTGATTTTACCAATAATAAAAAATAGTATATCTGATTATTATTTATTTGTCTAATTGATTTTGTTGAGTTTAGTCCCATATCAGACATTCATTGCATTGTCTCTCTCCTTATAAGCTCCTGAGCCTCTCCAATCATGGTCAATTGGTTTTGAGTTGGACCCCCAAACTTATCAAGGTATCAGAGTGGGCGTTCCACTCCTCCATGTCACCCAGTTGATATCAATACGTGCTTTGGCCCAGTCCAGCCAACACATGTGGGGCGTGTTGAGCTTATCGCTCATTGCCTTAGATGAAATATCCCCACCCGGCATCTCTCTTTTAATCAATCAATTATGGCTCCTATGCTGAAATAAATCTTGGTTTATCTTAATCAAAGAAAGAAAATTAGAGAAAGAAGAGATTTTTTTCCCCTCAACTTGGTGAAACCATTTTTTTATGAGATCAATTATTTGGTGATGATGGTGAGAATTAAACTAAGGTCCATGGTATCATCCACCATAGACTTTACCAACTAGGTGAGAGAGAGAGAGTGAAGTTGGTGGTTTTTTTCCTTTCTCTATGGGAGGAGCAGCTTAACGAGTAATGACTTAAAAAAGTGAAAAATAGATATCACACCCCAATTAAAGATTAAAACACAAGTTTCAAACTTTACAAATGTTTGGCTCAAATTATAATGTCGACATTATAACGTCCGTTCAAACAATTTCAATAGTTGTTTACAATTATGATTTGGCTCATATAAAATGCTAAAACCAAAATATAGAAATCTAACCCAAAAAATAAGAGAGTTTCTATTGGCACCCCAACTTGTACTTATTCTCAACAATTCACTTAATTTCTTTATTTTTAATTGGGGTGTAATAAGTAAAAAATTGGGGTTCCAATAACAGCTCTCTAAATTTTTTAATGTTGGGGGTGAAGCCAGCAACTTCTAATCCTCGAGAACTCAGTCCCTACCAAGATAACCCAAAGCCATATATACATTGACACCATATATGTTGCAAACAAAGCTTGATTTTAGGGTAAACTCTCAAATAATTACGAAAGTTTTCAGTATTTCCAAATGTTGTTAATGTTTGACAAAGTTATCGCATAAGGTTGTAGTTGTGTCAACACATGTAACGCTTTCAATATTTTTTAAAACTTCAGTAATTATTTGGGAATTTATCCTTGATTTTATTTATTTTTGAAAAAAAAAGAAGAAAAGGAAACCATACAATAGTCTCATTCCAAAAATTTGGGTCCATGAGTCTTATTCTTCAATTTTATTCTATATTGAGTCACATTTTATTTTATAAGAAATTTCCTAAATCTACCAACAATTGAACTTTCAATTCTTAAGATTGTACAAGGCTTGAATGTCTAAAAAATCATCTTGATGCAATTCCTTCCTAACTCCAATGGGAAAGGTTGGGAACACATATAATGGCTTCTTCTATTGAGGTGTGTTGAAGCCCAAGTAAGTGCTTGATTTCATGCAACCCTACCATTTCCACATCCAAATAATACGGGATCAGATTAGAGGCCCATTTCTCATCCGCATCGTAATGGAACCTCCCATTGGTAGGTGCAAAAGAATGAGTCGCGGTACCACTAGGCCCATCGAACAGATTACCATCTCCATGATCACCTCGATATGCACCTATTGTAAGGTCTGCGACCGTATAATCTTGAATCTCCTCGAACGTGAAGTGTGACACCAAAGCCCATTTTCCTAAGGCCTGAGCACAAAGTGGGCTTAAAATGTCAATTTGGTCCTTAGGGAGCATTAATGCATATGTAATATTGGTCTTTGTAGTGGGCCATCGTGGGGCACCGGAGAAGAATGGAAAATGTGATACTGTACGAAAGGTGCTAGACCCATGGTGGTGGTCATGCTTCACCTTGCCCGACCACATCGAAGTAGTTCCGTTAACGATATCAAGGATGCCACATCGAGGCATCCACTACATGAAAACTGGAAAATTCGACAGAAAAATTTGTCGGGTCAAGGCCCACGAATTTTAGAAACTGAATTTTGACAGTCTTAATGTTCCCAAATTTGATGGCTTAGAGCTGTTGAATTTCTCTCATCCCTCATTAATTTGACAATTTCTACCCGTTGAAAAAAAAAATTTGACTGTGAAAAATTCGAATCTAATTCAACCCCTTAGTCCGTCGAATTTTATGAAATTTGACGGCCTAAGACGATCAAATTTGGGCTTTTTTCACATTGTGATCGTCATCTTTGTCCATTGTATCAGAGTCTAAAATCCCCATAACCTTAAGATTGTAATTGAGCTGATAAGTCTTGATGGCCAACTCCATGGTATCGTCAAAAGTGTCATCATTGACATGAATGTCATTGTTGGATTGGTGATAGTTTAAATATCCAACTGTTTTGAGATAATGTTTTCTCATGTAACCCTTTTATGGTGTCTCCCTTTTGACATCCTTGCAATTGTTGGATGAAATCAAAGGGGTTTGGATGAACTTGACACAATAGGGAGAGGTGACATTTTAGTCGTCATTACAAAATTGAGGGAAATCTTAACATGTCTTACATGTACTCTACGTATATATAATGAGGCTTTTTTATACACTTAGGAAGGAAGAAGTGGTGAATGTGGACCAGGGACACCAAATTAAAATAGGAAAGTCGTATCTAATAGTATATGAAAAAATTTATAATTTTATACTTTGAAATATCAAAAACTTAAGTAACAGATTGTGGCATAAAATAATAGTAAAAAAATAATATATCTATTAAGATTCTTGATGAGATTACTTTGATCTTATTAGATTTATATAGATTCAAAATAAATCCCCAATATACAAAGACAATCAATCAATTTGATTTGATTTAGCTAGTCAATGTAAATATATATCTTTGGGATATGTAACAAAATCCTTTGTCTCACACATTAATATAATAAAACAGGACAGTTGCCCACGCCCCGTCTTTCAATCTTTATCTTTTATAAGGAGGGGTTAGGATTTAATCTTGCCACGAATCTTAAGGACAACTTTCAATGTTATTGTCTTTTTTGTTTTCATCCTTTTTAAAAATATCCCTCCAACTTTATTATCTTTCCATTTTTACCTTTGTTTTCGAGAATACCCCTTAAACTTTCTTGCCTTTGCTCTTCTTCCTCATTATCCAAAATATCCATCCAACTTTATTATCTTTCCTTTTCTCTCCCATTTCTCAATAATACCCATCCAATTTTATTGTCTTTTGTATAGTTAGCAATTTGGTGTACGGTAAAAAATTGTTACGAGATTAATTCGAGTACAATTCGTAATATACATTCACCAGTTCGTTCAAAATTTCGATCAAAAAGTCACAGAATGAAAAAGATGCGATCCAAAAATGGTTCAAGTATAATTCGAGTTCAACAATCTAAAATCTTTAAAAAAAATTGTGTGTATACATATTAAAATTTCCCCTGTACTAATATCCACATATTTAGAGAAATTTCCATTCATTTTAAGATTCATTATTTTTATATATGATTTTTCAAAATCACCACTATTAAAATTTGATGCTTTTATGCATGTTTATCAAATATTTTTTCTTTACTACAATCAAGAACACTTGGATACTTCTACAAATGTTTATTAGCTAGACATTTTTTTTTGTTAGTAATTGTTAATCTATAACAATTGAATAGTTTGATTTAAGAAATATTATAGTTGATGTATAGAAATCAATATCCATTATAAACTTGTATTCAATATTTTAATTGTGTCTATTGCATATTGCATGCATAATGTGTGAATTTATACAAAACCCATGAATTTTGAAGAATATGTAAGCTCATGTTTAAGTGATTGATCCTACTTGATTGCTCAATCTTACTCTTGATTTTGTTCCGACGGAGAAAAATCTATTAGCTGATCCAAACATGCTCTACGAATATATTTGAC
Organism: Akebia trifoliata; assembly: GCF_017979445.1. Classification (NCBI taxonomy): domain Eukaryota; kingdom Viridiplantae; phylum Streptophyta; class Magnoliopsida; order Ranunculales; family Lardizabalaceae; genus Akebia; species Akebia trifoliata. Next base: position 4,747,085 of record NC_141377.1, read on the forward strand.
CTAATAATTGGCTGGTTTAATTAGTGTCTTAGTTCTCAATGTATGTTGGATTAAGACCCTTAAGAAGTAGTTTTCCGAAATCAATCCCACGCCCAGGTGGCCTTGCTGGACCCTAGGCGGCTGATCGAGCTAACTAATGCATGAAATCGGGACCTAAAAAGTCTATTCATTGAACTCCTAATCCTAAAATCATGATTTGCTCAACAGGGACCAAATGTTCAAGATTCAAAATTCTTTTTCATCCAAGACGAAACCCATATGGAAGGATCGACTCATCGAATTAGATTAAAATTAACCTGAAAATAATGATCAAAAAATAGTAGCCATTCAAAGTATTGACTTCTTTCTAGTTGACCAACCTTCAAAGTGGATATTATATGAATCTAAATTATTGCTCATTTCATTTGATGGGTACTTCTAACATTTATGAATCTAAGCAGCCCAAGACCAAGTAAAAGTCCTTTTAGCATTAAAGTTGAAACCCAATCATCACATCTTCTTCTTCTTCCCAAGTGTATAAACAGGCTTTATATCTATATAGGAATTGCAATACACATGAAGAGCTCCCTATACTCATCAATGGCAGCTAAAGTGTTTTCTGTTTTTGCTTGGATTCCCTGTCCTTCCCTACTTGTGTGAAGCTCATACATTCGACTCGAATGGCGATAAACTGAAACCCTTTGAATTCCTCCAACATTTGCGTGAATGTCACAAGGGTGACACCAAAAATGGTTTACATGAGCTCAAAAAGTATCTTAAAAATTTTGGATACTTAGACCATTATCATCCCAAAAATCTCATTCATGCAGATGATGATGATGCCTTCTTGGAGTCGGCCATCAAGACTTACCAACTCAATTACAATCTTAAGGCTACTGGGAGTCTGGACTCTGAGACCGTAAACAAAATGATGATGCCTAGATGTGGTATCCCAGACATCGTAAATGGAGCCACTTCGATGAGATCAAGCAAGAAGAAACATCATCATCACCATGGGTCTACAACTCTCCATACCAACTCACATTATTCCTTCTTCCCTGGATTCCGACGGTGGCCCGCTTATAAGACCCATCTTACCTATGCATTCCCCCCGGGGACCCAACATGATATTTTAAGCCCAGCTTGTGCACGGGCATTTGAACAATGGTCATCCACGACACACTTCACGTTCGAGGAGACTCAAGGTTATGGGGTCGTGGACATTGCTATTAGTGTGCATACAGGTGCTCATGGAAACTGTCATGCTTTCGATGGGCCTGGTGGGACATTTTCATGGAAGGTTTCATTACGATGGGGATGAGAAATGGGCCGATGGTCTGGTAGAAGGTTATATGGATTTGGAAACTGTCGCTTTGCACGAAATCGGGTACCTACTTGGGCTCACTAACAGCTCGGTGGAGGATGTATCCCAGCATTCGCAGTGGTATTAGAAAGGGTCTGCATGTAGATGATGTTCAAGGCATTCGAGTGTTATACAATCGTTGGTAGATTAATAATGAAAATTTTGTTTTTAAGCAAGTACATGTTAGGGAACTTGCTAAAGCAAAGATATGGATCTAGATAGAATTGAATGGAAGATTATGATTAGTTTAGCCAATCTAAATTTTGGGATAAGGGTTCTATAATGATGATGTAAGAGCAACTTAATTCATATATTAACCTCTAAGGATTGGCGTGATGGCCAAATATTACTTGTTGTGTGTGCGTTGACATGGATAAAGTCAGGGAAAACCCTCTTAAATTGTTTCAATATTGGACTTTGGATATATAATAGTTCCAAATAAAAGCTTTCTACAAAGAAGATCTTTTGTCTCATGGTTAACTACTGGGAGAAATATTGTGCATGCCTCGAGGATTAGTTGGGTTCTCTAAGAGTCCCGGATGCTTTGCTTTGAAATGTTGTGAATACTTCTACCATGAAATTAATCAATCATGGGTTCTCGATTCCCTTGGAGGGTGGTAGGTGCTTTGTTAATTTGATTGATCTTATTTGACTTTACCGGTAGATAAAAATATTATATCTTGTTATTATTCATTTGGATAATTGATTCAACAAAATTGATAGTAAATTTGTCAATTAGAATATGTTACCGTCCGTAAACCTTTATAAAACACACAATTAATGTAGTGATGCAGGTATAGAGGAAAGTAGGATTGTTATTGACAGAAAACTAAAACAATAGTACAGAAGGGCTTTTGTTTCTCTGGGAGGTGCAACTTAACCGGTAATGGTTTAAAAAAGAGTGGTGATTTTCTGGCACCCCTTGACACATCCCCATATACCCCTTTGACATGGCATGTGTTAAAATCATAGATTTTTTCCTTGGATATACAATTGTACATATTTATGATGATGTACAGTTGTGTATCTCAAGAAAAAGATTTTATGGTTCTAGCACATGTTACATCAGGAGGTGTATGGGGGCATGTGTTAGAGGGGGTGTCAAAAAATCATTATTCTTTTAAAAATGTGAAAAATAAATATAACACCCCAATTAAAGATTAAAACACAAATTTCAACCCTTACAAATGTTTGGCTCAAATTGTAGTGTCAACATTATAACACCTGTTAAAACAATTTCAATAGTTGTCTACAATTATGACTAGGCTAAAATAAAATGCTAAGACCAAAATATAGAAATCTAACCCAACCCCAACTTGTACTTATTCTCAACCATTCACTTATTTTCTTTATTTTTAATTGGGGTGCAATAAGTAAAAAATTGGGATTCCAATAACAGCTCTCTAATTTTTTTAAGGTTGGGGTGTAGCCAGCAACTTTTGATCTCTAGGTACTCAATCCCTACCAAGACAACCCAAAGCCATATATACATTGACACTTTATATTAGTGGTGCAACTTGGTTCGGTTTGAGGCCAAATCGGAACCAAACCGACTTAGATCGATTCCATTAAAAGAGAACTTGAACCAAACCAAATTGCCATAGAAACAAACCAACCAGAGCCGAGCTAAGATTGGTTTGGTTCGATTCGATTCAATGGATTACCAATAACTTTAAAACCTAAAGGAATCAATAAATTTTCAATAAAAATAAATAGATATGAATATGAAACCTCCTATAATGAGTCATTAATCTATCCATCAATAAAAAAATTAAATAAAAATAAAAATCATTAATGTATCCATTCAGGAAAAGAAAAAAAAAGGTCAAAAACAATAATCAATTTATTCATAAAAATGGGTATAATTTATTAAATAGATTAATAATATTTATTAATAATTTTATTAACAACAATTGTACTTTCAATTCTTAATACTGTACAAGGCTTGAATGCCTCGAATATCATCTTGATGCAATTCCTTCCTAGCTCCGATGGGAAAGGTTGGGAACATAATGGCTTGTTCTACTGAGGAATGGTCAAGCCCAAGTAAGTGCCCGATTTCATGCAACGCTACTGTTTCCAAATCCATATAATCCGGGATAGGCTCAGAGGCCCAGTTCTCTTCGGCATCGTAATGGAACCTCCCATTGGTAGGTGGAAAAGCATGAGCTACGACCCCACCAGGCCCATCGAACGGAAAACCATCTCCATGATCATCCCTATATGCACCTATCGTAAGGTCTGCGACCGTATAATCTTGAATCTCCTCGAACGTGAAGTGCGACACTGAAGCCCATTTTCCAAAGGCCTGAGCACAAACTGGGCTTAAAAAGTCGATTTGGTCCTTAGGTAGCATTAATGCATAGGTAAGATGGGTCTTCGTAGCAGGCCATCGTTGGGCTCCCGAGAAGAATCTAAAATGTGATACTGTACGAAAGGTGTTAGACCCATGGTGGTGGTCATGCTTCGCCTTGCCCGACCACATTGAAGTGGTTCCGTTAGTGATATCAGGGACGCCACATCGAGTCATTGTCATCTTGTCCATCGTATCGGAGTCTAAAATCCCTGTAACCTTAAGATTGTAATTGAGCTGATAAGTCTTGATGGCCAACTCCAAGGTATCGTCGAAAGTGTCATCATCGACACGAATGTCATTGTTGGATTGGTGATAGTTTAAATATCCAAATGTTTTGAGATAATGTTTGAGCTGATGTAACCCTTTAATGGTGTCTCCCTTTTGACATCCTTGCAATTGTTGGATGAAATCAAAGGGTTTTGGATGCACTTGACACAACAGGGAGAGGAGAAGAATGCAAGTAAGGAGAGGTGACACTTTAGTTTCCATTACTAAATTAGGGAAATCTTTACGTGTCTCACTCTTACATATCCTATATATAATGAGGCCTTTTTATATACTTAGGAAGGAAGAAGAGATGAATGTGTACGGGGACACCAAATTAAAATAGGAAAATTGTATCTCATAGTATACGAAAAAATTTAGAATTTTATAATTGGAAACATAAAAAAAAAATAGTAACTAAGATCTAAATAATTAGAGAATCACAAATATTATCATATATGATGAGATTTTTTTATTGTGAATGATTTTGTGAATCTCATGCACATTTTCTAATATAGAAGGAAATTTATTTTAGAATAATTTTGGAGTGATTTTTATATTGGTGATAGACACGTCGAGATAACAAACAGGTCAAGTCCAAAACTTCTTGCTGCTTGACTTACGAAAAAAATAAAGTTATTTTATAAGTCTTGATAATCTGATTTAGGCATGTGGCATACTCAATAGAAACCTCTGACGTGATAAGCTTGGGGATCGTAGATGTGCAATCCTCAAGATACAGAACTGTGCTTTCCCATAAAAAGGTATAGGTCTGTATCTTGAGGAATGCATATCTACGATCCTCGAGCCTGTCATGTCAAGGGTGTCGATTGAGTATGTCACGTGCCGAAGTCAGATTATCACGATTCCTATCTTATTCATAATTCTTTTAATATGTAAGACATTAACTTCCTTAAGCCCTCATTGCATGATCTCAGGGACCTTGATTATCTATGTAGAGTGTTGATGTTGTAACTAGAAAGTTTTCACCAGGTCAATACTCAGTTGACATGTTATGGACACGAAATCATAGATCTGTTTTCTCGAGATACATAAATACAAATTTTTACATATATTTGTATTTATTTATCCCGAGAAAACACATCTATGGCTCCACAAGTATTGACTGAGTGAAGACTTTCTAGTTATAAAATCATTATTCATCTATTTGTCATATTCTGTGCCATCCATCACTTATGCTCCCATACAAAAAAGATCCTACATGCAAACTAAGGATTCTCCTTTCCCACTAATAAGATTCCGTTCGTATACACTTAAATAAATAATAATAAAAACTTTTGTTTTACTTTTCAAAGTTAAAATGTAAAAAATGTTTGTTTGGATCAATATTAAAAAATTACTTCTAAGATTTAAAAAAATTTAACTTTAAAAAAAAATAATGATTTTTTGACGTCTTGACATGGCATGTGTTAGAACTATAGATTCTTCCCTCAGGATACACAACTCCACATATTCATGGGGATGTATAGTTGTGTATCCCAAGGGAAAAAATCTATGGTTCTAACACATGTTATGTCAGGGGCATCAAAAAATCATTATTCTTATTTATGGGGATGTATAGTTGTGTAAATAAAGAAAAAAAATATGGTTCTCACGCATGCCACATCAGGGGACGCATTAGAGGGGGGCGTCAGAAAATCACGACTCTTTTAAAAAAAATAAAAAAATGGCCTAAATCTAAAAAAATTTGTGAAATTATATATTTATGGATTCACATTGCCTTTCGATATCCTATGCATATTATGTATGTATATTTTTGGTGTCATTGGGTAAGATTATTTTTAATGAGAACAAACCTTAACCTACATTCAACAACCATATATTTAGAGAAATTCCCAATCATTTTAATATTCATTATTTTTATATATGATTTTTCAAAATCACCTCTATTAGCCTTCATCTTTGAATTCATCCTTTTGTAAATTAATTAAGAAAATTTGATACTTTTATGTTTATTTATCAAATATTTTTTCCTTATTACAATCAAGAACACTTGGATACTTCTACACATATTTATTAGACATTTTAATTCTTAATCTAAAATAACATAGAACAAATTTAATCTTCTTAATGCAAAACAAATACTCTTTTACTTAATTGAGTTATCAAAGCTCATGTTCAAAAAATATAGGGAGATGAGAGAGAAGATATATAAAAGAAGTGAAAAACTAACTTGTCAATCGATAATCTTGGGATTCGATAATAAACAATGATTACCGATTGTCCAATGGTGAAACCTTTTTAACTGTAATAAGAAAATAATAAAAATACTATCACGTAATGTTGAGATAGAATTTTTCTTTTTATAGAAATTATTTTTTATTTGTTTAATTCGGGAAAGAAAATAAATTGTGAATAACTCGAAAAAAATAAAAAAGCCTTGAATTTTTTCAAGAGCCGCGTTGGAGTAACATTGAAATGTACATC